>NC_134866.1:21532064-21851382 GCF_049852395.1 Peromyscus maniculatus bairdii | reverse complement strand
ATAGGGTGGGAAGACTGGAGAGTGGAAGGAGGCAGGATGGAGGAATCTGTGGTTGATATGTAAAATCAATAGAAAATCTCTTAATAAAAAAGAAAGAAAGAAAGAAGAAAGAAAGAAAGAAAGAAAGAAAGAAAGAAAGAAAGAAAGAAAGAAAGAAAGAGAGAAAGAGAGAGAGAAAGAGAGAGAGAAAGAGAGAGAGAAAGAGAGAGAGAAAGAGAGAGAGAAAGAGAGAGAGAAAGAGAGAGAGAAAGAGAGAGAGAAAGAAAGAAAAAACGAGATTGCTTGCAACCTCCTAGGGACTGTGTCATTTTTACTGCCCCTGCCCCCATGTATCAAAGACAGTAAGACCCAAGCTGCAGTGCCAGCGATACTGACTGTTGAGTAAAATAATACTGAATCAAAAACAATTGATAGATGTACCTAAATTAAGGAGTTTTCTCTAATAAAGCCACTTGACTGCCTTCAAAACTGAGATGCTCAATAGAACTGGTTGCCAATGTAGACTTAACATCAGTGTTGCCATGAAAGATGATCACACAATAAACACTTCAGTAATATGCCAAAGAACACAGAATGGATTATCTTTCTTAAGGCATGAAAATGACACCTTTTGAACAAGATAAAACACAGTCAATGTGGAGGTATTTAAACTAAAATAATCATTTTTGATGTAATGATGCTTTGTAGTGAAAGCAGATTTATTCACTAGGAAGGAGGTTCTTCAGGTAAAACTCATGTCACCTGTATATGAGTAACTCTGTTTGGATCCACAAAGCCAGTGTAAACCGGGAAAAACTAGTGCATGTCTATAATCTCAACAATCAAAAGGTAGCCCATCTAGACACTGGAACTAGCAAGATGCAAGCTGAGAACAGACATCTTAGGTTATCCTTTCACCTACACATATGCTTCTTTACGTGGATAGGCTTCACTTACCATCAGTACACACTCCCACCGTCAACATGTTAGGTTTTTAAAGGGAAATTTTCATTGGGATTTTAGAACTCTAGTTTTAATAAAGCTTGCAAATTACCATATGTAATGGTTTTAAGAAATTAAAGGTTTCCCTTAACTGTAATAGCTAGCAGTGGAGTTTCAGAAGGGAATATGTATTAGAGAACTGAAATTTAATTAAATTTGCAAAGTGTTGATGAGTCGCAAAGGGAAATTTGATTTGCAAAGGGAAATTTGAAGAACTAATTGTTGTTTATTATATTTAAGACTGAAGGTGTTTTGATTTTGACAATTTTATCTGAGCCTATCAAAATACTGAAATCATATTATGCGATAATATTAATTTGGGTGGTTAAGTTTTTATCTATAGTGATCATTCACTCTAGATTTGTTATAAGAAGCCACTCGTGATTTCGAATGGCAAAATGTAAATCTCCATCACTTTTTTTCAGGTGTAGTGGAAACTTTCACAAGAATTACTGCGGTTATAAGGTCCATTGAATTATATCCACCGTGGTCAAGTGAAGTTAATATTGCAGCGTTATATAGTATTTTTGCAATCAAGAAGAGCAAACATACTGCAATCAAAATAAGGACATGCTTGTTGTAAAGACTAAGGAAAGTTAGCCTTGAGAACTCTTTGGACACAGAGATATTTTCTATGCTAATATTTCAAAAGGTTAGTGATTCTGCTTTGTTCTTTATTTCCTATCGATGATACTCCTGAGGACATCTCTGCTCTTTTAAATCTGACCATCCAATGGGGTTATTTTCTGCTGTCCATTTCTCTAGTCTTTCTTAACTCTGCTCTTGACTCTATTGCCAAAGGTTCAGCCACACTGCTTGATCATTTTCAAGTAGAAAATGCTCTTTTCTACTTAAGGCTTTTAGACATACACCTATAACTGCTTGAGATTCCTTTTCTCTCATTTCCTGGAGAGTGAATTTCTTCCTATCCTCAAGTGATTTTTGAAAGTCGCATTCCATTGATAGTCAGTCAATAATGTGTCTCACAAGTTAGTGTACTTACTACCCAAATCTAAACCCACCAACTATGCTGTTGTCCCACAGCACAGCCTGTTTGGTTTCCTATGTATATTATATATTTAACCACAAAAAATGCTTAATACCTATGTGCACTAATAGATTAAAATGACTATAAATATTATCTCATGCATTTACTTTAGCCCATGTAAACCATCTTAAGTTATAATGTCAATATGTTTATTTCAGTATTTTATTTTTCATTCAAAAATAAATGTAAAACCTGCAAGAGAAAATGAAGACATTTTCATATTTTGATATGGTTAATCGACCTCTATCCCAGGAAACTTCAAATGTTTTTATTATTGTGGAGTTCTATCCATCTATCTATCTATCTATCATCTGTCTATCTATCTATCTCTCCCCCCATGTTTGTGTGTGTTTGTATGTGTGTGTGTATATATGTATGTGTGTGTGTTTGTGTGTGTATATGTGTATGTGTGTATTGTTGTGTGTTTGTGTGTGTGTTTATGTGTGTGTATGTGTATGTGTGTGTATGTGTGTGTATGTGTGTGTGTTTGTGTGTGTATGTGTGTGTATGTATATGTGTGTGTGTGTTTGTATGTGTGTGTGTTTGTGTGTGTATGTATGTGTGTATGTGTGTGTATGGATGTGTGTATGTGTGTGTGTATGTGTTTGTATGTGTGTATGTGTGTTTGTGTGTGTGTATGTGTGTGTGTATGTGTGTGTGTGTATTTGTTTGTATGTGTGTGTATGTGTTTGTGTGTGTATATGTGTTTGTATGTGTGTGTGTGTTTTGTGTGTATGTGGGTGTATGTATGTGTGTGTATGTGTGTGTATGTGTGTATGTGTGTGTATGTGTGTGTGTATGTTTGTGTGTGTATGTGTGTATGTGTGTGTGTATGTGTGTGTGTGGTGTGTGTGTATGTGTATGTGTGTTGTGTGTGTGTATGTGTGTGTGTGTGTTGTGTGTGCATGTGTGTTGTGTGTGTGTGTTGTGTGTGTGTATGTGTGTGTGTGTGTGTGTGTGTGTGTGTGATGGTTTAGGGTGTAGGTGGCCTGAAGACCTGAATTCTGTCACTGAAACCCACACAGTGAATGAAGCATCATCTCCCATAAGTTGTCTTCTGAACTCCATGTACATACAATAGTGCACATGTGTAAGTTCACAGACACAGACACACACACACACACACACACATACACACACACACACACACATACACACACACACACACACAACACATGCACACTGGTTTTATGCGGTGGTTTTGTTTTTTATTAAGTGGCACTGGTTACCATGCAAGAAGAGCCACAAGGCACAACAAAACCCATTCTGAGAGTTTATTAGGAGAAGGGGAGGAGAGGAGAGGGTGTGCTCAGTCCTGTTTGAGAGACATGTGCTGAGAGAGAAGAAGGAGAAGGGGAAAGAAGAAGGAGTGAGAAGTCTGTGACCTGCTTTTTATGGATTCCGCTGCACATGTTCTTATGGGCTCACATAGCTATGCCACACATGTGCATAGATTGTGTGATCATGCTGCCCGCAAATTATATGACCATGCAGAGCACACATTATGTAGGGCGGCATAAGGCCCTTTGCTTAGCTACTGCTCAGTGCATGTGCAGTCATGTAGCAACAACACAGACATACACACACATACATAAACACTAAATGATTTTTTTAAGTACTGCTAAGCTTTCTCTGAGTCAATAGTTATATCTACATTAATCTTAATCAGACAGTGTTCTTTGATACTTCTCCTACAGTGACATATACAAATGTCTATTCATCTCAAATAAGGAAAAGATGACAAACTGTAGTAAGGATACCACCAAAGTCCACTTTGATTAACCAATGAGTTTTATTGTGATTAATTACAGGAATATGGATGATGGCTTACTTGCAGAAATAAAATGACTCAAAAACAGGCATGGCAACAAATACTACCAAGGCATGGCTGACAGCTCACAGAAGCTGGAAGCTTGTCATATAACATACTCCCTGGAGGCCATTCCTCAGATTGGAGAGTAGTTTTTCCAGGCATCTCTGCTAATCTGCCTGTGTTTCAGGAGTCCTTCCTGCTTAAAGAGCAAAGAACCTCCCGAATCTGGTCAGTTTTAGGAACTTCCTGAGACCAGTGAGTTGTTTACTTCCTGAGCTTATGGAGCATCCTTCTTGAATGGAATATTTCACCACCCCTTAAACATTTTATTTTAAAAATCATAACTAACTTTCCTCCACAGTGTAATATTTTATCTCAGAGTAAAGTACTAAATAATAACCTGTGTTCACACACACATGCGTGCGTGCTCACACACACACACACACACACACTCACACAAACACTTAGAGATAGAAACACACAGAGACAGAAAGAGAGCAAAACTCAAACTCATAAAAACATATTTATAATTTCCTAGGGTACCAAACTTAATTTGATAAACCAATGATTTGAATTGTCATTGCTTACAGGAATATGGGAGAAGGGTTCTTTACAGTACTGAAGAAGAAATATTTTGCAGTCACTATTAAATATATATACCTAAAATAAACATGTATACTCATTTCCACTTACTCATGAGAGGCACCTAATTCCATGAAGTGTACTTAATGGTTTCAGTCTTGTACAGGTCTCCTGCAGGTAAACACAACTACAGTCCATTAAAAATGGATAATGGTGGCCACAGTATCAATACTCACATGACAGAATTCCACTAAATATTCCACTGAGTAGAATAAAGCTGACATATTCAATTTTTGCTAAAAAAATGACTGATAAATACAAAAGTGTCTCAGATTTATCTTAAGATTATGAGTTTCCTTAAATAACAATTTAAATAGTATTCCATCTCAGAAAAAAAATCTATTTAATCCTATGGAAATTTTCTGTCTTTTATTCCATATTCAGCAGGAGGATCCAGCATTGAACTCTGGATATTATCTTAACATTTTATGTAAGCGTATTCTCAGTCGCATTTTTACACTTTCAATTTCCACCTATGGCCTTACCCAAAACTTATCTAATTACTTGCATTCTATTATCAGTTTCTAAATTACACTTCTTTTGACACTAATATGTCTGCTGGCATAGTTTACCAAGGGTTTATTTATTTTCTCATGTGTGTTTCCTCAAATTTACATGAATGATATAAGCTTGCATATTCAAATTACCTGTGTGTCAATCTTGCTTATTACAAAAAAATGTATTCAGGATTTTATTTTTTATAATTTTATAATTATATAACATTTTATATAATGAAGGGCAAATTCAAAACTTTTTTATTGTATACCTTTAAGAAGACTGAAAGATATCCAAGTGTTATATTAAGTTAAGTCAGACCTGGGGAAAAGACATAATATTTCACAGATGTTAATACATCATTTGTATTTGAAGAATATGGTGTGGTCTTCCGGGAACATCATTGCCTCTGCATTTGCCCTCTTAAAGTATATATGTATGTATATATGAATGGATGGATATAAGTATATGTAGGTATACACATATATGCATATATATGTTTTATATATATATATGCATATGTGTCTAAACATACATAGCTTAGTACTTAACAGTTTTCAAGACAGTTAAAAATGTTTTTATTCTGCAGTTACATGCATTAGGACAGAAAACATGCTTTCAGTTTCATGTTCAGATATATTGAAGATGAGAAATGTACCTAAATGAAAGGATCATGATAAATATTTAGCAAATTATGTTGGAATTGTAGTAAGTATCCTGAAATTTTCCTGTGTGTGCCAACGTGATTATTAGTTGTGACATGAGTATTGGTCCTGGCAGATTTTCTTCCTTAGGTTGTCAGATCTTAAAGTTAAGAATGGGTTGTATACTTTGGTTTCAGCATGGCAGACAGACAAGAACACACCAGAAACATGCAAAACAGAACATGAAATTAAGAAAACACAATAGGCTGCTTTTAAAAGTGGGTCAGAGTGCTTATAAGCACTGTATTATGTAAGATATATTATAAATAAAATTTTATGATTTCTATATGTTATCTGAATGTTTTACTCACCGATGGGGATATGATTGAAGTAACAGGCTATGAAACATGGAAAATAATCCTGCTTTGAAGTTTACTGATTATTTATATGTACTGCAGGTTTTGGTCATTTTTCCATGATATGGGTTCTGTAATTCAAAAAGAACTTGTTTTTCAAACTTTGAAATGCTGAAGGATAACGCCACCAAGGTGATGATGATGATGAGGAGGAGGAATGGACACCAAGACAACACACACATTTGTCATTTACTCATGAAAATGGATGGGGTTTTCATTTGCATATGCTTTGCTGAGATGTGCAAATGGCAAACAATGGTGACGGCTTGATAAATTAGCCAATCTGAAACACTTTCCTAAAACTCGTGTGTACCATCTAATAGTCTTAGACTAGCTATGGCTTAGAATATTTAACAAAAGAATTTTCTGTGGAATGAAAAAGAATTCTAGTTGCAGGAAGACAACTATAAAAATAAACTTTCTGGTTTTTATTACAAAATAGTTGAAGTGACAGTTATAAAAAATAAAAAAATTCAACATTTGACATCAAGCTTATTAAAAATGTTCTTCATTTGAAAATGTTCCTTTAACATCAAATAGTCATAAATTTTACCAAAAATAGTTGGTTTATGTGCAAAATTTATAATATCAATACAGGAATTATTTCTTTGCTGTGACTTAAATCCCAGCAGCCCTATAGCAGCTCACAACTGTCTGTAATTCCAAGACCTGACATGCTCACACAGACATACATGCAGGTAAAACACCAATGCACATAAAATAATTAAATTAATTAATTAATTAAAAAACATTTTTCCATCTTTTAGGAGACATAATGCTACTTGTAGCACAAACTGCCTTTGCAATAACTGTGGATATCAAGTCTTCCTGCCTCAATTTCAAGATGTAGGAATTATACTCTTATGCATCATGAGAGGCACACATTTCAAAAATGATATATTTTTAAAAAGTGAAATGCTTCCATTTTTATTATTTATTAGGTAAATACTTGACTCTAGTTGAATATGTTTTCCTATTAAGACGTGTGGGATAATAAGATTTATAGAATATTTATACTGATTTTCCTACCAAATTTTCACAAGGCCCCTGTATCTCAACAGGGAAAATGGTGTGAGATAACAGAAGAGTCCAAGAAGAGCATATAGAATGATATATTTGAGTGGTGACATTACTAGGAGAAGTATAGAATATTAAATCTGTCAGATGCGTGAACACATTGTTGAATAGAGAGTAATTTATGTGCTATTTAATTTTTAAGGAGTGGTGTGACATAGACTAAAGAGAAAGTAATTATTGGCCTTCAGTCATCTCGATGGCAAGATTTTTTCCCCATACTCTGTTCATTTACTGATCATTGTTGATTTGTGTTAGAATTGGTAATAAATCCATGTCAAGCCTAATACTTATCTTCTAGTGAAACATGTTTGGAAATAATAAAGCAGTTACAAGTTTAGTTTTAAATTTTATACTCTTATGCATTATTAACTCATATTTATATTTTTATTTTCTCATTTTGTTTTAGTTGTGACATAAGACAAGGATGATGTTTTCAAATCCTGAATCATCATGAAAGAATAAGATAAAAGGTACTGAAGTTTGTCACTTTTGACTTTTCAAGCATGAACCTGATTGCAATGTATACATAGATACAGAACACCCATTCACAGTGTAAAGTATATTAGTGTGTATATAAAAAGAAAGGGGAAAAGAAAATAACAACAAGATAAAGAGA
The DNA here is from genome assembly GCF_049852395.1 of Peromyscus maniculatus bairdii. NCBI lineage: Eukaryota > Metazoa > Chordata > Mammalia > Rodentia > Cricetidae > Peromyscus > Peromyscus maniculatus. The sequence goes on along the minus strand of NC_134866.1, from coordinate 21,843,650 downwards.
CTTTGTGGGAGACTCATTTTGAAGAGCAGAAGAGTTATGAATCTAAAGGAAGAATCCAAAGAACTCTATGATTAAGAAACATTGGCCAGTGTGCTCAGAAAGCAGAGGAGGAAATGTGTTGCAGCAGCTTCCTGTATCCCCATCAGACAGGCAAAAGCACATAAATTACTTTAAATCCTAAGAGCTAAATCATGAAATTTTAATTCTGGAGCACTGTACTTTGTTTATATATGTGTATTCTCAATATATATATATAATTATTCTCAAATAGTTGGACAATGATTCCTTCAACTGTCAGAGTGAAGGACAACTCTGAAAAGAAAACACATTGAAACTTACAGTGTCACAGTAGAAAATGAAGAAAAGACAAATACCTTTTCTTGATGTCTGGATTTTTACATATACAACTTAAACTTGAGAGGCTCTTCTAGGGTGAAGAATTCACATATCTATTTACATATAAGAGAGACTGTAAGAGAAAGAAGTGACAGAGAAACGCGCTCAAAAGACACAGCACTTTAGTGGTTAATTCCTTAAAAAAATCTAAATATATGGATCTTGTTTTCTCTTATGTGGTATGAGATGCTAATAAGCTAGATGAAGTGCTCATTCTTTCTTTCTGATAACTCTACATATACTATATTTGGCAGAAGGACATCACTGAACTGTTTTGCTATGAGTGTTCAGAGTTGAAGAAATGGCTAAAAGAGGAAAAAACTAAAATTTGTTGTTATCTGTGATACAACTACTAAAACACTCAGAGACAGCCTCTGCTCTTACTGTTAGGAGTCTTAGGTGAAGAGCAAGTTACCCAACTGTAACAGATACAGAGAGTGCCTAGGGCAGTCCCATGCAGGTTTCCTGGTTATTGGTTCAGTCTCTGTGAGTCCCTATGAGCTCAGATTAGTTGATCCTCTGGGTTTTCTTGTGGTAGGTAGGATTGAGGCTTTTGCCTAGTAAAATTCTTCCTTCCCCTCTTCCACAGGATGCCCTGGAGTCCACCTACTGTTTGGCTGTGGGTCTCTGCTTCTATTTCTATCCGTTGCTCGGTGAATCCTCCCTTATGACACTCGGGCTAGGGATCAATCTATGAGTATAGCAGAATATCATTAGTAATCCTTTCACTCGTTTCTTTTTTGTCATTTGTGTTTGGTTCCATCCTAGGTCTCTGGAGTCTCCCGCCTCTGGGTCGTGGTCCTCAAGGGTGAGCTCCCTCTCAGAGTGTGGTCTCCAGCTGTGTTGGTACTTAGTTCATCAATCAAACCATTTCTGCATCATCTTTACCACAGCACACCTCGTAGACAGGACACATTGTAGGGTGAAGGGTTAGTGGCTGTGTTCATGTCCCAGTCCCTTCCCTGGAAGTCTTGCCTAGTTACGGAAGATGATCAATCTGTTCAGGCTCCATATCCCTCATGGCTAAGCGTCTTAGCAAGGGTCACCTTTAAAGATTCTTAGGTATTTATTTCCATTGCTTTAGATTTCAAGCTCCTTCCAGAGATACCCTCTGTTTCCAGGTGACTCTCCCAGTGCTCTCTGCATCCATCTTCCCCCACCTGATTCCTTCTGTTCCCAAGCCCAACCACCTTTCAGACACCACCCCTCCACCTCCACTGGCAACGCCAATTCTTCTTCCCATTCACAGTGAGATTCATGCATCCCACTATTGAGTCCTCCTTATTATTTAATTTCTCTGGGTCTGAGGATTATAGCACGGTTCAACCATTCCTCCTACAAGATTGTGACATATCACTAGTTTTGATTTTATGAATAAGTTCTGTTTTCATGGCTCGCACTTTACCAAGACATCAAACCATAATTTTCAATTAAAAACTTGAAATTCTAGAATGTTTTATCACCCCACTGACAAAGTAGTATATTAAATTTGAAATATAGACTTATTGACTTTATTTTACAAGGAGTCATTATGTATTACTATTTTTACTATTGCTAAGTATACGGTTACTAATAAATAGATGAAATTGATGTTTGAAGAAAATCTAGTCTAATATTACATAAAAGCCCATAATTTGATGATGATGATTTGTATATTAAAATTAACCAAAATACATACACATGCATGTAATACATATTTAATTATAATAAATAAGTACTACATTTTATATATATATATATATATATATATATATATATATATATAGTCAAAAAGTTAGTGCTTAAAATTCAACCACAATACTTAGACTGAAATTATGATCATTTCCTTTCCTTTATATATTAGAATTCTCTTACAGTTGGAATTACTAACCTGGATCTTGATATTACCATTTATATATCTGGCAATTATACAGTGCACATCAGTTCAGCCTTGTTGTAGCATAGGTAAAGACAAAAGATGCCTGTGATTTTTATGGAATATATGCTAATGGTAAGAGATCAATAGAAAAAATAGGTAAATGATTGTTATGGGACATATTTTCAAAGTCTATACATGTGAGCATTGGGTCCTTAGTTGGTGACATTTTATTTGAGACTGTTCATTTTTGAGTTGGAAGAACTGAATTACTAGTGACTTTGAACATGGAAATTGAAGACTGTTGTGGTTTGAAAGCGAGTCCTCCCCATAGGTTTATGTTTGAATACTTAGTCACTTGATGGAACTCTTTGGGAAGGATGAATAGGTTGGGCCATTGGAGGTTTGTCACTGGAGAAGGATTTTGAGGTTTCCAAAGACTTTTTCTCATTCCCAGTGTGTTCTTGCTTCCTATTTGCAAATCAGGATATGAGCTCTCAGCTGCTGATCCAGTGCCATGCCTGCTTGCTTGCCTTCATGCCACCATGCTCCTGACCATGACCGAATCATCCAGCCTCAGCAGAAGAGGAGGTGCCTAAACTAACTGCAACTTGATAGATCAGGGCTGCCTGATAACCATGCGAGGCCTGCCTTTGTCTGAAGAGAAGTACAGGATGAGAGGATGGAAGGAGGGAAAAGGGAAGGCAAGGTAGTGGAATGTGGAGGGGAAACTTTGGTCCTAGTTTCATGACTTCCTGCTTTTTTTTTAAATGTTGTGCTTAGTACCTGGGCTATTGGTGTTCTGTCCATAAAATCCTTTCCTTTGCCATTGAGTTCAAGACTACTCCCCACTTTCTTTTCTATCATATTTAGTGTGTCTGGCCTTGTTATACTGAGGTCTTTGATCCATTTAGATTTGATTTTTACACGGAGTGATAAGTAGGGAACTATTTGATTTCTTTTACTTGAATCAACAGTTTGGCCAGCACTATTTATTACACATATTGTCATTATCTAGTGTGTATTTATGGCTTCATTATAAAAAATTAAATGGCCAGATGTATATGAAGTTGCTGTGTTACATTTCTAGTGTCGCTTAAAATTAAAATAAGTGAAATATGAGACACATCCTCTAATCTAACATCAAATTTATATTTAATTATTTGACACTATGTGTTGATACTAGAGAAGCATGTTAAAAGTTCATGTAAATTTTCCTCTATGTTCTCATCTCCCATCCCTTTCCTTCCATTGAGAATATAAGGAAACAGGAGGTTAGAGCTGGAACAGGGACAGAGTGGGAGAGCAAGGAAAGAGATACCGTGATAAATGAAGACATCATGAGCATAGGGAGAAACTGAGTGCTAGGGTAGTTCCCAGGAATCAACAAGGATGACCCCACTTTAGACTGCTGGCAATGGTTGAGTGGGTGCCTGAATTGACCTACTCTAGTGATCAAGATGGCTGAATACCCTAACTGTCATCATAGAGCCCTTATCCAGTGACTGATGGAAGCATATGTGCTGCAATAGATTCTCTTTTAATCCCAGAAAAATATTAAATCCAAGGTGCTTTACAATAATGATATATAAAGCATATATATGTGTGTGTATGTGTTTCTGTGTCTGTGTGACATACCTACCCAAGTATGCTGATTTCTATAGGTCAAACTTTTAGTGATTTTAGAGGGTTACAATAAGTTCCTTTTAATGAGAATTTTACATTTATATGTGAAATTAGAACATTACTCTTTATTTAAAAAGTATTTTATGATTTACAATATTTATATGTATCTTAATAAATATGTTACACTTAGAAACATAAGACTTCAGAGTGTAAGAAATGATCATTATTGTTGGCAATAGATGGTAGATTCATTGAAACTGAAGTTATAGGATGTGGTACACTGATTTTTCATATTTATTGGTCAAAGATTTTAACTAGATACTAATTTAGGCCATTCAATAAATGGCCTAGTATGTTTCTTGAATTTATCTTATGATTGTTAGTTTTTGCTTCCCTACTCAGTGTGCATAAACAGATTTTGTAGCAGTATTTTGTCTAGTAAATTTGAAAATAAATACAATGAATATTTTAATACCATTTAATAGGGTAGGCCTTCTGGGATGACAAGCAGTAATTATGTTAACAAGCATGTTAAATTTCAAAGTGAATGAAAAAAGCATAAGCTTTATTATTATAGTGATTTTAATTCATGTTGAGTAAGAAAGATTACAACTGCAAGAGTAAAACTAGGTTGACTCTTTCACCATATATTTTGTGCTTATCATTAAATGGTAATAAATATTTTACCCCTTTATTTATTTATTTTGTTTTGTTTTGTTTTGTTGTTCGAGACAGGGTTTCTCTGTGTAGCTTTGCACCTTTCCTGGATCTCGCTCTGTAGACCAGGCTGGCCCCTAACTCACAAAGATCCGCCTGCCTCTGCATCCTGAGTGCTGGGATTAAAGGCGTGTGCCACCACCGCCTGGCATTACCCCTTTATATAGGTGAAAATAACATGGTTCTGCATGCATATGTTTCTGTTTACTTTAACTTGGTTTAAAAAAAATACATTTAAAATGCTACCTGACTTCTACTTTCATGTATTTACTATGGATAATTTCCCAAAATTTACAAAGGTGAGCTTGAATATAACTTTATCAGTAGAGTTATTGTCACTCTGAAATAAAATTGAATACCCTCTTCACCCTGTGTTTTTGTCTACTCACTTACTTTTACTCATAGAAACTATAAGCAATAATACATCATAAGCTTCCATTGTCTATTGGTTTGCAGTCCACTAAGATGTAAATGTCATGACAACAGTGATATTTAGACTTACTATAATTTATTTTTTATGATATTTTGATTTAATGTCACTATATTATCCCTAGGAGTTATAATTGTATTTGGCCAAGTATAGTCATTCAATATACTCAGTGCATACAAATGAAAACAAACAGTGAATATTAACATATGACTAAGCCTATTAATATATTCATGAGCTTCATATTTTCTACCTTTTAAAGGTTTAAAAATTAATAAAATTTATAATAAATAATAAACTACTATAGACTTGCAAGAATATTATAATGGATATGATTAAGATATAGCTCAGAAATATATTTGAGAGCTTACAACTTCATAATAATCAGCAGTATAATAAATAAATATTCTGTAAGTTGATAAACAAATATTAATTGAATAAAGTATTAGAATAAAGGAGAAGAAATAGGAGTGTGGGTGAAAAGGGATAAAATATGACATGGGGCACATATTTTATTTCATTTTTTGTATTAATCCAATTAGTGAAGGAGAGTTCAATATCCTAGATTATAATAAGTACTATTGATATATTGAGACTCATAGAAGATTAATACTTGCATACATCATAACCACTGACGGAAGACTACTTCCTCACAAGGTACCTGAAAGTGCTTCTGTAGGAAAGGCTGAGCGAGTAGGGAATGGGGAAACATACATTATGGTAAAAAAGGACAATAATATGGTGTATTGAAGAAATCTAGGATTCTGAAGGATCTGAAGTCCACTATTAAGAAGTAAATACTCTGTGTGTTGATTCACTGAGATAAAGAAGACTGAATGAGACAATATAGCCAAACAAGTAGAGAAACATGGAAACTTCTAATTAGATTATTTCATGTTAATGCCTCATACGGTATTGCTTTTCAGATCTTGCAACATGTGCCAATAGGAAAAATAAAGTGAAGGCTGACTTAAAGTTTCCCAAAAGGTTAAGAATATTAAATGTTGGTGATATAGAAGAGTGAGGACTGTGAAATATAAGTTCATTTGACTAGTAATATGATTGCATTGGTGCATTTGACTTAATTCAAAGCTACAATAGAGATTAAAAAGACTTGTTACTAGATGCTCAATAACATGAATGAAGTATGTCATATAATAAATTAATGGCATGGTCCACAATAATCTTGGATACTTGCAAACTTTCAAAACATTGAAAGTATTATTCAAAGAAAATGTTATTGTATCCACAAAAGATTAAGAGGTCCCCTGGCAGTGGGATCAGGATCTGTCTCTGGTGCAGGAGCCAGCCTTTTGGAGTTCACTACCTATGACTGGACACCTTCCATAGCCTTCAGGCAGAGGGAGGCACTTTGACCTGCCTCAACTAAATATATCTCTCCATGGGAGACCTTACTTTCTTGTAGGAGGGAATGGGGGGTGGGTTGGGAGTGGGAGGCTGGAGGGGTGGGAGGAGAGAAGAGAGGAATCTTTGATTGGTATATAAAATGAAAAAAAAATTTCTTAATAAGTAAATAAATAAAAAGAAAATACCTAAGGAGCTAATTTTTATACAATTATAAAAGGAATGATAAATTACTATTTGGTATTAGAATCAAAATTGGCTAATAACTTCAAGAAATGAATGCAACTTTGGGGCTTTTGTTTCTTCAACTAAGCTGAAAATCAGTCTAGCAGAGAGAAGTCAAGCTGAAGCTGAAGGCCTTATGTCCATTGAGGAAACACTCAGTAATCTGTTTTGTTAATTTCAAGTTAAGCTTATTCCTCGGACACCTCCTCTCTTTCAAGTAAAACACTAATATATTTGAATATATTTTTACATATGAAAATGAATGCCAAAACATTTAATTAAAAATATATAATTAAGGTGAAATATTAGCTACATAATGAATTTCTCCTATTTTTAATGCATAATCCATCAATTTGGAATATTTCCACTAAAATAAACTGGTATGTTGGATGGCATATACTGCAGTGCCCATATTAGAAGAAATTAATCATGAGATTGCAGAATTATATAAAGCAAGCTTTATTCACACATTTATTTTATTTTATTTTTTATTTTTATTTATTTATTTATTTATTTATTTATTTATTTTTAGTTTTGGGATATGACCTTTATTGAGCTTATCCACCAGAGTGGAAATAATGTCTGTACAAAACCAAATGTTTGTTACTAAGACTTCTGTATCACAATTAAAATCCAAACAGTTTTTTAAAAACAGTCAACTCAATCAAAACCCACTACTTCAGAATCAATAGCTTCTTTGAAGTCACAGTAACACTTAAATATGGTTAAGACTCGAATGCAGAAATTTGGTTGGTTGGAAGGTTAATTAAGCCTCCAACTTGCTCAAATAGAATTACAAAAAGGCAAAATTGTGTTTTTCACAGAGATACAGTCCACTGGAATCACCGACACTGGACAGCTGTTAAGAATATTTAGAGTCCTGAGATAATAAGGAATCCAGGCATCCTTAGATAGTCTTCTGTTGTCCTTTCTTCCCAATCAGAGACTTGTGGATGTGTGGGATGACACCACCACCAGCAGTTGTAGCCTTGATCAGAGAGTCCAATTCTCCATCTCCACGAATAGCAAGTTACAAGTGACGAGGGGTAATACGCTTTACCTTCAAGTCTTTGGATGCATTTCCTGGCAACTCTAGTACCTCTGCGGTGAGGTACTCCAGGATGGCTGCTCTGTACACAGCGGCGGTCGCGCCCACACGTCTGTGGCTGGTTGTCCTAGATTTCAGGTGTCGATTAATATTGCCCACAGGGAACTGCAAGCCGGCTCGCTGTGAGCAGGAAACCGCCTTTGCCTTGGCCTTTCTGGAGTCCTTTCCAGCGTTACCGCCAGCCATCTCGGACTGTGCTGCAGATTGGACAAGAGAAGAAGGGACGAGGCCAGGCGATCGCAGACGCACAGCGAGATCCGGGCGCCCACTCCTCCGTCCTACCGCGATTCAAACTGCTATTCACACATTTAAATAAAACATTTTAAACCTACTTGAAATCTTTCCCACTCACCTGAAATCCTTTATATATTGTAAGAAAAAATGTACCACTTGTTAACTCTTAATACACAGAAAGTTGTATATATTCTTTTGCCATGTCACCCTGACAACCTTTTTCTCTTCTGGGTCTGGTTGATTCAGAAGTAGTAACCATTTCTCCAACCTTGAATCTGCAAATGATGTTGCCATATGTTACACAATGAACAATGCTAATCTAAACATTCTACCTCTTTCCTTAGCATGTTCAGCTTCCTGTAGTGCACTTTCTCCCTGTTACCTAAGGATATGATGTTCTCTCTTTCTTTACAATTTCAAAATGTAGTTCACATAGTTAACTTTTCTACCACTACTAATCTATCTGTCATCTTTTGAGATTTCTATGAAGCAATGTAGAGGTTACCTTCCTTCAAATCATTCCTTTTTGTTAAATCACAGTCTTGAAAAACTTCCACCTAGTCTCCAGATAAATAGATCTTGTCATAGTCACAAATATGGCTCATTATTGTGAAATCCAAGCTAATCTGATGTTCCAGCCCTCATTTGAATTAATACATAAATTTACTTTATCTTTAGGTTTTAGAGACCTCCTTAACATTCAAACCCTCTTTATTCTTTTATTCATTAATTTTGCTAATTGCTACACATACCTCTGACCTGTTAAGATAGAAAGGCTAGTGCTCACTCATATATTATCATTAATAATTCAGTTTCAATGGTAAATATCTACCATTGTTTGCAATCCAGTGAATATAATATGATAAGGGCAAAGATGACTGTGTTCCCTTTGGTCTCTATCCATTTGATTGACAACAGTAGTTTTAGAGGATCAGGGAAAGTGATTTGTCATCATTGACTTTGCTCATTATCTTTATAACCTGTACTTAACCTTCCTGCTAATGGTTACTATTAAAATTGACATATTTTATTAAATTTTAAAAATTTCACGCATGTATATAAAATGTATTTAATTGCATTTACCCCAAACTCATTCACCTTACTCTTCCATGATCTAATTTCTACCCCCGTAGTCCATGGCCAACTTTGTTTCTTCGTTTTGTTTTAAGCCATCAAATCCTACTTGTGTCACCCTTACGGTTGTGGATTTGGAGCCAGCCACTGGAGCATGCTCAAGCTAAGAGGGTGCATACCCAAGTAGAAAATTGATTCTTCCTCTCCCAGAGGACTTGGATTTTCAAGAGTGTGGAACCTAGCAGTGCAAGTTTCATGAAACCCCTGTATCAATGATGGAATGCTAATGGGCTTCATTTTGCACAGGTAATCAAGCTACTGTGAGTTTGTGAGTACAGTGGTCCTATAATGTCTTAGGACTATTTCAACATTGTCCCCTGACTCCTGTCTCTTACAGTTTTTCTGTCCTCATGTTGACTGTTATCTCTGAGCCTTTGTGGGGAGACTATGTTATATAGGTATCCCAATTATGGCGGAACACTCCACAAACACTTTGTGCTTTGGACAGTCAGTTTCTGAGTTAACTACCATCCAATGAAACAAAGAAACTCCCTGATTAGATCTCAGAGTTGCATTCATCTGTGGGTTCAGAGAAACAAAATTAATATTAGTAATGGAGTAAGAATGAGATTCTATCTTCTAATAAACTCCTAAAGAGCTATAAACACGTGCTTAGTTTCTGAGAGTGTATATTTAAGTTGTATTCTTATTTTCCATAGTCATTTTGATTAGCAGAATCAGTGGACAAAATAATTTGAGAATAAATAGGAAAGATGTTCCCTTCATGCTGTATTATAATCATTTGCCATCCCTTTGTTGCCTTTATTTCTTCACTATTGAAATCTATTCTGTCCTTTAGCCTTTATGATAAAACTTCTCTATGGATGATTTTCTTTTCTCCACAATGTAGAAAACCTGATAGTCTTTTCCATTGATGTATAAGTGCATACTGTAGAGTGTAGTTTCAACATTGCTTGCCTATTTGGTTATAAATGAGTGAAAGAATAATAGAATGCACAGGTCTGGATCTAGAGATATTTTATTGTATCATGTAAGATATAGACACGAAAGAACTATTTCCATATCTATAATTAAGGTTAAATACAAGGTTTACATATTCACCCAGTGATATAAATTTCATGTCTTTGAATGTACCATATTGAGTTTATTCCAGATGAAAGAAGGCATGTGTAGAGTAAAAAATGACTGAAATGTGATGTCAACTTTGTTTGTCCAGAATACCCCTGCATCTTCCCACGCAGGGTAACAGGGCCTAACTGTGGTGGGACATTATCAGTCTGGCCTCTATGACTCTTCACAGCACCAGGAGTGAGAAATCTTTCAATAGTCGTTTCACCGTGACCACCTGCCAGGATAGAGTTCTTGCCATCTGAGTTGGCACAGTCAGAAAGCTGCGGTGAGTTACTGAGAATTGCAGCTCAACAGACCAAGGATTTCATTTCGAATGATTGAAGACGCCAGAGTAAAATCATGTATCCAGTTTCTGGAATCCTTCTATTCAGTATATAAATTAATTTCCAAAATCATCACACAGAAGATTACAGTTTTAAATAAAATTGAAATAAAATTGTCTATTTTAGTAATTCCTATCATACTACCTGATATTTACTATCAAATTAATTCCAGATTAGGTAACATTATTTCCTTCTGTCACTTCTCAAGACAAATTAATTTTTATCATTTCGTAGAGATGTATTGATTCAAATCAATTCTAAGAACATTTTTTATATGTGTCATGAAGGAAGAGATTGAGGGTCCGTTGGATCCTAAGGGGACAGAGAACTGACAATGTTCATATAAACCCTGTCTCAATGTGAGTTCCTTATTAAATATAAGGCCAGGTATTACTTTACACTGCTACATTTGTTGACTAAAGAAAAATCTTAAGATTTTCAGTAAATCCCAGAGCCTGTCTAGAAGCCTAAGTAGCAGGATGTGAATCATCTAAGCCTAGGAAATTTACTCTCATTATGAGACAGAAAGCTTTCCTTAGTATAAAGGATGGCTTACATTTCAGCCAACTACTAATCTACCCATTTACTGTTTTATCTTATTTTATTTTTTCTTTTATTTATTTTATTTTACAATACTATTCAGTTCTACATGACAGCCACAGATTCCCTTGTTCTCCCCCTTCCTGGCCACCTCCCCTTCCCCCCAGCCGACTCCCCATTCCCACCACCACCAGATCAAGGCCACCCCCCGAGGACTGAGATTGACCTGATAGACTCAGTCCAGGCAGGTCCAGTCCCCTTCTCCCAGATTGAGCCAAGCATCTCTGCATAAGTCCCAGGTTTCAAACAGCTAATTCATGCAATGAGCCCAGCACCTGGTACCACTGCCTAGATGCCTCCCAAACAGATCAAGCCAATCAACTGTCTCACCTATTCAGAGGGCCTGATCCAGTTGGGGGCCCCTCAGCCTTTGGTTCATAGTTCATGTGTTTCCATTCGTTTGGCTATTTGTCCCTCTGCTTTATCCAACCTTGGTTTCAACAATTCTCGCTCATATAAACCCTCCTCTTTCTCGCTAATTAGACTCCCAGCGCTCCACCAGGGGCCTAGCTGTGGATGTCTGCATCCAAATTCCTCAGTCCTTGGATGGGGTTTATGGCACAACTATTAGAGTGTTTGGCCATCCCATAACCAGAGTAGGTTAGTCCTGGCTGTCTCTCGGCCATTGCCAGCAGTCTTTTGTGGAGGTAACTTTGTGGATTTCTGTGGGCCTCTTTAGCACTTTGTTTCTTCCTTTTCTCATGTGGTCTTCATTTACCACGGTCTCCTATTCCTTGTTCTCCCTCTCTGTTCTTGATCGAGGTGAGATCTCCCGCTCTCTTTCCCTCGACCCTTGCCCTTCATTGCTCCCACTCATGTCCAGGCTGTTCATGTAGATCTCATCCATTTCTCTGTCATTGCGTGATCCCCGTGTCTTTCTTGGGGTCCTGTTTTCCAGGTAGCCTCACTGGTGATGTGAGTAGCAGTCCAGTCATCCTTGTTACACATCTAGTATCCTCCTATGAGTGAGTTCATACCATATTTGTCTTTCTGAGTCTGGGTTACTCACTCAGTATGATTTTTTTCTAGATCCATCCATTTGCCTGCAAACCTCATGATGTCATTGTTTTTCTCTGCTGAGTAGTATTCCATTGTGTATATGTGCCACAATTTATTTATCCATTCTTCAGTTGAAGGGCATCTAGGTTGTTTCCAGGTTTTGGCTATTACAAACAATGCTGATATAAACATAGCTGAGTAAGTGCTCTTGTGGTATGATTGAGCATTTCTTGGGTATATGCCCAAGAGTGGTATAGCTGGATCTTGGGGGAGATTGATTCCCAATTTTCTAAGAAAGCGCCATATTGATTTCCAAAGTGGTTGTACAAGCTTGCATTCCCACCAGCATTGGAAGAGAGTCCCCCGAGTTCCACATCCTCTCCAGCATAAAGTGTCCTCAGTGTTTTTGATCTTAGCCATTCTGACAGGAGTAAGGTGGTATCTCAAAGTTGTTTTGATTTGCATTTAACTGATGATTAGGGATGTTGAGCAATTCCTTAAATGTCTTTCAGCCATTTGAGTTTCCTCTGTTGAGAATTCTCTGTTTAGTTCTATAGCCCATTTCTTTTTTCTTTCTTTCTTTCTTTTTTTTTTTTTTTTTTTTTTTTTTTTTGGTTTTCTGAGACAGGGTTTCTCTGTGTAGCTTTGCGCCTTTCCTGGGACTCACTTGGTAGCCCAGGCTGGCCTCGAACTCACAGAGATCCGCCTGGCTCTGCCTCCCGAGTGCTGGGATTAAAGGCGTGAGCCACCACCGCCCGGCTATAGCCCATTTCTTAATTGGACTGTTGGTCGTTTTGATGTCTAATTTCTTGAGTTCCTTATATATTCTGGATATCAGTCCTCTGTCAGATGTTTTTTACTGTTTTATATTTGCAAAAACTATGATACTCATTGGAATGTCTGATGATAAAATAACTATATTTAGGAAATATTCCTAGCTACTTTCCAAAATCAATATATATATATATATATATATATATATATATATATATATATATATATATAATCTAAACAGAGGACCGACATTTAACTTGATTACAAAGAGTACAGAATAAGTATCTAGTATTATTTAGAAAGGGTGTGGGGCCCATGCAGTGTTGTAAACCTTTCTGCATGGGATACAGAAGGTCCTCTGCTAGATTTACATCATATTAATAATGATGATGATAAAATGTCAGTTAAGTTATTTAATCTCATCTAATTGTCAATGGTTTAAAAAAACCCAACATTTTTTGTGTCTTAGGTATTTCTAAATACACAGTGAGTTATTTAAATATTTTCAGCTTCTAGTCTGATACATGTGACACAGAATATAAACTAATACATACCTCATGCTGTTATTTAAATAAGTATAGCGACTGTATATAGTATCCATCAGACAAACTTGGCATGACTACTTAATATGTAATAATCATAATCCCCTCTTACATCAATATTCTTTTCCATTATTTTCAATGTTTTCTGATGTCTAATATTATTTCTACCATGTGATCTTGTTGTTGTAGCAGTTTATATTTCAGAGAAAGGAGAGTATACAAATGCTGGATTGACATCATTGATATTAATGAAGACTTTTCATCTTGTTATCTCCATATAACTTGTTTGAAACAGAAACCAGAGAGTAAGAAGAAAAAAAAAAAAAACCTGTAAAGTCAGAGCACTTAACTTTCCCCGCTGGTGAGTACTCTGTATGTATCTTTCTTTGTCAACTTCAATTATTTCCCAGGCTGAGCACTTTATGACTTACATGTAATGCCTTTATTTAAAGATCACTTATATATAACCCAAAATCAAACCAAGTACTAAAAGGTAATAAAAATAAATAACATTTGAAATAAAAGCAGAAGAATTCTATAAGAAATTTTAATTAAATGAAAAGAAAATTAGCTCCCTTACAGAACTGCTACCATGAAGCAACCCTCTCAATGGAGATAGTAATTATTTCAATGTTAGAAACAAAGGCATTCCTGGAACTGTTGAGCAAATATGAAATGAGTCTCTGTTCATTGTAGAGAATTTTTTTGATGTGGACCAACACATAAAACTGTGAGTTCCCTTTTACTGTTGATTCTCCTGGTGGTGCTATTGTTACTTTTACTTGTGTTTTTAGGAAGCAACAAAACCTTTATATTTTTTTTACTTTTTATTGCTTCACTCCTGGTGACAGAAATCATGTTCCTGATAAGTAGTTTTGTATATATATATATATGTGTGTGTGTGTGTGAGTGTGTGTTTGTATATATATGTACACATATATGTATATATATATATACATATACATACACACACACATACACACACACACACACACACACACACACACACACACACACACACACACACACGATAATCTTTTCTCAGGAAGAGTACTCTATTTTTTCAGTCCTCCTTAGATGATCCTAGGTCTTTGTGTAGTTCTGAGGCCACATGGATTTTGTCTATCCACCTTAGTATGCCTATTATTGTTATCATTGTTCAGATCATGTTTAGGCATTTATGTTGGATACATATATGATACAACTACATCACCTAAGACTCTAGGATCATTGCAGAAGGGGACTTGGGAAAAGTGTAAGGGTCAGATAGATGATCAGGGAGTTTGCTATGAGACTGTATCCCAAAGAATGTCGGAATCTACAGCCAAAAATCTTACAACATGTAATCCTTTAAAGCACCAACAGTAATTGTTTAATTTCATAAAAGCAATTGTTTAATTACTTTCTGATAAGGTCATATTTGATGACTCATAATTTCCTTAATTTCAAGTTATTTAATAAGGTATTATTTTAAAATGCACATATTTTCTCAAAAATAAAATAGTAAGAAACTATTATTTATGTTCATTTATTTAGCATGTGGGGGTGTGGAAGTATATATGCAGATATTTTAAAATAGAATGGATATGGAAAATTTTAAGAATTCTTTACCATATAGGGTCCAGGACTCAAATTTAGGTTGTCAGATTGAATGATAAATGTCCATGTATACTGAGCTTTTTCTCTCATTGGTCCAAGACAGTGCTACTCAGAAGATAGTCGCCTTATTTGAATGACAATATACTTGCATTGTTTAACAGAAAATCACTCTGTATATCTTTACTCCAATGTCTTGTTTAACACAGTCTTTAATTGTAGTAGAAATTCATGGAAGGCAGTCAATGATATTCTATTCTGAATTACCAAGATCAAATACTTAAAAAAATAAAAGGAACATGTGTAAAGTAGTGCTTACTATTATCCAATAAGTTTTAGCTATGTATGTTGGAATTCATATAAACTGGAAAAATACTCTCTAACATATGAAAATGAAAGATTTCATAAAGATTATTGTTGTGGAAAATTAGTTTGACAATGTAAAGGTGTGTTGCATTTGTATATGTTGCAGGATATTTGGTGAACTATGTAAAGATATGTTGCATTTCTTTATGCTGTAGACTATTACTTGAACTAAAGGTATGCTGCATTTTTTATGTTGTGGAATATTCATTTAAATATGTAAAGATGTGTTGAATTTGTTTAACTTTGTAAAGATGTGTTGCATTTGTTGACCTTGCCTACCTAAGGAACATGGTTGGTTTAATAAAAAGCTATATGGTCAATAGCTAGGTAGGACTTTCAAAGAGAGTAAGTAGGAGGAGGAATCTAGGCTTGAGAGAGACAGAGAGAAAATGAAGGAAAAAGAGAGAAGTGCAGAAGTCAGTCAGCCAGAAAAGGAAGAAGCAGGAAAGTAGGACATAAAGAATGAAAGAAAGGTAAAAAGTCCTGAGGCACAATGTAAATAAATAGAAGCAGGCTAAAATAAGCTGTAAGAGTTAGTGGGACAAGACTAAACTAAGGTCAAGCATTCATAACTAATAATGAGTCTCTGTGTCATGATTTGGGCCCTGGTGGTTCAAGAAAGCCCACTACAGATAATTAACATGAATATAAATATGAATGTTTGTTAGAGACTATTTGATTTTAAGTGCACAAAAATTTTTATGTCTATAATTCAAAAGAAAATTGTTTCTGCTCATTCTATACATTTTCAAAATGAAACTATTAATTGCTTATATGTGTGTCTCTACACATGATAATTCTTTTTTTTCCTTCTATAATGAGAGATATCTGAAGACAGGTCTACTTCTTGATTTTGTGTTGGACCAAATTAGAGTGTTGTATAAAATCTATCCATAATGTTTGATTTAATAAATGACAATGAATTAATTACAGATAATGAAGGTGTTTCATTTATGATATATTGATGCATTTTATATTGGCATGTATTCAAAGTTAGCAGATATAATAAAAATAAAAGATTTTTCTGAAAATTTGTTTTTTAGTTATAGATAATTGTGCCTAGTTGTCTTTCAGATAAACTATTATTTTGAATAAGAGCTTGTTTATGTAAATTCAGCTAAATGACTCTCTGTACATGGAGAAACAATATTTTCATATTGGAAAATGTTCTGATTGCATATTTTTAAAATTCTTTAAAAATAATATCAAGTTAAGGAATATATAATCCCTTTGCTAGTGTTATTATCATCAATTTTATATGAGTTTAAAATATCAGAGAAAGCTCAAAAATATTTTGAAATATTTTTTGTGGAAGCAAACTCAATGTATGCAAGATTTACTATCATATATTCATAGTGAAACATTGCCTTCAGTTCATACTTGATCTTCCAGGAGCACTTGATAAATTAAGTACTTTAATTACCTGCATATCCACTCATCATTATGTGAAAGTTTCCAGGCCAATGTCAAGGTCATAGAGAGGAAGGGAGGCCACATCACGGATCTGGAAGAAACAGAAGCTAAGTCCAAAAATCCGTTATGCTAGGAGAATTCTGGCAGACTACTCTGAAGGACATATACAGTATTAATTATATGGAACTAAAACTGTCTGAAAACATCAAGTAGGAAAATTTAAACCATGTATCCAAGATGTTTAGTTTATCAAAATGTTGGAAAGGAAAATAGCTGTGGGGGACCAGCCTGACCTGTCAAACAGTCCTTGAAGGAAGGAGTGAAGATTAAGAAAATATATATATACATAGACAAAGAAAAAGAGACACAGGATAGCTTTGGGAGGGCTCTTGGGTCAATGTCACATTTGCCTCAAGACTATTCATTCCTAAAGAGCATTTTATACACCAGCGAGGGGAGAGGCAAAAGACCTACCACTTTCAAGGTCAACGTACAAAGTACAAACAAGTCGAGACCCTTCCTTAATTTTCAAAACACCTCGTAACCATGCCTTATGGTAAAGCATCTTGCAATTAGGCCTTGAAGTATAAGACACCTGGTAACTACACCTTTGGACAAAACATCCTATTATGCAGCCTTGTGGGGCAAAGTAAACTCAGATCCTCCGACCCTGAATCAAGATGGAATAAGGTCTCACTATGGAGTCTCTGTGGGCCCTTAAAATAGCTATCAATGCGCTTTCTTCTCTCTACATATAGTATGATCAACATCTAAAAGATTTTTGAGAAGGTGAAACAAGTATCAGAAAAATAAGACAATTTCAAATTAGGAAAAATAAAATAAATTACTGTCAACACTAAACCATTCCACTTATGGACTTTGGTTCTGCTATTTATTATTTATTATGGCATATTTGTGTCATTAATACTTGTAGAAATCCTCATTCTCAACAGAATGCTATTTCTATATTTTTGAGTATGTCTTTCCTTATTTTTTATAGAGATTCCTGGCTCTTTGGATATGCAGATGATGTACTTTGAGTTATCTTCTGTATCCAATTTTACTTTATTTTTTATATAAGCCAAAATACTAACAAATAGAAAGGAAATGATTTATACTTACTTAATCAGTTATTTACTACTGATAAGGATGCATGTGAGCATGTCTGTTTATATGTGTATTTATCAGGTTTTATATTTGTATTCTAGTAACTTTTGCTGTTGAGGAAAGATTTTTGTCTTAGATTTCAACATCTTGGAGTTATTAATGAAATGAGATTATGGCATCACCAAACTTTTGTGCAATTAGATATCAGTCAGCTAATGTGACATCATATCTCAGTTCCTTAATTAAAAGTAAAGCTTTCTAATTTGAAATTATACTTACATACACAAAAGTACAAAGCCATTAATACTCTTGTATGATTATGTAAACAGTTTTTTTCATTTTGTGACTGACACTATTTCTGATTATTTTAATTCTTACATGAATTCATTTGTTTTAAACAGTTCTCTACATGTGCTTATATTCAAAGCAAACTCATATCTATTGAGACTTTTCACCCAGAGTTTTAAATGAAAGTCATTTTTATCCTTTGAGTTAAATACTTCTGAGAACATGTTTAACCACAAAGTTAACAAGATTAATACTTGTTAAAAGAAAATTAAAATATTATTTTTATCTAAGACATTAAAGTAAATTGATATAAGAAATCCATTCATAAAGTTAACTCATTATGTTTATAAATTCCATTATGCAAATTTATAGATTTTTATCTAGCATATTTTGTCCAAATTATATAATCTTAATAGCCATAAATACAAGTGTACTAATGGAATAAGATGCATTAATCGTTTTTAACAACAAATAAATTGAAATGCAAGAATAATTGGGCCACACATTACTCAGATTATCCATCCAATAATAAAGACAAAAAGAATCTATCAAAGCAATAAAATGTTTACTGTCTTCAAAAAATGAGTGTGTTTTATGCAGGAGCATTACTATCTGATAAGTCTGCTTTAATATCTTTAATGCTAAGATACTTAATAACAGTTTTCTGTGAGAAATTCATTCAGCCAGAATACCTTAGTTTCATGGGAATAGTTTAGGTTTCTCCTTACAATTTGTCTTATGTTTTTCATTTTAGTGAGGTCAGCTTATAACTTAAATTGTGTGTGTGTGTGTGTGTGTGTGAATATATCAAAGGATATAGGGCTACATGTTGTGAGACAAGTATTCCCAACTATGTGGAATGAATGTTGAGGCATAAGCATAATGAGAAGGCTATTGTTTCAACTTGAGACAGAAAACAGTACCAAATGAAATAATAAAATCCAATATTAAGAAAGGTTAAATATATTGTATATTTTTGAGAAATTTATCAGCTCAAGGGCAAATAACTCCTAATCCTAGCTACAAACTTTACTTCTCTAAAAATAAGCATACTCAGTAGATTCTAAAACCTTTTGTCGGGAACCATTTTACTTATATCAGGTCAAATAATATTGATTCAATAATTTAACAAATTACATAATATTTTGAATAAATGAAGTGTTCATAAATGTTACTTATTTTCATTGAACATGCATCCTAATTTGAATTTGCAACATAATCTCTCATGATTTTACTTAAATTATTAGAAAATTAGTGTTCAGTATATATTATGCATAACAAACATTCTATATTAATTATTGTAGATTATATTATTTATAACAAATTGTAGTGGGTAGCCATTCCAGCTTTGATCTGGAGGTTCCAGCCCCCATTGAGGCTTCAGCAACTGGCACGCCTACAAGGCGGGGCCAAGGGAGGTGCGGAGAGACCTGAAATCTGGATGGGCAAGCTCTGTTCCTGGACCCTAGATGGTAGAGGTTGATCGAGCAGAGCTCCAGAGAACACCATTGGACTGCGATACACCTTCCCCACACCCGGCGACCTACCTATCCTTTTATTCATAAGTTACCCACTAAATAAATCTTCCTTTTAACTATGCGGAGTGGCCTTAATAATTTCACCAATAACAAATACAAAATATGAATACAAATAGAAGCATCTGAGGTGGCATATCTTTATGTCCTAAAGAATATTGCACTTAAAGCACATATATTACCTCATCCGTGGTTCCCTTAGAATCAATAATACCATTCTAGTACTTTTTACATGCTAGATTAATTTGTTCTTATAAGCATAAAGTAACATAAAGGCCACATGCTTTGAAATTGGATATCTGGAATTAGAAAGTACTAACTGTGCACTGTGTTTAGTACAGTGAAAGTTTTAGCCAGCATTGTGTTTAGAAGGGTGGTGTTTTCACCATTACATGTCATAATATCTTATTGAAGAAGTTAAAAATATTCCATTGAAGATGTTCAGAGATATAACTTATAGGTAATATCCTTAGAAATTACTGTTACAATAAAGAAACTGTTTGACAAAAGATAGTGCATTTAAAGGCACTTGTTATAGTCCCACAAGTGAACCTTCTTGAATCAGTAATCTTAGATAAGTTTTCTTATTTCATATCAGGGAATAACAGCTGAGGGTATAGTATACACCTATCTGGTTAAAGTCATACAAGAACCAAACATCAATAGAATATAAATATTCATGATTATGGAAAGAAATTACAAAACAGCTTCATATGACTAGTTATTTAAACATACCAAATCCTGATCATATGTCAAAATGTCACAAGAGAAAGGTAAGGATGAAAATCTATAAATTAGTAATGAATGTAGGAAATGCAAAAACATAAATGGATAAGACTGACTCAAAAGTATATTTAGATTTCAAGGAGTAGTTCTTTGAGAATATACATGAAGAACTCAGTCTGAGTACATACCATATTTGTCTTTCTGAGTCTGGGTCACCTCACTCAGGATGATTTTTTCTAGATCGATCCATTTGTCTGCAAACCGTATGATGTCATTGTTTTTCTCTGCTGAGTAGTATTCCATTGTGTATATGTGCCACAATTTATTTATCCATTCTTCAGTTGAAGGGCATCTAGGTTGTTTCCAGGTTTTGGCTATTACAAACAATGCTGATATGAACATAGCTGAGCAAGTGCTCTTGTGGTATGATTGAGCATTTCTTGGGTATATGCCCAAAAGTGGTATAGCTGGATCTTGGGGGAGATTGATTCCCAATTTTTTAAGAAAGCGCCATATTGATTTCCAAAGTGGTTGTACAAGCTTGCATTCCCACCAGCAGTGGAGGAGAGTTCACTCATAGGAAGATGCTAGATGTGGAACAAGGATGACTGGACTGCTACTCACATCACCAGTGAGGCTACCTGGAAAACAAGAACCCAAAAAAGACACGGAGAAATGGATGAGACCTACATGAACAGCCTGGTCATGAGTGGGAACAATGAAGGGCAACGGTCGAGGGAAAGAGAGTGGGAGATCCTAGCTGGATCAAGAAAAGAGAGGGAGAACAAGGAATAGGAGACCATGGTAAATGAAGACCACATGAGAAGGGGAGGAAGCAGAGAGCTAGGGAGGCCCACGGAGATTCACAATGATACCCCCACAAAAGACTGCTGGCAATGGTCACGAGAAGGCAGGAACTGACCTACTCTGGTGATGGCATGGCCAGACACCCTGTTAGTTGTGCCATAAACCCCATCCAAGGAAGGTCTGAGGAATCTGGATGCAGACATCCACGGCTGGGCCCCTGGTGGAGCACTGGGAGTCTAATTAGTGAGAAAGAAGAGGGTTTATATGAGCGAGAATTGTTGAAGCCAAGGTTGGATAAAGCACAGGGACAAATAACCAAATGAATGGAAGCACAGGATCTATGAACCAAAGGCTGAGGGGCCCCCAACTGGATCAGGCCCTCTGAACGGGTGAGACAGTCATTTGGCTTGATCTGTTTGGGAGGAAGCTGTGTGTTGTTGCCGGGTCCTGGGTTAGTTGCATGAGTTGGCTGTTTGAATCCTGGGACTTATGCAGGGACACTTGGCTCGGTCTGGGAGGGGGGGACTGGACCTGGCTGGACTGAGTCTACCAGGTCGATCCCGGTCCTCGGGGGAGACCTTGATCTGGAGGAGGTGGGAATGGGGAGTGGGCTGGGGGAGGGGGAGGGGGGCGAGAGGGGGAGAACAGGGGAATCTGTGGCTATTATGTTGAACTAAATGATGTTGTAAAATAAATTTACTTAAAAAAAATAAAATAAAAAAAAGAAAAAAGTGACTCAAGTTGGAAGTTGGAACCGATAGTACAGAAATATCAAAATGAAAATGTATTAAATATTAAAAAAAATTCTGTAAGCAAACATGAAGCTCTGGGTTCTATCCTCAGAATTATAAAAATCTTATGTATAAAAGATGCTCAAAAAATGGTGCTACTTTTTCTGCTGTATTTTTATGAACTCCTTTTGGTAAACAATAATGTCATTGCCAAATGTCATCCACAATTATATAAGAATTAGGAATGTTTAATTGCAGCTTTATTAATTTCTGTACATTCACATTAGCTCACGTTTATAATGCCTATTTCCAGTGTTTAAATGAGCATCGTTAATTCAAACTTATTTCAAATAATCAATCAAACAAGTTTTACACAGAGTAACATTTTCATTGCCAACCTTGGCTTGACTTCTTCTAAGAATTCTCACAAGATGATAATGAAGCTTGTAGAATATGTTTGGACAGTGTTTGCATGAATGCTAAAGTATACACAATGTGAATAAAAATAATGCTTCAAAAAAAAAAAAAAAAAAAAAGAACTCAGTCTGTTCTGGGCACCGAACAAGCCAGAATTTAACATTAATTAAGAGGATTTGAAAAGAATGACTCATGAAGTCATGTGATAATGCTGCTTAATGTAGTTTGTCTATGAGTGTCCTTCTTGTAGGCATTATAATACCTTACAAACATACAGGAACAATCCACTTAAAGCATTTTTTTACTTGTAATTCATGGTTGTTTAGTGGCAGTTGCCTCCAATTTGAAATGTTCCATCCTGAATGGACATACATAGAAGACTTAGGAAGCCTTAGGAAGTAAACAAAACACAAGCACTGAAATGTAAAACACACCAAGGTTCCAGTACAAGGTTCTATAACTAGGACCAGTTAGTTTATCAGAAAAGATAATCTCTTTCCAAACAAGCTGCTTGTAAGTGGTACAGGAGTATCCACGGTTGACACATTCATAGTCATTTATCATAGTGAGGAGGTGGGCTTTTCAGTATTTATTATTATTATTATTATTATTATTATTACTATTGTTATTATTATTTGATGCAATACATCTCAAATTGAATTTCCCCTCCCTCCACGCCTCCAATATTCCCCCTACTTCCCTTGTTCCTCAAAATCACCCTACCTCTGTTTCCCTTCTGAAAACAAAGGCCTCCCAGGCACATCAAACAAATATGACATAACAATTTACAATAAGACTAGGCACAAACCTTAATATCAGGGTTGGGTGAAACAACCTAGTAGGGAAACAAAAGGGTCCCAAGATCAAGGCAAAGAGTCAGAGACACCCATTTCCCACTGTTAGGACTCCCACAGAAACACACTGTATATGTTATGGTTGTTTGCTTTTTGGTAATTTAATGTAGCCAGCTTTAAATCATCCCTGCTCAGATAGGAAATTCCAATAAACTAACTGGGCTTGGCTGAAATCATTCCTTTGATTTAACATTGGTGCTAGATCTGAGATGAATATAAGTTTGTTAATGACTCTCCAGGAAAAGTCACAGCAATGCTTAATAAATATTTTGTATTGTTTTAGGAATTAACTACCTTACATTTGAATTGCCTATGTTCTAGTCTGAAGAATAATATTGTCAGAGTTACTTAAACAGATTCCCCAATAATAATACAAGGGACAAAATAGATCCATAGTCTGTGGAAATGACTCTAATTTGACTTTACAGGCTTTCTTCTTATCCTAGCTCAGGTATCAAGAGGGATATCAAACATTTTGAAAGAGAAGAAAAGAGAAAATCGGATATTTCAGGTGCCCCAACACATCCACCAATTACAGACAATTTATTCCACTGACACCCTTCGGATAGGACCCCAAAGGGCATTACATAACTACTAAATTTACTATAAGTTCCTCAACTGACTGCAAATGGTAATAGCCAACACAGGAGTATAACCAGAACAAACTCTTTGGAAAAAAATAGCATACTGTATTCAAATTCTGACTTCAATTTTAAAGTAGCTTAGTGAAAGTTATGCATAATTATTACACAATTTACTGTAAACGACATTTTTCATAGGAAATGTTTTAAATCCATACTCTTTCTGTGTTCATATTTCCCCATGTTCATTTTTGCAGTATTTGGTTATTAGGGAGTAATAGGATTTGATGTTCATCAATATGTATTTATATTCAAAGCTAATTTGGATTTATCTGTGATATTGTATCTCATTTAATACAGTACACTATTTTAAATTTCAAAATATGCTCAGAAGGGTACATTGATAATTTTATAAATGTCATGGTGATAAGCATTTATATTCCTAGTTCTTTAGAAATATAGACAAGAAAAGGCGAGGAGAGATTCAAGATGGCGGAGACAAGCAGAGGCAGGTAGGCCTGTGGCAGCGGCCCGCGGAGGTAGATGGGTCCGGCGGCAGCGGCCGACAGGGACATTTAGGCCCGGCGGTAGCCGGCTGAGACATTCAGGCCCAGCGGCGGCCCACAGAGGTGGACAGGCCCTGCGGCGGAGATAAGCAGACAGAGGTGGACGGGCCCAGTGGCGGCGGCCGACAGAGACATTCAGGCCCGAAGGCAGCGGCCCACAGAAGTAGACAGGCCACTGGGCAGAAACGGGCGGACGCAGGTGGGTCCGCGGCGGCAACTCGCGAAGGTGGAAGGGCCCGGTGGCAGCGGCCCACAGGGACATACAGGCCCAGTGGCAACCGGCAGAGACATACAGGCCTGGTGGCAGTTCGCAGAGGTGGATGGGCCCGGCAGCAGTGATGGGCAGGGGTAGGTAGGCCCGCGGTGGCAGCCGGCAGAGACATACAGGCCCGTTGGCCTCCCGCAGAGGCAGACAGACCCAGCGGCACCTGACAGGGACATACAGGCCCTGCGGCGGAGACAAGTGGACTCAGGTGGGCCTGTGGCGGCGGGCCGCAGGGGTGGACAGGCCCGGGGACGGAGAGGGGCAGACGCAGCTTGGAACGGGGACGCCCCTAGCCCCAACACCTGGGGAAGAGGTTATCTCCGTGGGTCAGAACCAGGGCGAGTCTGGGCACTCTGTTTGGGGACAACCCAGGGCCCAACTGCTGATCCTGTGAAACCCAACAACTTGGAGGTGTTGGTGAGACTACCCTGCTCAGCTGAAACCCATCTGGGAGAGGATTCAGATGCCTACAGTTTGAAGTCTGAAGAAACAAGATCAGCTGAGGAGTTGACAAATGAACAAAACGTGACCTGGGAACACAGAAGAAGGCGCTACCCAGCCACTAAACCAGATCACCAGAATCATAAGTATATAATTCACCGACTGAAATCAGCTGTCCCTGAAGAAACAGCCCAATAGCACCAATTTAACCAAGAACCCCTACTAAACCAAGACTAAAAATTAGAACAAGAGAGGCACTCTCAGACACAGACACCACCTGCACCACACAGAGGAAAATATGAGTAGACGCCAGTGCAAAAATACAGGCAACAACATAAAGACCTATATGGCAACATCAGAACTTAGTGATTCTACACCTGCAAGACCTAAACATACCATGACAGAAGAAACAGAAGAGATCAACCCTAAAAATGACTTTAAGAAGATGATAGAGGCCCTTAAAGAAGAAATAAAACATTCCCTCAATGAGGAAATAAAAACTTTCCTTAAAGAGGAAATGAAAAACTACCTTAAAGAGGAAATAAAAACTTTTCTTAAAGAGGAAATGAAACACTCTCTTAAAGAGGAAATAAGAACTTCCCTTAAAGAGGAAATGAAAAACTCCATTAAAGAGGAAATAAAAAACTCCCTTAAAGAAATGGAAGAAAAAACGAACAAAAAATGGGAAGAAATCAAATCAAGCCAAGAAAAAGCAATTAAACAGATGAAAGAAACATTCCAAGATCTGAAAAATGAATTTGAGACAATAAAGAAAACACATGCTGAGGGAATGCTGGAAATAGAAATCCTGACAAAACGAACAGGAACTATAGAAACAAGCATAACCAACCGATTGCAAGAGATGGAACAGAGAATCTCTGACACTGAAGACATGATAGAGAAAATAGATTCGTCAGTCAAAGAAAATACTAAAGACAAAAAAGTTGTAACACAAAACGTCCAGGAAATTTGGGACACCATGAAAAGACCAAACCTAAGAATAATAGGGATAGAAGAAGGAGAAGAATACCAACTCAAAGGCACAGAAAATATATTCAACAAAATCATAGAAGAAAACTTTCCTAACCTAAAGAAAGAAATACCTATGAAGATACAAGAAGCTTACAGAACACCGAATAGGCTGGATCCAAAAAAAAAAGTCCCCTCGCCACATAATAATCAAAACACTAAATACACAGAACAAAGAAAAAATATTAAGAGCCGCAAAGGAAAAAGACCAAGTAACATATAAAGGTAAACCCATTAGAATAACACCAGACTAAAAATAGAGATTATGAAAGCTAGAAGATCATGGACAAATCTCATGCAGACACTAAGAGACCACGGATGCCAACCCAGACTATTATACCCAGCAAAACTCTTAATCACCATAGGCGGAATAAACAAAATATTCCAGGATAAAACCAGATTTAATCAATACCTGTCTACAAACCCAGCCCTACAGAAAGCACTAGAAGGGAAAATTCAACCCAAAGAAGCTAAACACATCCATGAAAAATCAAGCAATAAATAATCCCACACCAACATACACCACAGAAGAAACAAGCTGGCGTAGCTATCCTAATATCTAGAGAAAAAGGATGTTTCAAAAGAGAAGAAGTCTTGTGGCAATGCCTCAGTGGTCCAGGTAACTACCAGAACTCGGAAAAGTTGGTTGAACTTGGGATTGACTGGGAGGCCAAAGATTTAAAAAGCAGAAGATTCTCTCAAGACATAAGTTGTGTGATAATAGTGTGGTTTGTGTGTGTGAATGAGAATTTGTAAATGTTGAATTCTAGGCTTCGACAATCATTGTCAGTGCAGATTAAGCTGCAAGTATTTATGTTCTAAAACTTAAATTATAAAGCTAGTTACGTCTTTCTAACAACTAGTTTTAATGTTCATGAGCATATTTTACCTACATTACTTTTTCAGGATGTTGAGAAAGCACAGGCTGGAGGCTGGGGGCTAGATGGTTTTGAGGAAGAGGTCTTGGTGGACTCTTTCATAGAGCAAAGGGAAGCAATGCCTTCTGGGAAATGAGCTAAGTTTTAATCTAGTCTTTAAGATTAGAAGTCAAAAACAAAAATATTAAGGAAAGGAAAACCTAATTGATCTTTGAAGTATTGTTATGTGGAATTGAGTGGGACTTTTGAGGCCTTTCTTCCAGAAAACAAGGACTTGGTTGTCAGGCCTATATTAGGCCTAAACCTTGGTGCCATGTAGTTGTACTTAAATCATTTCAATGGAAAGTGTCTTAGTGATTGGATCTTCTAGTGCAGTTTGGAGTTCTTCCATTTGAAAAATGTGATATTTACATGGGATTGTTTGAATCTTGTTTTCTAGTCCCTCCCCATCACCACCCTCATAATCTGAAGGTAGATTTTTCTCTTGATAAAGGAACAAAAAAGGTGAACATCTTGTTTGTAAATAGGTATCTAGTAACTAGTGGTAAACTTGAAATGGTAGAATTCTTTAAAGCCTAATTCTAGGTAACCTTAAGAAAATGTATCTTAATTATTTTTGAACCTGTATTCACCTTGTTGTTTTCAAATATCTTAAGTTATATTTTCTTTTTCAGAGCTGCTTCTTATTTGGGGCTACTTTTTTTTTTTTTTTAAATTGGGGCGTAATTCATAAAAGGGTATATTGTTTTGATGAGACTTTTTACAACTATGGCTGGATGTCTTTCTTTAGTCTTCCAAGAAGGGCCATTTTACTTTTTTAGAGTTACTTTTTAAAGTCATGAGGTCAACAACTTGGACTACTATGCATGTATGCGCTAATGCAAATTAAAGCCCAAGTTGACCTCCAGCAGCAGTTCATTCTATGTTGACAGTAAGAGAACACTTTGCCTGTTAGGATACTGTTACTCGTGGACTGAAATGCTGAAAAAAACCCTCCCCCTATTTTGTTTTTTGCAAAAATCAAGGTATATTCTAGGGTTTCCTGGTTGACCTCAACAGATAAACTGAGATGATAGTCTTAGATCAGAAATGATCTGAATGTAGATTTACAGTCTACGTGTACAGCTGGCTAAGTGAGATCGCTTTCACAGTTCTGCATGTATCCCATCGGCTCCCCATTAGTCACTGAACTCTTAAAACTGGTATTGTAACATTATCACAATGTTTTGCGCCAATTTTATAAACTTTACAGTACAATATGTGTTCCTTTTCTGAGGCAAACCAAAGGTATATTTCTCAAGGTTCTGCTGCTATCAGCAGCGTTGATGGAGGATTTTTTATACATTTGTAATAGATAGGAATAAACCAGAAAAAAAGAAGAAAAAAAAAAGTGGTGGAGGAAAAGGTGAACACTGCAAGAATACTCAAAAGGGCTGAGAGTTGCAAACGCCAAGAATGGCTTTGCATAGTAAATGGAATAGAACAGCTCTGAACTATAGCTTTCTTTTCCTGGTTTGGTCTGACAGAATGATTGAATGCTTTTGTACAAAAATCAGGATTTGGTGAGATTGTAAAATGGTGTGCCACTTTGGCAAAACAGTTTGGTGGTTGGTCAAAATGCAAAACATTGTTACTCTGTTACTCAACAATTCTACCCTTAGGAATATATCCTCAAACTACTGAAAATGTAGACCTATGAAACATGTACATGAAGGTTTACAGCAGTGTGTTGCTAATAGTAAAAAAGTTAAAACAACTCAAATAGCTATCAAATACTGGAGAGAAATAAAATGTGGCTTATTCATACAATAGAATATTATTAAGACATAAAAATGAATGAGAAACTGACAGATTAAATGACTTTGGTGAACCTTCATAATTTCATTTGTAGATCTTTCCATTTCTAATTTATAAATACATTTGGGGTTATAAATTATAAATGTACTGCCTCCTGTCAACATTGTATACTTCTATTTGATGATTTCTGTGTCAAACATTATATGGAAATGTTTCCAAGTATTTTCTGTATTAACTGTGAATGAATAGAACAAAATAAATTGCCTGTGATGGAAAAAAAAAAGAAAGAAATATAGACAAGAAGTGTGAATTTAGTTACATAGTAAATCCTTCAAAAAATAAAGAAGTAAATAAAAGACAAAGAAAAGGATTGAAAAGAAAAAAGAAAAGAAAGGGGCTTTGTATATGTGGTGATATATTGTGTATCTCAATAAAGCTTACCTGGGATCAGAGGACAGAGCCAGCCACTAAATTAGACATAAAGTTCAAGCAGTGGTGGTACACACCTTTAAACCTATCACTCAAGAATCAGAGACACATCTGGATTTCTGTGAGTTCAAGGCCACATTTGGGCTATATGAGAGAAACAGAACCAGGCAGTGGTGACACATGCCTTTAATCACAGGAAGTAATATGGCAGGACACAGAAAGGTATATAAGGGGTGAGGAAACAGGAGCTCTGTCTCCTGAGCATGAGTATTTTATAGAGGTAAACTGGTGGCTGGCTGTTCTACTTCTCTGATCTTTCAGCTTTCACCCCAATATCTGGCTCTGGGTTTTTTTGTTATAAGACCTTTTAAGATTTGTGCTACAGGTATATGGCTCAGAAGTCAAGTGTACATAGTGCTTTTTCAGAGGACCCTAGTTTAGTCCATAACACTGATGATATCAGCAGTTCACAGCTATCTGTAACTTTAGCCACAGGGAATCCAACACCGTCCTCTGACCTCCAAGGACACCTTCACGTAAATGCACATACCATTACACAGACACACATACATACACTTATTTAAAAATAAAGTGAATCTTTAAAAAAAGTAAATTAAAGTCAAATCACAAACCAAACCAGAACAAGGACAAGAGTGTTAGTGGATGAGAACAGAAGGAACACTTTGAAGCAGAAACAATATGAGAATTTAAAGCAATATTGTATTGTTGCGTCAATCCAGATTGTTTTCATCACAGTATTGGAGGTATAGATCTAGACAGTTCCTTTAATATTGTAAAGGATATTGGATGAATAACTTTGGAGGGCTTTCTTGCTGTTGTTGTTTGGATTTGTTTGTATACTCTTAGTGCTTAAATACAGGGCAACCTGTACTTTAGAAAAAAGCTCTGCCACTGTGATACTTCTCCAGTTAACATTTATTTACTTTTAAATATTCACGCAATGTGAAATTCCAGAAGCTATCTTTAAGAAACATTGTGATTGTTAAACAAGTACATTATAGGCATAAAACACTCCGTCACATAATATTGGGATCCTTAATTTTCATATGCAGAGAACAAGGTCTAAATACATACCTCTTATTGAATAATCATGAAATTTATGAAATACTTAAACTATCACACATATAGTCAAAGAAGAAATAACAAGCAAAATCTTAGGCTTATGTCACTAGAAGGAATGCTTATGAGAAAGACAGAAGGCCTAGTTGAATTGTGTGCCAATTTTTGATATTGCAAAAAGATTGCACATGTCATTTGGCTGTAAGTTTTCTGTGCATTTAAGTTTTCAGATAGCTCTATGGGTTATGTAAATAGACAAAGATCCTGTTGCAATGTAAGATAATTTTATTTTATGATACTCAACTTAAGGAACTGCAAACATGATCTCTGAAGCGATCTTACTGTTTGCTGTTCTCACAACTATGAACTATATTTCCATTTAATGTATTTTTCTCTGCCGTCCACAGGTTATCATGGCTGAGTTTTCAACCATAATATTACTTGTAATGTAGTAAAAATTATTTTACCATTGTCTTCCTTTCATCATTATAATGATGGTATAAGTCCATGTTTTATTATTAATGTTGTCTCCTATTCTCAGTTTGTATTTTCTATTTTTTGAAAACTAAGAAAATTTACCAGTTTTAAAGAAGCACAATTTGTTTTCCTATGTCACATATGATTTTTATATTGTATGAAGTTTATAATAAATGACATATCTAAGATTATTATATAGCCTGTCTTGTTTCTTATAAGAAGATAAACATCTTGGATGATAAATGTAGCTCTGTAATACAGTGAGAGTTTATTTAGGTTGCAAGATAGGAGCTTGAACACATTGTATTTTTAAAGAAATGCCACTGTCTAATAATATTCTTTCAGCTTTGGCCACTCCTATCACAGTATTTGAAAATCAGTTCACCTTACAGGTACAGCTTCATTGTTGATTTGAGATTATGAGCTATTAGATAGCACATAGGTATCCAAGGTTTCAGAATTATTTAGAAACAGTATGTCCCTTTCCTTAATTGAATAACATTTTTAATTTATTTTTTATTTTATTTTTGAGACACCATAATTACATCATCTCTCTCTTGTATTTGTTTTTTTAATATTAGATTTTACTATTTCATTTTGTTAATACTCGTTAATTTTAGATATCTTAGGAGTTAGATAATCAGATATTAAATTCAATTTAGATAATCAGTTCTTTAGTAGTAGATAATCAAATGGCGTGATCGTTCCAGGAGATAATTCTATCTGAGTTGTAGCATTCCTCAGTTGCCTGATGTTCTTTGTGCTGAGTTAAGGGTTTGTGAACTTCCACGTTTACACATTGGCGGTCTATTGCTGCTATCTCTGGAGCTCTTCATGTGTTCGTTTGACACAGCTTTTACTGCCTCCTTTTACCTATACTGGCATTCCCATACAAGGAGTTGTGAAATGGACATTGTATCTACTTTTTGAAAGAGCCTAGATGGACAGATATTAATCATTGTTTTTAAGTAGATCTTTTCCTGCTTTTCCTGAGCTTCAGAAAAGATATGTGCAGAATTTCCAAACAACACCTTCATCTTCTGGTATTTATTTGAAAGTATTATTTGCACTCTGTATTGGACAACCAATAAGAGGCTTCAATTCTGAGAGTGGAAAAATGTTCCTTCTCCTAGCAGTCATTAAAAGCTTGTAGTAGTCCTTAAGTCTAACATAGAACTGAGTAAGCAATAAATATGTTACCTTGTTAAACAAACTTGCAAATTTTTTTCTTTATAAATTTGAAAATTCTAAGTACTTTAATTATTGGATTTGTGTGACTGCTGGTGTGTTGTGACATGCTAGCTTCATTCTGCACAATATGTCTTGATGTCTTTCTTTTCTAAGACTGAAATGGACGTATTATTTTGGATGCATTTTTTTACTTATTTATCCATCATTTGTAACTTACCTTACATTCAGTTTTTGAAAGTTTTGAATAACATGGCCAAACATATATGCCAACCTCTACTTTGCAATCTGTTAGGGAAACCACAATACTATTTTGACAGTAGCTTTACTATCATATTGCACAAACATAATATACAGTAACCTTAGTTGATCAGCAATTATCAGTATTGATTTTTTTCAATAGCTAACTGAAAAAAAATGTAAAGGCACATGCTGTTGTGGTACTGAATTGAATTTCTTCAAAGATCCTGTGTTGTTGATTTGTTGATTTGAGAGGTTTAAAATCAGATGGAATGCATATCTTGGCTCATGTCAGTAAAAGATTTTCTAGGTTTCATTGACTGAGGTTGCTGGACCACCGGAAATATAACCGTAATCATTTCATGTGCTAAGATCAGAGTCTGAACACAAAGGATAAAATAAGCTGTGCACCATCATTAATCTCATTCATTTCTCACTATGGATCTGATACAACTACCTGTTAGATGAAGTAAAACTTCAATTATTAACTTTTATGTATGAATGTTTTTTTTTTCTTACTGTTATTTTGTTGAACACACTGCCTTCCTCTAGGATGGTCTTGGCTCTTCAAAGAGTTTTAAATTAATGAAATAGTGTATGTAATTACTTGAATGAATGTAGACGTCAGTGTTAGCAAAGAAACAGGAAAAAAGATAGATGGGGATTTGCTAGCATTGGATCCTATGATTTGATATTATTTGTAAAGTCCAGAAATTCAGAGGTATAATTTAAATTTTCAGAGCTGGAGACCTAATGGTTTGGATTTCAGTCTAGACCCATGTTTCATAACCTCCCTAAGGCTGCAGCCTTTTAATTCAGTTCCTCATGTTGTGGTGACTCCCAACCATAAATGTTTTTTGTTGATACTTCATAACTGTAATTTTGCCACTGTTATGGATCATGATGTAAATGTCCAATGTGCAGGATATCTAATAAGTTATCCTCAGAGCAGTTGCCATATTTTGAGAACCACTGGTCTGTACCCAGGAATGCTCAGGCAGAAAGGAACTGCCCCAGCTCAAGTAATTGAGCAGAGAGAACAGTATACTTTCTTTCTAATTTCTGCGTATTCAGAGCTACAGTGAATTGGAAGACAGGCATCCTCTGAGGGGCCCTCATTAACGTAATTACATATGCAGATTAAAATACTAAATTTGTCTACAACACTCTCTGAGGCACATGAGGAAGATTAGTTTTAGCAGCTATCAGTGGATCCAGTGACGTAGAATAAACAACACATGAAATTAGCCACCACAATAAATAAGAAGTTTTATGTGTCACACAGATATAAAAACTATGATAAAAACAGGGCTTCAAGATAATTGTAAGCTAACATTGAATTCTGGGATTTGTTCACTGCATCAGTTTTATCGTCCATGTAAATTAGAGATAATTGAAATTATTGCTTATAAACTTCAATCTTGTAGACCACATAACACCAAATTAATTTGAATTATGAAGCAAAAATATTGCACTATCATTAACAATAATTGTATTTAAATGAATATAAAATGCTTTAGCTGTATGTCTGGAAACTCTATAATATCAAAAGGTAAATTTATGAAAGGTAATGTTTCTGTGTATCAAGCCACCGACATTGTACAATTTATTTGAGTGTAATGAATTATTTTTTATATAGTGCTACTAATTTAGTTGTATTCTGATAAAAGAAGTTAAGAGTAGACTGAAATAAAAAAGTCAAGATAACAGAAATTTACATAGGAAATCATTTCAAGTGTTACTGGGTCTTTAAACACAGACTACATGTCTCGCACTTCTAATAACAGCTTGAAGGCTGTCAGACATTTGAGTTTTTATTCTACATTTCACAGTTACTGGGAACCCTGCTGAAGAAATTGGTATATATGAAGACTCAATTAACGGTTGCATAATTAGTGGCACTCTTGTGGGGTTTTTTTAGGGGTGAGAATTATCTGGCTCTGACATTTGCTCTGACCTGACACGTTTTTCTTCTTCTTTTGTTAAAGTTTCTTCAGGTCAAGTGCCTCTGGAATATTTGATAAATGTATTCTTTGATTCAGAATAAAACTCAACATCTTCCTTTCCCCCCCAGTATATTCACATTGAATAAGATCTTGTGTATCTATTTCTGATATTTTTTAATTAATTAATAAATATCCTCACATTTCTGAGTGTGGGAGTTAACATTTGTCTTTGTTATTCTTTTTTCCCAGTGAACCATAACTATTTCTTGGGAGATAAAGTAAATTAAAACTTATATGTTTTTATTAATTTGATATTTTTAAAATAATGATTAATAAATCCTATTCTTAATTGAGAACTGTAATTTAAAAAAATGGAGCAGGATGTGGTGACACATGCCTGAAATCCCTGAACTTGGAGGTAGATGCCTGTGGGTCTATGTGAGCTTGCCATCCTGGTCAACATAGAGATTTCCAGGCTAGTGAGAGGTACCTTTCCCCAAATGAAACAAACAAAAAAAAACCACAACTTTTTAAAATTTCATATCAAGGCTCTGGAAAGCTAGCTATGTTTGTAGTATAAGACATGATTTCCCTCCTGTAGATTCAGCAGGAGTTCCAATTGAACAGCCCTTGGCTCCCACCAACACAAGAGTATCACTTAGTGAACCTTCATGGATACCTTGCTATGCTGGAAATTGTGGTTCACAGGTTTCAGACCTAGGGCTGCTTAGTGCTTAGTTGCTTCCCTCTCCTGGTAGCTTGAACAGTTTTTTTTTTTTTTTTTTTTTTTTCAGGTACCTTGGAAGCTAGACTGCACAAAAGAGGTTTTCAGGTCAGATTAAGCTTGAATTGTCCAAACTCTTTGTTCAAATGCATGGTCTCTTCATCAGTATGGGCTCACCTTCAAGCCCCAAGAGGCATCCAAGAACAACATTGAGAATCTACATTGTTTAGGGAGTCACTTGTACTACACTGACCAATCCCTTGGACAGAAGTTTTTTCATGTTTGTTATTGGTGTTGTTGCTAGTTTGTTTGTTTGTTTGTTTTTTTGGGGGGTGTTCAGAGACAACCCATGTGGTATAGCTTATTTTAAGATCATATACATACATATAGATAGATGAGAGAGAGAGAGAGAGAGAGAGAGAGAGAGAGAGAGAGAGAGAGAGAGAGTATGTGTGTGCATGTGTGTGTATGTGTGTATATGTGTGTGTATCATACCAGCCTCTTAAAAGAAGTCTCTCTTAGGGTGTTGAGACCATCTAAGAAAACTACAATGTGACAAAGTGCTGAGCTCAAGTCACTGTAGGAATCTCAGCCCAATGAAGACATTTACATCACAGACCTTGCATCTGTGCCTAGGCTACCATCCTGAAAGGGGGAGGGGTGGTAGAAAGAAGGCAAGAGCTAGAGTACCAGGAGGTCTGCTGCATGAAGCAGTCTCATAGAAATGGCTTCATAAACAAGACTGGAACAATGATGCTGCTAATTGACATATTAACATGGAAGAGAGAAAACTCCACAGGGTCCCACTCCTTGATGCATACCATAGCCAACTAATGACTGAAGGGAGAAGAGAATGAGTCTTTCCCAGGGGTAGAAGGACTTATTGGCTGTCCAATGCTGCCTGATAAGCCCTGAAACAATATGCAACACCAAACAAAACAGATTCAAAATGTGCAAAAAAATACACATGTATATGCACGCACACACACACACACACACACACACACACACACACACACACACACAGATAGAAATAATAGTCAAAGAAAAAGATTATCAACTTGAGCAAAAGAGGACAAACGAGCAGTTGGAGAGAGGACATCTGGGAGGGAAGAAAGAATGGGGAATGTGACTTCACTTCCATTGCAACTTCAAACATAGTTTTAAAAAAATTAATAAAATAAACTACTTTCATTCATTGTATACAATGACTTACCTGTTGTGTAATAATCATATCCTTGTCCTTTAAAAGAATGTGCATTTCCATTTACTCAAATTAATTGGCTTTTTTCAAGTATTAACACATTCATCAGGAGAAATCTCAAACTTATGCCTATTGCTCTTGGAATAATTTAACTAGAAAATAAATTTCAATTTTTCATTTTTGTAGGACAGTGTTTGATTTGCTTACATCCAATTTAGCTATTCAATATGTATTTTAATTTAATGGTTCTTGAATTATTCAGATTGTTTGACAACTTGAAACAAATGGCCTAAGAATTTAAACTTAGCAATAGACTATTTTCTATATTTTATTCTTATTTATTTCAGCACATATACCAGGAATGTTAAATTCAAGCTTAAAATGTGTTAATATTTAATTGTTTATTCATGTACACTTAAAGTTCAGTGTTTGTTTCACATATAGAAATTTTTGTTTTTAAATATTTTTGTCATTTATGAAGATAGGACTATAAACTACATATACAAGAATAAACAGTTCAATATACAAACTATGCTTGTGTTCATTTAAATGAGGATAGCCCCAATAGGCTCATTATTTTCAAGCTTAGCTCCAAGTTAATGAACTCTTTTTAGAAGGATCAGGAGGTCTGATATTTTTAGAGCAGACTTGTTCTTGTTGGAGAAAGGATGTCAATGGGGATGGATGGGGTTTGATGTTTTAAAAACCCACTCAAGGCTCAGTTTTTCTCAGCCTGCTGTCTAGTATCAGGATGTAAAGCTCTCAATTACAGCTTCAGTGCCATACATTGTCTGCTTCATGCCATGGTTAACATGGACTAACGCTCTAAATCTGTAAGTAAGTCCACAATTAAATGCCTTTGCTCAAGAGAGTCTTGGTCATGGTGTCCTTTCTCAGCAATGGAAGAGTTGCTGAAGACAATGCTGAATGGAGCACATTTGTTAAATATTTTAGTTGTCTTGATAAGTGGTTTGGAGTAAAGTTATCATTCTGTATTGATTAATTCATTATATTGAAATCTGCATGCTATTTATAATATTATATATTATTGGAAAACTAAATATGAAGAGGAGTGAGTAATGTCTACTATGATGGAATTCTATTCTTATACCAAAATGTCTGTTACATTATCAAGTTCCTAAAACATTCTTTGAACATATAATGAATTATAGAAAGATGAAATCTAGTTTAGATAAATAATTCTTAGATACATATATTAAATTACTATTATTAATAGATTCATTGCTATTATCAATATGCAAATTACATTCAAATGAATAAAATACATTATAATATTTTATAAATACTGAGAATATATCCTTCAATTTTTAAAAAAACACGGCTTTTTACCCAGAAGTTTTCTTATGACTGTGGTGAGCAGGTTTTACAAGAAAAATAAAAAATATATTATGAAGGAAGACTGGGCTTCCAGGAACCTTAAATCTATCTAGGAGTCAAAAAATGACATCAAAAAAGCAAGCAAGGAAAATATATACAGAGAGAGAGAAAGAGAGAGAGAGAGAGAGAGAGAGAGAGAGAGAGAGAGAGAGAGAGAGAGAGAGAGAGAGAGAGAGAGACTTGGGAGACAGATGCTTGGGTAAAAGCCTACTAGCTCAGATGGGCAGAACAAATACCTAGCTGACCTTCCTCAATATGACTCCTCCAACTGAATGGCCCTCCCTTCCACTTCCTATCTAGCTTTTGTGTGTCTCTCTATCTTTTCTCTCAATTCCCCATTACTCTCTATCATTTTTTTTCTTAATAGTCCTACGGTGCCTTCCTATCAACTTGTTGCTTGCTTTGATGACTCTTGACCTATAGTTAATACTTCTAATCCTGTTTATAATATTTAAGGAGAAAGCTCTTAGATTAAAGGTGTGTTCTAGGGCTGAGCCACACCACAACTAGAAATAGTTTTTTCTAGTAACCATCACAATCTCAGGGTTCACAGTGCAATCAAATATCCTGCAACACCAGATTTAGCACAAGGTATTGAATATTATGAAATTGAAAGCACTCCCTAACACTCCTGCAGTCAAAGAGGGTAGCAGAACTATGTCGATGGAGAATTTACAAAAGGGGAATGCATTTTTTATTTTAAATGAATAGAAATAATGAGAAAGACTAAAATAATGAAAAGGAGAGCCATGAACTAAGGATAATTAGACTTTTAAAACTGCAGGGTTTTTTTTGTTGTTGTTTTGTTTTTTTTTGTTTTGTTTTGTTTTTGAATAGATGGCAGGAATAGAGGGAGTGAAACAGTAGTATCAAAAAAAGGAATCTACTTTTTTTAAATAGGAAAATACATAAAATTACAGAAAGAACAATACATATATGTAAATTCTAAAAAAATATAAATAAACTTTATTTTTCTACTGCTAATCCTGTAATAATAAATACCATTAAGTAACTAAATAGATTGTAGTAGCCATAAAATAAACATAATAGCTTATGTGTAAATGTTCAAAGCAGTTAATAGAATACACAGTAAAAATCAGAAGCCATATACAACAGTTACTACAAAACAATAGAAAATGAGCAAATTATCACATATATTAATATGTTTGAGCTAAACTTTCTAACTAAGGAAATTTGCAGTAATGATAATTGGTATATAATGGAATTTTTTTAATTTAGGTATGAATATAGAACAAAGAAAATCTGAACAAATCAAAACACATGGAAGATAAAAACAAAACAACAAATACAAAAATAATGCAGACTATGAAAAAAATAATAAGCTCAAGATAAATATCAGAATGTGAAATCCCACAATCATATCAATGTTAATATTAAACCAAATTTAATTTAACTCAAATTTGATAAGTGTATGAAGCTCTGGAAAATATGAGGTAAGAGATAAAATAGTATTCAAATCATTTATTTTAATCTGTATTATAACATTAGGAAACAAATTTCTTCATATTAGTGACATTGTACTATTTTTGACAACTTTAATTCAAATCCTCATAAAAACATTATAATATAAATGTATAAAAATAACAATAGAATTGTTGATAAGATAACTCAGCAAAGAAAGTCACTTGCTAACAAGCCTGATGACCCAAGTACAATTCTGAGCTATACTTGGGAGAAGGCAAGAAACAACTTAATTCTCAAAAGCTGTCCTCTGACCTCTATGTATATGACATGTGTGCCCTAAATGCATATGACTCCATCACATACAAAAATAAAAATAGTATGAATTAAAGGCAAAATTTCTGAGAAAAAAATACCAAGTTACTTGTAGAGTGCATAAAAGCAA
Organism: Peromyscus maniculatus bairdii; assembly: GCF_049852395.1. NCBI lineage: Eukaryota > Metazoa > Chordata > Mammalia > Rodentia > Cricetidae > Peromyscus > Peromyscus maniculatus. The sequence goes on along the minus strand of NC_134866.1, from coordinate 21,804,283 downwards.
GTTAACATTAGTTTACTAGACATTGTCCAGAATAAGATATCAGAGACATTATTTTTCTTTCTTTCTTTCCTTTTTTTCCTGGAGTAAATGCTGAAAGATCAGAGAGACAAAGAAACAAGCCACAGCCACCTCTTACCTCTTCAACACTTCAGCTGAAAAGGACTGAGCTCCTTTCTCCTCCTACGTTATATTCCTTTTCTATGCCCGGCCATATCACTTCCTATCTCAATCTCCCTAGTGCTGGGATTAAAGGCATGTGTGCCTCCGAATTACTGGCAGCAAAGGCATGAGATCACAAGTGCTGGGATTAAGGGTATGTGCCACCACTGGTTACCTTTATCCTCTGATCTTCATGCAAGCTTTATTTGTTAGAGCATACACAAAATATCACATTTCCCCTTTTTGCCTAAAATAAAAATAGAAGACTATAACTAAAATAAGAAAAACTATACAATAGATACAATAACTTTGTATAATATATACAGGCAATAATCACATAAATATTGTCTAGTCCATTAAGCGTAAACAAATTCAAAGAAAATACTCCATTATTTATCCTATTTTGGCGAGTCCAAAATGTTGTACCTTATTCCCTTCTTATCTTAACTTGAATTACCAACCAAAAACTATCCTTTTATGTCTCTCAACCTTACACACTTTTCTGAATTTATGAACAAGGAAAACTATAACTGTAACTATTCTTCAACTTCCTCAGAAGCCTGAGAAGAAAATAATATTGAGTTAGCAGGAAGTACAAGCAAGCAACATTCAAAATTTGTGAGAAATGACAAAAACAGTCTGTACAGTCACCCAAGGTTCTTCTGCAACGTTGGAGCATCCATCTTTGACCTATAAGCCTAGCATATTTGACAGACTTATTTGTGACACTGGATTTTCTGAAGAGCTTTCTTACCTTGTCTTGGCAAAGTTCAGTAATCCTTTCTTTTGTGTCCTGCTTGTCCTATTTGGGCAGCATACTCTCAGCAGTTGAGGCAAGGTCATTTTCTTGTTCAGTTGCTTACTTTTGGCACAAAAAAAGAATAAGAAATACAGAATATGACACTTAAGATATTTAATAAAATAGGTTCTTTTTTTTTATGACTATGAGACATGTCTACTCCTGGCAGTACCAATCTACTTCAGAGATGATGATGGGTATCCAAGATACATTATATTTTTAATGAAAACATAATTACATTTTTACGTAATTTAATGTAGTTTATTACATAATTACTTCCCCCTTTCTACCCTACAGCCATGTCTATGTCCTGCCTCTATTTCTTCTCAACTTGATGATCTGTTTTTGTTGTATATAAAAATGCATAAACCTATAAATATAATTAACTGAGTTCATTTAGTTTTGCTGATAAGTATATGATTTCAGGGCTGACTAATTGATATTAGATTTTTTGCTGGGGATGACTATTTTTCTTGCACTCAGCATTATGAGTTCCCAGTAGTAATTGGTCCTAGGGGTTACCCTTCTGAAATTCCCTTTTTTCATGTTAACATGTCTATTGGTGTTGTCTTTTTAAAGACAGCCATATTATTGAAGAAATATGGATGAAGCTTCCCTGTCACTTCTGAGACACAATCTCACAGCAGATTTCCTTGTCATCTGGCTCTTACAGTATTTTCCCCCTGTAATGCAATATTTTAAGAAACAAAAAGGAGTGTCTGGAGAGATGGTTCAGCAATCAATCACATTTTCAGCTCTTCCAGATCACCCAAATTTGGTTATTAGCACCCATGCTCTGTTACACACAAACTCCTGTTAACTACAGTTCCAGGTAAAACCTACCATCTCTTCTGATCTCCACGGACAGGGGAATACAATTTTACATCTTCACTCTCAGACACTTACACATAATTAAAAATAAAATGAATCATAAAAAAGAAATATAAAAGGAAAACAAACATAAGTTATAATACAAGCATTCTTTATACTAAAAAAATATGAGGATATTTAAATATTTAAGCATGAAGATAAAAACCTCATGAATGAATCAACCAGATACCTGAATCATCTAAGACAAAATTATTTAGTATTAAAAATATTTAATTGTATTTATAAGAATTAATCAAAGTTGTGATCAAAATGAGCTAATACTATTTAATTTGTATAAGTTATTTAAAAGTGAGGATAAAGCTGGGCGGTGGTGGCACATGCCTTTGATCCCAGCACTCAGGAGGCAGAGGCAGGCAGATCTCTGTGAGTTCAAGGCCAGCCTGGTCTACAAAGCGAGTTCCAGGAAAGGCACAAAGCTACACAGAGAAACCCTGTCTTGAAAAAACCAAAAAACAATCAATTAATCAATAAATAAATACATAAATGTGAGGATAAAATGATGAAATAAATAAGGGATGTTAAGATGATTGCTGAGCACTTGAGAGGCCAAGGCAGTAAGAATTCCAGTAAAAGCCACAAATAAATAAATAAATAAATAAATAAATAAATATAAAAAAAGATGATTGCTGCTTAGAAATGTAAGATGTAAGTCAAGTTTACTACACAATAGGAATAAAGTATAGAAAAGCTAAATAATTAAAACAAGATTTCTGAGTATTATGAAATGTGTAATCATAATCATTTGACTAGAGTAAGAAATTCATAAATATGTATTTTAAGAAAAACACAGGAGCACATTATTATAATGTGTTTAATATTCTCATGAAGATACCTATTATTTGAGATATATAGAGAGACCATCTACACCATGTCAATATTATAAACTGGCTTTAATTATATGTATGTTACTAATCATGACATATTTACTCTAGAAAAGGACTAAACAATGTTTACATTATTCACAATGCATAAAGGGATGGTTACATTATGATAATCAAATAAGAGCAGCAAATAAATATGAACTGCAATATCAATACTATGCTATGTTTGGTATTACATTTTAAATACAAAAAATGTATAATTTTGACATATACTTGCCAATCATGTAAGAGCACATGTCTGTCAAACAAATATGAAGATGTGCATATGGGCAAAATATAAATAGGAAGGCCCAATTTAGTTAAGATAAAATGAAACTCTGATTGACTAGATGAACCATTTTTAGAACTGAAATACATACAACAGAAATGAGGACACATGGTACTTTTTTTTTTCATTTTCCTACAAATAAGGAAGCCATTTCTAAGTTATCCAAAGTCATATTCTTTGCTGAAGATATTTCAAAATGCTATGAAAGAGGGCTCACCAGTTAACATCATGTGGTACTCTTGCAGAGGACTTAGGTTCAGTTCCCAAAACTCATATTGTGACTAACAAAAATTTCTGACCCCAGTTCTAGAGCATCAAAAGCACTCTTTTGAACTCCAAGGAAAATGTGCACACATGTTGCACAGATAGATATACAGACAAAAAAATCTAATGAAAATAATGAAAACCTTTAAAAATAAGAATACCTAATTCAAGGCCAGCCTAGTCTACAGAGCAAGTTCCAGAACAGGCTCCAAAGCTACGAAGAAGAAGAAGAAGAAGAAGAAGAAGAAGAAGAAGAAGAAGAAGAAGAAGAAGAAGAAGAAGAAGAAGAAGAAGAAGAAGAAATATAGAAACACCAATTGTCATCCCCATCTGCTCCAGTCTACCCACTATATTATTTCTATTTTCCCTTCCCAAGAAGATCCATGCATCACTCTTAGAGTCCTCCATGTTACTAAGCCTTTCTGAGTCTGTGGATTACAGCAGCATGATTGTCACTGACTGAACAGCTAATATCCGCTTATAAGTGAGTTCATACCATGTTTATAGAGATCAGGTGGGGGTGGGATGAAGAGAAAGAGTTCTTTGAGGGACTAATGAAATTTATATGCCCGGGGCGGGGGCGAGGGGCAGGGGGAGACTATAGTTGGAAGTTTTCCTGTGTTCTTCTCTGCTGGTGTTCGAGACAAATCTCTCCTACTCTCATACCCCAAGTAAACACATAGAGGCTTATATTAATTTTAACTGCTTGGCCATTAGCTCAGACTTATTACTGACTAGCTATTACACTTAAGTTAACCCGTAATTCTTTTTTATGCCTAGCCATGTGGCTTGGTACCTTTTCTGAGTTCTGCCTTCACATCTTGCTTCCTCTGTGTCTGGCTGGTGACTCCTCACTCAGCCTTCCTATTTCCATAATTCTCCTTGTGTGTTTATCCCACCTACACTTTCTGCCTGGTTACTGGTCAGTCAGCATTTTATTTAACAAACAATCAGAGCAACACACATTCATACCATACAGCACATTCCACAGTACTTCCCCTTTTCTGTCTAATCCAAAAGGTAAGTTTTAACTTTAACAAAGTAAAATTGCATATAATAGAACAGTTATCAAACAAGAATTACAATTACAATATTTAGTCTATTTGTATTTGACAAATGTGGTGTTATTTTATTTGTGCTGAAGTGTGGTGATATATTTATTTTGTGCTTTAATAAGCTTGCCTGAAAATCAGAGGAAAAAGAAAGCCATTTTAATTAAACAAAGATATTGGGCAATGTTAGCATATGCCCTTAATCCTATCACTTAGCAGCCAGGATCTCTGTGTGTTCAAAGCCACCCTGGAAACAGAGGCAGGTGTGGTGGCACACTCCTTAATTCCAACACTGGTTACATTGGAGATCTGTACAGACAGACAGAAAGTGACAGAGCTGTGTAGGAAGAGGAGATGGCTCAATGGTTAAGAGCCAGTCAGTAATAAGCCTGAGCTAATGGCCAATCAGTTATAATTAATATAAGCCTCTGTGTGTTTACTTGGGGGATGAGAGTGAAAGAGATTTGTCTCAAACACTGGCTGAGAGGGACATAGGAAAACTTCCAAATACAGGAGGCTAAGTGAAAACTTAGTCTATAAGAATCTCTCTGGATTCTATGACTGTCATCCTGGGGTGGACTCCTAATAACAGAGAATTTGGAACCTGAAGGAATCTTCTTCTGTAACCAGGCAAGGCTTCCAGAAGTGAGACTGGGACACAAACCCAGCCACATAACTATATCACTCGATTAGTGAGGCTGACTGCCAAATGTACTGAGGCAATGAAGGAACAGAACATGTGGGAGGGGCCAACTAATGGTGACTCCAATTTGAAGCCACTACCACCACAGAAAACTCATGCTAGAGTGAGCCCTTGTGCCCACATTGTCTGGATGACCAGGACCAGGAGACTGATTCGCCCAGAGATCCATGATAGGAAAAGAGAAAAAAAAAAAGAAGGAAGGAAGGAAGGAAGAGAGGAAAAAGGACAGACAGAACGAAAGAAAGAAAGGAAGGAAGGAAGGAAAGAAGGAAGGAAGAAAGGAAGGAAGGAACGAAGGAAGGAAAGAAGGAAGGAAAGAAGGAAGGAAGGAAGGAAGGAAGGAAGGAAGGAAGGAAGGAAGGAAGGAAGGAGGAATAAAATGGAATAAAATGATTCCTAATTATAGCCTTTAAGATTGGTGACTAGTCATCAATCTCATCAAATGGCTACTGCTGGCAGCTGATGGAAGCAAATACAGAGACCGATAGCCAAATATTAGGAAGAGAGAGTGAAAATTGGAGATCTCTAACAGGCCTCTCCACTTAGATCTTGGAGAACCCAAGAGGCAAAGGAAGAAATGTAGAAGCCAGAGGTGGTAAGGGACACCAGGAGAATCAAAAAGCCCTCAGACTTCCCTAAGTAGGGCTGACAGAGTCTCACAGACACTGAGGCACAATCATGGTGCCTGCATGGGTATGAGCTATGTTCTCAGCATATTAGTTTTAGCATGGTGTTTTTGTTATACTCCTAACAGTGGGAGTGGGAGTGTGTCTGACTCTTTATTCCCATGAAATCTTTTTAACTCCTACTGGGTTGCTTTACCCATCATTGATATCGGGTTTTGTGCTTTGCTACTGTTACTTGTTAAATGCCTTGTTTGGTGAAATGAAAATTCCTGGAAGGCCTGTGCTTTTCAGAAGGTAAACAGAGGAAAAGATGCAGAGGTAAGGTCGGGGAAATGGGACTAGTGGAAAGAGGGAAAGCTGAGGTTGTGATGTTTTGGAAACAAAATTAAAAATTAGAAACAGCATAGTTTGAACAAAGTAAATATAGTATTGAATATACATGAGTGGGGGATTAAATGAAAAATTCACAGTTTTCTGGAAGCACCTATGACACAGACATTATGTTTTTTTTTATTTGTTTCTAAATAATTAGATGTTTAAAATGAGAAACATTGCAAATATAAAGGTCAAAACTGTTTAGTTGGGCAACAGTGGTGCACACCTTTAGTCAAAGTACTTGGGAGGCAGAGCCAGGAGGATCTCTCTGAGTTCAAAGCCAGCCTGGTCTACAGAGCAAGCTCCAGGATAGGCACCAAAGCTACACAGAGAAACCCTGTCTAAAACAACAAAATAACAAAAGAAAACAAAACAGTGTTTCATTGAAAGAAGATTAATTTGGGTTTTGAGTATCTAATGCTTTCCCCCACTGACTTAGTAAAAGATGTGCATCACTGGAAGATGAATTTGCTCAAGAGTTAATGGCTAGGTAACACTCCAAAAATTTCTAGCCAGTTAGAACACTGATAGGATATAACAGAAAGTAGATAGTGGAGGTAACAGAAAGTAGATAGAGAGTAACAGAAAGTAGCAGATAGTGGAGGTGGTCCATTTTGAAGTCACCAAAAGTAAATACCTCAGAAAAATAGCAAGAAGTTTCTTATTGCAGTTATTCACAATGAGTTCTTTTATTCAAAGTAGGTTCTGATCTACCCCGAAAAGTAGGTGTGTCCTTGTCATATCTTCAGACTGAAGACTGATGATTAACAGAGAGCAGCTAAAAACCTGTGTTGTTTTCTTCACTGCCTTTATACTATGTAATGTAGATACATTAAAGTTGCCTTTATCTCTTTTAGCAAAAAGAGAACAGGGAAGACTCTCAAGGGAAAACAGATAGATTAAAAAATTAGTGGAGACAGTGTCAGATTGTGTAACCTAGCACAGACCAAAATGGCAAACTATCCTGTATTCCCATTGTCTATAATATACACACTCTCTCTCTCTCTCTCTCTCTCTCTCTCTCTCTCTCTCTCTCTCTCTCTCTCACACACACACACACACACACACACACACACACACACACACACACAATTTTTGATATTTATTCTCATGTATAGAAGCCAATAGGATATTATTTTTTATTTTTATTAATATTTTCATTTATTTATGTATTTATGTATTTATTTATTTTGGTTTTTCAAGACAGGGTTTCTCTGTGGAGTTTTGGCGCCTTTCCTGGATCTCTCCCTGTAGACCAGGCTGGCCTTGAACCCAAAGAGATCTGCCTGCCTCTGCCTCCCAAGTCCTGGGATTAAAGGAATGTGCCACTATCACGTGGGTCAATAGGAAGTTATTTTAAAAACAATTCAGTGTTCACATTCCAAAAAAATCAGAGAGTAAAGCTGAACTAACATAAACAGTAACATTTTCACAGGTGAATTCTCTCTCAGTTTCCACTGTTTCCAAATAAGCTCTCAATAAATAGGAGGTAAGTTATAGGACCAATTCAGTCATCTGCATTATGAAGCTAAACATATAACTAGAAATCAACCACATTCTTCATCATTCACATTGCAAGATTCAATAATTTTAAGTTTACAAATCACCACAGAAATAATATTTGTGTCTTTTTTTACTATTATGTATATCTCAGAGCCAATCTTATACTGAAAATTTTTTATGATAGTTCTGTTTTTTATATTAAAATGCATATGTATTTTTCTATATTATGATATATTTATATATGTACATCTATGAAGGAAAATGAGTGTTCTTTTCTTGTATTTCTCTTGTGACACAAAAATATAGCTAGTTTTATTTATCATGTTTATCACATCAATAGTAATTATCAAAATTCAAAAGCTTAATCTATGTTATTATTGCTTTACTTTTTTGGTGATAAATCTCTTATTTTATTTTATTCCATATTTGCTTTAGGGAGATAATTTACATGTCTCTTTTATTCAGTTTATTTATTTGATTTGAAAAAAAAGAATATACAATTTTGGTCTTAGATTATTCATTTCTCAATTATTTCAATTATTGGACATGACATTATATATGCTTTTTGATACTCAGTAAAACCACATATGAACTATGAATATTATCCACAAATACAAATGGTTCCAAGATTTTTGTGCATAAATATACTAAAGTAAGAATGTGACAGGTCTTAGAACATTTTAATAAGAATTTCATTTTACTCAGAGAAAAGTGGATTCACATGGGTCTGTATGGATTAAAATATTTGTCATCCAGTGAGATACAGTTTGCTATTGTAAGTTTTAGATGTTGCCGAGGAGTGGTGGTGCACACTCCCAGCACACCGTGAGGGGCTTAGTTTGGAAAGCATATCCGTTTCATTGAAGGAGTTATATAGAAATCCCATTGACTTTTTTTTTTTTTTTTTTGGTTTTTTGGAGACAGGGTTTCTCTGTGTAGCTTTGCGCCTTTCCTGGGACTCACTTGGTAGTCCAGGCTGGCCTCGAACTCACAGAGATCCACCTGGCTCTGCCTCCCGAGTGCTGGGATTAAAGGCGTGCGCCACCACCGCCCGGCCCCATTGACTTTTAAAAGAAAGAATTCTTCTGAATTGCAACAACATGAATAAACACACGGTGTGATATATTGTGAAGAAAGTCACACGGAGAAAGACAAATAATAGAAGACCTCACCATAGTGTGCCATCTCAAACTGTGAGCTCATAGAAGCAGAGGTTTGCATGAGACTTGTCAGACCTCAGAAGGGAATGGAATGGAGAAATGCTGGATTAAGTCTACTGAGTAACACTTATCCAGGAGGAAGAAATTGTTGGCAATTTTGAATAATAATCTATGGTAAAAAAAAATAACAGAATTATGTTATAAATGCTAAAAGGTGATTTGATCACAAAATCTGTAAGGATTTGAGAAAATATAATAGATATGTTAATGAGAATTATTTCCTCTTTTCACTTCATGAACAAACATCACATGTAAAGCATGTGATTTTATATATATATATATATATATATATATATATATATATATACACTTTATCAATTAAAGTAAATGAAAGAAAAAGATTAGACTGAGACTATTGACTGGAGTTAGTTCAAGCAGAAAATTAAATATGAGCAAAATAAAACTGTGCTGTGAAAAAAGACATTGACAAATTTGTTGTCATTGTTGCTCTGGGTTTGCTTACTTAGAAAGTGAAATGTCATCAGATCCTCAGGGAGAGCTGGAAAAACAAAACAATAAAGAGGAACATTAGGATATTCTAGGCACTGAAACTGGAACTGGAGAATTGGCAAAAGAGCAGTACAGAAGAATAATTTGTCACTTTTCAGAATTGTCTTTATATCTCCGTAGGGTGGGACAAAAGAGAACATTGCATTCTTTCATGAAATGTGAAAAATGGGCTTGAAATATTTCCGTATATGATAATCAGATATCATCCACTTCTGTTTTCTTCACAGAAGGTTAGTGGCAGTATGTTCTTCAAAAGTTGTTTGCAGTTTTCAGAAGAACTTGAAAGTGCAATGTTTGGTGTCAGAGAAGGGAGAACGAAAGTTTTTTTTTAATGCTGTATCATTTGCTTTTCATAGTCTGTATTTTGTGTTCCTCAATGAATATGTCTGATATAAAGTAATCACACCACTGAGCTTGAGCATAACTGCAAAAATAAAGCAAGAAGTAACAACACGTATTCAAAAGAAATTTTCAACTGTATTGGTGGGGAAAAGGTAAGGTTTAGAATACAAGGTTTAAACAAAATTTTTTGGAGGTCTTTTACAATTGGTGGTGTTAAAATGACATTTGAGAATACAGTCATTTAAAATAGAAGAGGGTACTTTAGGATACAGTGTTTTTTAATTGTGTACTGAATTTTGCATTGTACCTTTGCAGAATTGAAACACCATTGTGCAATGAGATACAACTAAGGAGTGAGAATTGAGTTCTAAGCATGGATTAATTGAGGACTACTTATTTATTTTTGGAATACTTGCTAGAAATCAATAATAACAAGTTATTGTCAAGTCTACAAAAGCTTTTCAGACTCTCCACAACTGCATGGAGCAGTAATTGTAATATGCTACATCACTGACATCCAAGTGTTATTTCCTTGGCGATTCTTACTTCTTATGAAAATGAAGTTTTTTTATGGAATGCCAGATTTAAAAAATATAATTTTGCTGTTATACAATTAGATGCTTGAAAGAGCACTTTACTTGCCATAATTGTCTTGATCCCAGGGATTCCTATAAGAAGCAAATATGATGCTCTAATAAAGAATTTCCAAATTTTTTATAACTATAGCAAGCATTTCTTGTTGAATTATAATAGCATGCCATGGTGGCTAAGTCAGGTGCTCCAGTTGCTTCCACATTCTCTGATTGATTTAGAGATTAATGTTAGCATCACAGGAGACATACAACATTTTGAGAGTTAATGGTGTCATTGCAGGAATAAAATTGTGAAATGAAGATATGTTTCATTTGTAGTTGCGCAACAATATGTGACCATCATATCACCAACATGGTGAGAACTATGATGGGCACCTTAATCAAATCTCACAAAATTGAGTCTGAAGTTTATATAATTTCTTACTGATTATCAAAGTCTTGAAGAGGAAAAATAAATAAGGTAGATACACTTATTACTTAAATTATAAATCCTCACAGAGGCCAGAAAAAGAAAGCATTTGAAGTGCTGATTTTAGGTGACACTTTTTAGAGAATGGTTTTTAAGGAATATGGACATGTAATCTTTCAACTCCAGCTTCAGTGAAAGAATAGGTTCAAATATCTCAGAAACTACATTATGGCTGATTGATTTACCAATTACTCCCTTATAAGTCTTGTAGATCCTTTTATTTATGGTGTCCTAAAAAAAAGCATATTTTAAAAGGTTTCTTGTGATAAGTTTTATTATTATTTTGCTTTTGAATTCATGAAAATGATATGTAAGGTCATAAAATTATAATGTTTAATGTGTTTTCTATAAAGATTCCTCCAGGGTATTTCAGATTTGCTGATTCACATATATGTTGAAATTATTTTATCAAATTAACTTCAACAAAACATGTTGAAATTTTCATTAATTATGTAAAACACAAAGTACTGCTTAAGAAATGACTGACAAATTTTATTATATTAATATTCTATTACTTAGAGTCTCAGAATTCACCTCCTTCAGAATATCCTTCTAATTCATTAATTTTAAGCCCTTGTTAGTGTTATACTGGAATCATATCACATATTTTACAGATAATTCATAGTTCTGTATTTCCAATGATCACTCTTGGTATCTTATATAAAAAGCAAACTCTTTACTGTATACTATAAATAACATTCACACTAGCCAATTTTATATATAATATTATTGTATTATTTATGTCTATGAAACTTGCAAATTTGATAAATGATACTGTGTTTTTTATTATGTATTTGTATTATTATGTATGTGTATCTTTTATTTTTCTACATCCAAGAGGACTTTATATTTATTGATTATTATGAAATCAAGTGTTAATAAATTAATTTACTAGTTTTATATTACAACATTATAACATTTTAAAATCTTTAACTCTATTCACCTTTACTTTTTTTGTATAACCTGTAAGCATTAATTATTACTTTATCTCTTTATTTTCAGTATTACTAACATCGTCCTTCTCCTTCCCTTCTTTCTATAAATTATAATTTTATATCACTTAAGCAATGTAAACTATTTTAATATAGAAAATTTTGGAATATATTCTTTCTTTTTTATTATTTGACTATACATTTTATTTTATTTATATTTGAAGGCATACCATTCTAAATATCTATAAAGTGCATATACAGAGCTTGTAGTTTAAATAGCAACATAATTCATAACTTTCAACATTTGTTATTTCTTTGTGATTCAAACATTTAAAAACCTGTTTTCTAGCCATTTGGAAAGATGCTATTGTTAACTACAACCACCCACTGTGTGATAGAATACCAAAACTTGTTTCTGGTTACCTGCAGTGTCGTTTTTACCCTTCTTGAAACCAATTTTAAGATTAGAGCAACCTAAGTGAAGAATTATTTTCTTTGGGTTTCAAAACTTATTATTCTTTTCATGATTGCTTTCAAAAAAAAATCCCCTGTCAATCATGTTGGCTTATACCTGCAGTTAATCTTCTCTTTTCACTAATTTAATACATTAATTTTCAATTTGTTTTGCTGCATTTAGTTATAATTTGCCTGTCAGATATTTCATTTATTAATTTTCTACTTATGTACTTTTACTTATTGTTCCCTATACTCACTCAGTCTAGATTCTTAGGATATTCATTTCTCTTTTAAACATTATTCAATGCGTATTTCATATTTAACTTTGTTTTAAATTCAAGTACTATTTGGGGTACTATTTTAAAATATGATGCCAATTTACAGCACTTGTTTCATGTTGCTTAATTTAATTTGCTGGTTTTTATATTTCTCTGTTTAGGGAGAGGTCATGAACTTTGGCTCAATGTGTCCCGGGCCTCTATATGCAATCCAGGATTTTCCTACACTCATTTCAACCTTCCGTGTTCTGATGTTAAAGCTGTGAGCTATCATGCTTGGCTTAATGTTTATTTGTGGGTTAAAGTTCATCTTAAATGAATCAACAAATTTGTTTATTTGTACATTACACTGGTTAATCGTTTGTAAGCTTGGGAGAGAAAAGCATAGTCATCTGGGAAGAGGTAATCTAAGCTGAAGAACTGCCTTTATCAAATTGGTCAGTTGAGTGTTTTGCTCCTTTATCAAACAAGGCCTAGGCCACTGTGGGCAGTGACCTCACAAGGTAGTTAGGCTTGGGATGTATAATAAAAGTAGCTGAGCACGCAGGGGAAAGGGTGCTTTTCCATGCTCTCTGCATCATTTCTTGCTGCCAGATACATGTCTTGAGTTCTTCTCTTGGCTTCTCTCAATGATGAAATAAAATATTCAAGATGAAATAAGCTGATTCTTTCCCAGATTTATTATTGTTGTGGCAGTAATCACAGAATCAGATTTAAAAAAAAAAACCTAGAATATACATATTCCATGATGTTCAATGTAGTTGGTGCTGCTAGCTACACTTAGTAACACTGCTTATTTATTCAATTTATTTTGCAAGGTAATTTTTTATTCTCATTTTGAAACTAAATGAAATTGAAGATTCATTTAGACACCAACTATATTCAGGTTATTGGTTACAATGATGTCAGTATTATAATAAGCATTATTTGGAGGCAGGACCAAGTATTGTTACCACTAATATTCTAAATATGCATCCACAAATGTGCCTTCCATAAAAGTTGGGGAAACATACTAATTTAAGTTTTCCATATTTACTGTTCATTTCCAAGTAAATTGTGTGGTAATTGCTGAAGAAAAATTAGTTTTGTGAATGAACGCAGAATTGAGTTGGTAGACGTATAACCTTTTTTATAAGTTTTATGTGTTTGAATTTTCATTGAATTTCACATGGAATAAAACTTGTTTTTTATTATAGAAAATCATCTTCATTTTGTGCAACGCACTAACTAACCATTCATTTTGCATAGATTTCTGAGTGTGATATTTGTTAGTATTTGTCGTGACATGAAAATTTCATGGTATCCCACTAGTAGAAAAACATCTGCAAACAACTAATAATTTTTAAGAGAAAAATCCTCTCCCACTAATGAGCACACCATGATTGTCCAACATAGTGTGCTCAGGATTGAAATAAACACTGACAAAATGGACTCAGGGTGCATTTATTTATAATATACATACACAAACATGCACACATAAATAATATATTATGTATAACAATAATAATGAAACAAAAAAGGCTATCAACTTGAAGGTGGAAATGGGCATCTGAGGAGTTTGAGGGAGGGTAGCTTGAAGATGATGGAATGAGGAAAGGGAGGGGGTGATTCAATTGTTTCAATTAAAAAATATTTAAAATAAATAAAAATTTAAAAATTAATGTGGTAGTCTTATATAGAACATTCTTATTGCTTTGTGATTCTGCTCCTAAGCACTGAGTCATTTTTTTTCTAATTGTAGTTTCTTATCACTTCAGATTTCATTATTTTCTGAATCCCCTACATCTGTACCATTAACCTTTCCACTCCATCATGGCAAACTTCCATCACTGCTTAAAATGAAGTCCAAGGCTTCTCCACCCACTCTTCTTGACTGTCCTATGGTCAGCTGGTGGGAGTTATGGCTTGAGTGCCTTGAGATTTTCTTTTAAGTTTGAATAAAATTATGTGCAGTGTGTGTGTGTGTGTGTGTGTGTGTGTGTGTGTAAACATATATGATGTGGTGGTGTGAATATGCCCCCAGAGGCACCAGGATCCCTTTTTGAGGGCACTGTTTGGGGAGGTTATGGAAATTTTAGGAGATAGAGGTCTTCCTCCAGCAACAGTACCTCCCTAGAGGAGGGCTTTGAGAGTTTAGATTCTCACTTCTTATCTAATTCTGTCTCTCTCCTTTGAGTTTGTGGTTGAGGATGTCCTCTCCAGCCACCCACGGTCATGCCTTCACCACTTCTCTCCATATGGACCTAGATGCCAAAAATAAGTTACTTTTTCATTAGTTTCTTCAGCTTGTGGTGCTTTATCACAAGAAAAACAAGCTAATATTGGTACCTACAAGAATAAGTGAGAACAGTATGAGCAGATGTCTCAACAATTAACTACATTAGCACAAAGATAATTTCCTCTAAAACTTTTATTTGTGATTGTTGCGGCAACGCCCGTGCTACCGCTACACATTCACCATGTCAGAGCAAGGGGCTGTGGATTAAAAAAAATAAGAGACAAGAGACAGCGAGTCATTCACCACAGCTGAATGCCAAATGCAGTTTATTGAAAGAGGGAGGAAACCTTAAGTACAGGCTTACAGCACTATGGAGGATCCCCAGAGGGCAGAAGTTAGCTACCCAGTGTTCTACATTCTTGTATCTAAGCTGTTTACACCAAATGCAGAATACAGGAACAAAGAACCTCTGGTGATCATTCAGTAAGAAGGAAACCTGGAAGGAATCAGCATAGGACATCTGGTCAAGGTCAGCAGCTACTCACAGTAGGGTGCCAGGGCCCACATGTGATTAAAAGGTTAATGAAGGTATGCAATGAGGTAAACTTTATGACTAGCTGTATGGTTCCTCACTTTTTCATAAACCCTCAGCATGTATATCTTGAATTATGTACATGTTTTATACCTGTGTTTAATCATTTTACCAAACATTTGACTCAGAACACACTTCTGTTTTCAAATTGTCATTTTACTCTGAAGCATCAAAAAGTTATGTTAATTCAATTGTGTTCCAACTTTAATTTCTCATTACTATGAACTATGAACAATAATTTCTTAGGGTATTTGCCACAATTCTAGTGCTTATGTTTAGATTGAATTTCTTCAAAACAGCATAATAGCTCTGTAACCACAGATACTGACAAATGAAAATTCCATTTGTCACTTGTTATTTCATTTGCAAGGAATTTTTTTTAATAGGAAAATTAAAGCAACTTACAAATAAATGGCTAAGAGTCTATTCATCTCTATTTATGGCAGAAAATGGTCTTTAATATGTTGGCATAACAGTATTTCAGATTTCAAGTGATTCTGAAGGATCAAAACCCAAACAGGGCATTATTTACATTCATTATTTGCTTGCTTTTGAGGAAAATGACATCTGTGCAGTTCTTCTTTCCAAAATAAATTCATTTCCACATAAGCTGAATTTAGAACTGTGACAGCTAACATAGAATAACATTCCTACTCTTGTCACATATTAAACATTGGAATTAAAAATATGTCAATGTACATGTTTATTTTTAGTAGACACACTTCATAAATAAGTATAGATCAGTATTCTACAGTGCAAATATCTTACTTTCACACAAAAGATTCCTTAAAAGTTTTAACTTCTTGGCTGGGCGATGTTGGTGCATGCCTTTAATACCCTCACTTGGGAAGCAGAGCCAGGCAGATCTCTGTGAGTTCGAGGCCAGCCTGGTCTGCAGAGCGAGGTCCAGGACAGGCACCAAAACTACACAGAGAAACCCAAAGTTTTAACTTCTTACTGTGAAATTATGTAATCTATTTTTTTTTAGAGCTGTGACTGCCTAAATCTCAATACATGAAGTTATTTGAATGTGTGTAACCACATTAGACAAAAGCATTTTGTTCCTCCCCAGTATCACCACATACTGATTTGCCCATCTGTAAGCAAAGCCTCCCTTCCAGGAGTTATGAATTTGTATGAATCAGGTACTGGCAGGCAGAGCCGAGGTGCCCCATGGAGGGTGAGAGACAGAGATTTCTTGCAGACAGTGCTCAGTGAAGAGTTTTATTTGGTGGTAGTGGGGGGGGGTGAGAAAGAGGGAAATAGAGAAAGGAGGAGGGCGAGGGGTGTCCACCACGTGGGAGGAAAGCAAAAGACAGGAGAGAGAGAGAAATGGGAGTTTTTCCTTAAAATGAGACTCTTGTGTCAGGACACCTTAGTTTGTCCCCAGTTTTTCTTGTTTAAATAATGATCCTATACATATTTGAGCACAAATTTTCATGTCAAATGGCTTTATTTTATAAGCCGCATTGCTGATTGGGGTTTGACTTTGTAAGGATTTATCCAATATGAATCATTTTCTGCACCACTAAAATAGTGTGAGGGACTGCATCTTTATTATAACCAGTATTTGGTAACATTGCTTCTATTAGTTTTACTTTTGTCTTAAATATTCCATTAACTAGATGGTTTTAATGCTTCTTTAGCTACTACTTAACATGTGGACGTTTTCATATATTTATGTACAAGCCCCCCTCGGTGCCTTAGCAATATCCTAGCTTGAGTGGTCCTTGAGTGCTTCCCTTGCTAAAGAGGCTGTTCTATCACGGACTCACACTTATAGCTCATCAACTTTAGATAACAAATTATGAAGGTTTTACATGAGCTGAACAGAAGTCCTTTGTGGGACTGGAGATATACATAGTATTTTCCACATTTTATAGATGATCATTTTATTTTCCCCTTTCATCAATGAGCATGATAACCAGAAGCTTCAAAGTTAATAAAGCCAGAAAGAACTTTGTTCAGAATTTAGTAAATTTATTTCAAAGATATTATTTCAGTAAAACCCCATGAATATTGAATTTTTTGTTCAAATGAGAACATACGTGACAAAAACTAATCGAGTTAATGTTCTTCAGCACTAGTTAGTTAATTTATGTGCAAAATGCAATAATGATAGTAAATCATAAGACCGAATGTTAGGCTATTGTGATTATATATATAATTTTATACATAAGGCACTTAGTACAAAAATATTTAGGAGTTAAATATTGATTAGTGAGATAAACCTAACTGATCTTTGCATTATCTCAACTGTTAAATTGCTTCTCTCCAGTGTCTGTACTAATCCATCATTATTTTAATCATAATATATACTTTGATTCACTGTATTATTGTCTTTATACCAGCATTTATTATTGAATCCACAAAGCATCATTACCTTCTTCAGTCACAGCCTGTGCAATAGCTGCATATATGTCTTCAGTAATTTAGGTTAATTTGGTCATTTCAACGTTTTCCCTTCAAATTTAATTCATTTAAAACCCCTGTGGATGGGCCCCACAAGGTCCAGGCATGAGGTCCAGTGTACCTTTCCGAGACTAGCTCGAGTTTGGTGACCTGTCCTGGGACATGACTTCTACATGAGTGACTCAGCACTACCTGACCTAGAATCGGCCTCTGCCTAGTAACTGCTGAGATGGCATCATCTCATTGGCCCACTGTCCTCACCCCCATCACCTCCCCCATCACCCCAAACTATATAAGTTCACTCCTGATACAATAAAGCGAGTTCCTGCTTCGACCAGACTCCCGGCCCAGTGTGTTTCTCTCTGGTGGACAGGAGGGGCCTCTGGACACTCATCATCCCGCG
The DNA here is from genome assembly GCF_049852395.1 of Peromyscus maniculatus bairdii. NCBI lineage: Eukaryota > Metazoa > Chordata > Mammalia > Rodentia > Cricetidae > Peromyscus > Peromyscus maniculatus. The sequence goes on along the minus strand of NC_134866.1, from coordinate 21,786,337 downwards.
GTCCTGCCTCAGTCCTACCTGTCAGTCACAGGGACAACCTGTACTGTATTGCTGCTAATTCACAGACTTCAATGAATGCCTTCTATATTCTGCTTATTTTTTTCCTTTGCATTTTGGATTTTTCAAGACGGGTTTCTTTGTGTAGCTTTGGAGCCTATCCTGGAACTTGCTCTGTAGACCAGGCTGGCCTTGAACTCACAGAGATCCTCTGGCCTCTGCTTCCAGAGTGCTGGGATTAAAAAAGTGTATCACCACTGCCTGGCCATTTTTGCTTGTTTGTTTGTTTAACAGAAGCAGTATAATTCTGTTTTTATTCTACAGTGTGTATGCTGGTATGTTGGTTTCTTCTATGTCATTTGTATGATGGAAAATACTTCTCTTGCTATTATTACATGCTTGTTTTTTTTCTTGAAGAGAGTGTTTTTGGAGGGCAAAAACCACACAGTACATCATAATGCAAATGCCAGTGTTAAGAATATGACTCCAAGACGACAAAATTCAATCCAGCACTGAGATCCTAAAACAAATATTGCCCATTAATGATGTCCCTGAATTATATGAAAATGATGAATTCTTTTTCCTAGTATTGTGAAAATCAGTGATGTGTTCAAGAATGGTAAAACCGCGAGGTTTCTCACAATCATAAAAGTTCCCAAGTGCCCTAAATACTAAACATTTAGAGTTAAATCCATACTTCCTAGTTGTATTAAAAGACATACTAGGTTCAGTGACCCAAAAGTGCTGATTCTGATTTTCTGTTTGACAATCTAATGGCTACATTGAAAGAACCTTTTATTTGTCTTATCTCACATGAAGGGCAAATATTAACAGCCTTGTAAATGACCTCTTTTTGCAACTTTGTTTACAGCTATTAGTTCATGGTTATTAATGACTCGTAATTTAAAACATAATATGTAAACATTGAACCACTTGTTAGCTGGGTTTGATGTTTTCCATTGAGAGGATTTGTCTCTTGAACACTGTGAGAATATTTATTCATCATAATGAGCTCATGTATGTGTATCTTCACCTGTCCACAGTGCTTGTAATTAAGAGCACAGTCTCAGCAAATATAGTACAAACATACTCACTCAAGAACCATGGAGGCCAGGCAGAGAAATGAATTAAAAATGAAAACACAATACCATTAAAGTAATTTATACTTTCTAGTGAAAACTTAGGAAAATTAAACTTGATGATTATCTTGAGGTAGGTAACAACTACTTAAAACATGTGAGTTAGGAGGGGGAGGCTCAGGGAGCAGGAGGGGGAAAGAGGTATCTTTGATTGGTGTGAAAAATGAATGAAAATTTTTTCTTAATTTAAAAAATAAACACCTTTACATAAAAATGAGAAAAAAACAACAACGTATAAACACAGATTTATATACACATACAGAGAGGTATATATCTAGTTTAACAAATTATGTGAAACAAAATAAACTTATATGCACCTTTTAAAAATAATATTTTCATACCAACTAATTATAAAAATTATTTTCCTCTCCTCTGTTAATACTATAAAGATTACAATTAATAAACTGTTTATCAATGTTGAACTAAGTCAAGGATTAATTAAAGAGAATCCAGACATTAAAATTTGACTAAATTAATAATCATTCTGAATACAATAGGAAAACATTTTGTATGTCAAAATTCTGTAAGAATTTCTATCAAATTAAGAGAAATAGTTATACACTTCATAGCATACATAAAATCTTGTTAACAAAGATTCAGAAAACTTTATCCAAAAGCAGAAAGCAAGTAAACAAAAAAGAAAAAAATCATTAGTAAGTTAGATAAATATTTAATATATAAAGTAACAAAAGCAGCATACTTAAAAATAAATCTGTTTCATATAAATTAAAATATTATTTGTGATTTAGTGTTCTAAATGATCTAAGATGTCTTTATGATAAAAACCTAACCTACAGGTTAGAAAAAAAACATTTCAAAATAACATACTTAAAAACATATTTATGCCAGGCAGTGGTGACACACGCCTTTAATCCCAGCACTTGGGAGGCAGAGGCAGGCGGATCTTTGTGAGTTCGAGGCCAGCCTCGTCTACAGAGTGAGATTCAGGAAAGGCACAAAGCTACACAGAGAAACCATGTCTTGAAAAACGGAAAAAGAAAACACAAACAAACAAAAAACATTTTTACATCCAATACCCACTCCAGAATTAAATTCTTATCAAGTCAGTTAAAAAAGAAAAAACATGGAATAGATATTTGATACTGAAAGTTTTTCCTAAACACAAATGAGCATAGTGCCAGGGACAAGTATAGACTCTCTAGTTAGTGGAAAAATACAGACCCCCCATAAGACAGGGAACTAGATTAGCTTACAGTCAGGTTGCCTAGCAACAGGACATTGAGTCAGAGCCCTTGACCCTTTCACCCTGTAAACATCCTATACAAACATCCTGTTAGCTTGCCCCACCTTATTCAGATGACAGCTTCTTGCTCCCCCTACCCTGCAGGAACTATATAAAGTCTCCTGGAGAAAAATAAAGTTGCACCTTGATTAGAATCTTGACTTGGTGTAATTCCTTTGTATCTCCTATCCCTACATTCCATCCTTAGGGAATTCTATCCGTTAAAGCCCTGCTGGCCTGGGCAACTGGTGCCCAATGTGGATGAAACCACCTCTTAAGGATTCAAAACGTCGTCTCCCGGAGGAAAGACCAAGGCCTTGGTGAAGTTGTTGGATCCCCCTGAAATTACCTGGTTCAGGAGGCGATCCTGGAGGAGAGTGGAGACATCGCAGGTAAGAAAGTGACATGCCATGGGACAGGCAACTTCATCACAAGATTTATTCCTTTCTGGCCTAAAAGAGGCCCTCAAGATACGAGGAACTAGGGTAAAGAAAAAAGATCTTAAAGCCTTTTTTGATTATATTATAGACACATGTTCTTGGTTCCCCCAAGGAGGAACCACAGACGAAAAAAGTTGGGCATGCTTTGGAGACTGTTTAGATGATTGCTATAAGATTTTTGGACTAGGGAAGGTTCCCATCACCACATTTTCTTACTGGAAGCTTATTAATGACATTCTTAGGGTCTATAAACATTCCCCTGACATACAAGAGCTTATTAATATAGGAGAAAAATCTTAAAAGAAGCCTTTCACCCCCCCCTCTACCTGCCCTTTCTCGTCTGACATCGGTCTGTTCCTCGGATCATGACCTGCGCTCTTTGGAAGAGGGGATGCTCATGACTTTTAAATCTAACAATCCCCAGGAGTCCACTCCTGCCCATCTTTATCTCTCTGTTAATAATTTTACCTCTAACTCCCCTCCTCCCCATCTAGGAGGCTTCTTTAGAGAAAGGGGCCGCCTGTTACCATAATCCAGAGTGGCACCACTGCAAAAATCTCCCCTTAAAACATGAGTCCTTGAGCCCTTTTATACCACCTCAAAAATCTCCGGCGGTTCCCCCGTCCGCAATGCCCCCTCCCGATGTTTCTCTGTCTTCCCACTTTTGCCGGCCCGTTCTTGATGAGTTGGCTCCCCCTGTTTCAGATCTCGGCTCACTGCGACGGGCCCTCCAGGCTCACAGGGAACATGTTGAACTTTTAAGGGAATTGAAAACTCTTGACAAAGAACTTAAAGATCTTGCCCTTGAAGTGGTGGTTCCCGGGCTGCTAAAACTATCTCAAAAATCTATTAAATCAAAAAGTAAGCTTCGGCCTGTCCTTGCATTTTCTGTTACCCAGAGCCAGACCTCTGGGAACTCATCTGAGGTGGCAACCCACAGGGGGTTTGGAAGATCAAAATGAGGAGGGGGAGGAGGAAGAGGAGCCGTCATCAGAGGACCGCCCCCCCCAGGACAGACTTTGTGAGACCAAAATGAGCTATCTTAGAAATAAGACCAAAATGCTTTCACCCTAAAATTAAGGCCTAAGATTTCTCCTTTTGGGAATAGGTCATTAGTTACTGAAACCAGTCAGTTCAGATTCCAGAAACCAGGAAGTGTAAAAGTACAGAGTCACAAGAGAGTCACGAGGTAATGCCTGCCAGACTATGGAATGTCCTCTCCCTGGTTTCCAGGGTAACTGACCACAGAAATGCCCCCACCTGAGGGCAGCCAATGAGAAATGGTGGAGGGCAACCACTCCCTTAGAAGTAATTTCTAGAAGTCCCTAGAAGTGAGCCAATCAGAATTGTATCCATACTAGCACCCCTAAATGATGTAACCTTGTGACTTTTCCCTTTAAAAACTGAGCTTGCAGACAGGCGGGCACTTCCTCCAGCCTCCACTGTGTTGGATGTATTGGACGAAGTCCCTGCCTAGGCTTGTATTGCTTTTGGATAACCAGAATTAAACCTTGCTTTTGCATTCCGGTATGCTCGTCTTTGGTGGTCTCTCTGGGGGTCACGATCTGGCCACAACATTTGGGGGCTCTCCGGGATCCCCAGAGACCCCCCTGCCAGGACCGCTAAGAGCTCCGGAGGTACATCTGCACCGATCGGTAAGAGCGCTCCATTTTCTTGTCTTTGCTTTCCTTTTACTTTCATTTTCTTATCCGAAGCCGGCGGTTGAATCTGACAGGCTCACCTTGGCGGACGCGCCTGTAAGGTGACCCTGGAGGAGTTGGAAGACATTCCAACCCCTCATCAGGATGCGGGGGTCCCCACAGGTCCTCCCCCCCCCCATCATAGGACGCCCAAGAGGGGTCTGTCTGTTAGGATGCCCATGAGAGGTCCATCTGTTTGGACACCTGTGAGGGGTCCGTCTGGGGATCGGGAGACTCTGTTGAATTGTCCCTGTCCCATCCGTAGGTCTTTGGCATTATTGAGGCTCCCTCTCCAGACTCTCGTCTGCCTGGACCATGTGTAGGGCTCTTGTTCTTCCTTTTTGTCTGCCTATCTTGTTCGTCAGTGTTATTTGTTATACCTATATAAATGTATAAATGTGTGAGAACTGTGGCCACATGTGTGAGTGTTTTATGCCTGAGCTTGTGTATGCATTGGAACTTGTGGGCCCGATTGCTAGCCGAAGGGATGGAGACCCTTAGGTGGTTGAACTGGCACAGACTAACCTAACATTGCTTCCTTGCTCTCTCTGACCAGAGCACAGGCAGCAGGCAGCAGAAAGCTTGCAATGAGTCCTGCAGGCAGCGGCTGCACAGCTGCTACTTCGGAGACCCAGGGCACCACTGAGAGGGCTAGGCGGCCTGTGAGCATCTCGGGGACTAGATGCAGCGGGTTCAGGGCCCCAGCTTGCTCACAAAGCTGTGGAGTAGAGGCTTGGCTGCATGGGAACTAGGCATGGCTTTGTGCTAGAGCAGGCTGTGAGCACTGTGGGGCCCGGATATGGCCGGCAGGTTCTGGCTGGGATCCTGTGTGGACATGGGGCAGAGCTGGCAGGAGCCAGCAGGAGCCTCAAGGAGCTCAGTGTGGGGGCTGATGGAGAACTAACTGCCCCTCCAGGGTCACAGCTGAGGAGTGGCCTACAGGTCTGTGGGCCCAGCTAGGGCATGGTGTCACTTTCAGTCTGCCGTTCTCGTGTACTTGAGGGTCTGAGGTTGACAGCAATCTTTTGTCTCCATGTCTCCATGGTGCATGCCTTCCCGGTTCTCATCCATGCTGTTGGGTGGGGCTCCCAAGACCTGCCCTCGGGCTAAAACCTGATCAAGGTCTGGCTCCAAGAATGGAATGTCACCAACAGTTTGTCTGTGGTACAGTGCTGATGCAAATTGAGAGTTATTCTTGTTATGGTATTTGCATGTATTTCTGTTCTTGTTTAAAATATAACTTTACAATATATTCTAGAGTATTGAGGGAAATCACAAGAAAGACTTTGGTAAGAGTTTCTGTTTTAAAGGAAAAGAAAAAGCAGAATTTGTCTGGAGTAAATGTCTGAGGGATCAAAGGAATGAACTGAGGGTACATGGAAGGTTGTAGAAGGTCAGAGGGGATGTGATGTAAACTGTTTGTTATGGTTTCTTATACCTGAAAATACTGAATATAAAAGTTAATTCTTGTTGGTTTTCATCTTAAGAATGCCTAATGATTCTGCAAACTGCTTATGTGTGCATGTATACAGGTATGTGACTTGAAAATATAAGCAAGCTCTAACTGTATGTATGTATGTGTGTAACTTGGATCCAACTGTATGTTTGTGTGCAAGTAATTATTGTTTAGAAAAACGAGCTTTAAACAGCAACCATGAGGCTCCCTCCATCTTGGCTGGTGACCTCATGGGCAGCCATGTGGCTGGCAGCCATCTTTTACTAAGGTTATTAAGATCTACTCGGGTTAACACCTAATACTTATGTCTTTACCAAGTGTTCAACAGCAAGTTTCTAGAGAATTTAAATAGATGGCAACATATGTTTAATAAATAAGGTATTTGATTAATATTAAAGCTGCACATCAATGCTTTTATTCACAGGAATATACCTTGCTCTGGCAGCTAAACTTTGTAACATAAAAGAATCATAGGAAACAGCTGAAGTTTGCAAATGTATGGCAGGACTAGAGTTCCAAAAAGAGTCTAGTTGCAGTGGTGGACCTTAGCAGTTTTAAAAAATTCCAGTGCTAGGTGATGATCACTGGAAGCACCAGCCATAATAAAATGGAGCAGGCAGGCTATGTATGTGCTGCCAAAGGTAGGGTCAAAGAAATCATCCAAGCCTCTAAGTAAAAGAACCAAAAGGATTATAAATGAATCCCTGATATTGAACTTTGGGATTGTTTGCACTTTAGAGCTTGGTTTTTCTTTACACAGATTGTGGTAATGCCATGTTTTCTCCCCTTAAAGTAAAAGAAGATACTTTATTGTTGATATTACAGAAGACATTTGAGAGATCTTAATCTTTTAAGAACAGTTTTTATAGTTAAAAACCAATGACTTAAAAAATATTGATATTTTGTTTTGGTTTCCTCACTGAACCTGTATTTGATGCTAGAAGAGCTTCAACTTAAAGCATTGTTTTTAGGCTACTTATTGTAGACTGTTAGAGAACATAAATAATCAGTCATAAGTAATCAAGTTTTTTAATTGTAGTCAGGGTAAGTATTACAGGGATAAGTTTACTCATTTACTCAGTCCCTTGCATATGTTTTCAGGGTTTAGCTTGAAACAAGTAATTAGAAACAAAGTTTGTCTATTCAGATATACCTGGACAGCCCTCATTGAAGGGTTCACAACACGCCCCCACGGTCGCATATACCAGGCAGACACTTCTGCCTAGCCAATTCCAGTCAGGATAGGCATTTCCGGGTCAGGGCGTCTCTCGTAACCAGGATCCGTGACGTTACATGGCCACGTAAGTGCGCAATGTGACCATGTGATCTATGCACACGCGTGGAGTAGTGACGTGACCTGGCCATGCCCCCAGCCAGTTTTTAAGCAAAGCGCCAGCCATGTTCCCGGTTCTCTCTCTCTTCTCTTTCTCTTCTCCACGCACGTGTCTCTCCCACAGGCCTGCGCACTCTCTGTCCCTTTATCTCTAATAAACTCTTATAAGCGGATTCTGTCATGACACTTCCTTGCAGGGTAAGAACACAACGCAGCTAAATAACTAACACTCATACTTCAGAGATCTGAAGAATATGGCATTTAAATGTTGATCTAAAAACTTACTATATCAGACAGGCTTCCAGATCCTAGCAGTGACCCAAGGTCTCCAAAGAAGATTAGGTACGGGCTTCCTGTGCCGTTTCCTACCGCGTTCTCTCTTTGCTGCCAGACCTCCGCCATCATGGGTCACATGCATGCTCCTGGGAAGGGCCTGTCCCAGTCGGTGCTGCCCTACCGCCATAGCGTCCCCACTTGGCTGAAGCTGACGTCTGACGACGTGAAGGAACAAATTTACAAACTGGCCAAGAAAGGCCTGACTCCCTCCCAAATTGGTGTGATCCTGAGGGACTTGCATGGTGTGGCTCAGGTCCGTTTTGTGACTGGTAATAAAATCCTGAGAATCCTTAAGTCAAAAGGCCTTTCCCCTGACCTCCCTGAGGAGCTGTACCATTTGATTAAGAAAGCAGTGGCTGTCTGAAAGCATCTTGAGAGGAACAGAAAGGATAAGGATGCTAAGTTCCCCCTGATTCTGATAAAGAGCAGAATTCACCGGCTGGCTCGTTACTATAAGACTAAGCGATTCCTCCCACCCAATTGGAAATATGAGTCATCCACAGCCTCTGCTCTAGTAAATTCTTGTGTACACAGCAATAAAATCACTTTGAATAAAAATAAATAAATAAATAAATAAATAAATAAATAAATAAAAAGAAGATTACGTACGAGACACCACAACGTCTCTGCCTGAAATATGACAACGCTGACCACAGGGCAAGATGCCCCAATGCAACGCCTGCCACCTGAACCCAGCCCAGACAGTGGACAAGCAGTAGGACACTGGAATTTATTGCACCCTTTTGCCTGATCAAGGTCAGTCTTCCGTGTCCCTATTCCACAGGAAAAATACTCTGCCTTTTGGACCTGATGGCAGAAGAAGATTGATACTGTTCTGACTGGTGCCTCCAATGCTATGGAGACCTGGGTAGGGTTTGGTCCCTGTTATTTATAGGATTGGAAGCCTCTTGGTCTGCACTCAGATACAGTTTATCCTTCTCAGATCTCTGATAGTACTGATGGCTAGGCTAGCTCTAACTTTGTCAGCATGGCAGCATCAACCAGATCTTTCTGCAAGGCCATAGCTAGCTTGTTAGCTCACTCTTAGGAAAATGTTTTAAGATATAAAAGTTTAAATAAGTCATGAAGGTTCAGATATGAGTCTAAAATGAGATATGTTTCAGATTACTCTCCTGTTCTATGGTTCAGAGCTTAACATTTAGGAACCCTGACGAGCTGGTAGAGCAATGACTACTTACTGTTCAGTCACAAGATCAATATTTTGGATTTGTTTTAGATGTCATATAAATATGTATAAATGTAAACCTAAAAGCGCCTCTCACCAGGTCAAAAATCTCTGTCCAATTTATACCTTGCTTTCTGGACAGAAGGAAAATGCACAAGTTTTTAACCCAAATCTGTAGTTCTTGTTGGAACTCAAAGGCATGAGTCCACTTCTGCTGTTTTACAGATAGATTGGTAATACTAATGTATTTAAAACTTTTATGTCATTTTGTAAGTAGGCCTCAAAGGATCAAGAGTCATAAAAACCTAGCAACAGGACATTGAGTCAGAGCCCTTGACCCTTTCACCCTGCAAACATCCTATATAAACATCCTGTTAGCTTGCCCCACCTTATGCAGATGACAGCTTCTTGCTCCCCCTACCCTGCAGGAACTATATAAACCCTCCTGGAGAAAAGTAAAGGTGCACCTTGATCAGAATCTTGACTTGGTGTATTTCCTTGGTGTATTTCCTGTCCCTACATTCCATCCTTAGGGTGGTCGAGTACCCGTTAAAGTCTTGCTGGCCTGGGCACGTAGAAACATATTGTTAGTTTTATTAGCATTTACTAAGTCATGTAAAATATTTAAGAAACCTTATTATCTGATATTTTTATATAGCATGATGTTTTTTCTGCATATGTTTACTGACTATAGTACTTAGCAGTATATCCCTTACAGGTTTGACAACAAAATCTGTCAATAATATATTTAAATTGCTTACATAAACTGTGGTCTAATATTTTTATGTTAGAATAAGGAAGGAAACATGATGTTTTTCCATGATACATCACAACATTAATGAAAAATTGAATCTCTGAACTGTCCATTCTGTTTTTAGTAGTATTGTAAGAGAATCAGATATTTATATGCATTTAAATAATAATGTTTTATTAATGAAGATGTCAATGATTTTTCCAATTTGAGAAGAAGGGCACAGCAAGACTGTGTCGCAGATGACAGGATGATATAGCTGTCATATTTCGGAGGGCTTTGTTTGCATCCTGTGATGCAGATCAGTGATTATATGGTGAACAGCATTGTTTTGTAATCATGGACATATTCTTTAGCCTTCTATCATGCAGCAAGAAAATCACAAATCTTTAATTTACAGTTATAGACACCATTTCCTTATAAATAAGGTAAATATGAATAAAATAGAATATCATCTTTTTAGACCTGCTGTTTTTCTCTATGAGGAGGGCTGCCATCAAAGTAGATTTCCAATACATATGGTAAAAAAAAATGTTAGCACATTTGAAATTGTAAAATTGATTGAAACTTAAATATCTGTAGAGGTTATCATGGTGATATAAATTAATGAATCGAACTATATTAAACTTTAGCATTGTAGTGTTTGGTTTCATGAAGTCCTGGGTACCTGTCATTCTACCCTGTTCCATGAGAATGACCTCAAAGCAAAGATGGTAAATTGTAGTGCCTTATAGGGGTTCAGAATATTTAAAAATCAGTGGGGTCATCTGTTCAATGTTGTGCAACAGTCAATTGATAGCTTTTATTTTGCTTTGCTAGCATGTTACAAAAGGATATAGTACATCTTGTCATGTATTTTGGAAGAATTCACATCTGTAACCTTATATGATAACAAATATATTACATTTCATGTAATGAAATTATACCAATACAGATATGCACTTCTTCATGCCCTGGTGTTTCATTAGTTAAATGAGTTGACACATCAATAATTTTAAACAGTACAGATAATCTTTGAATTTAACTTACAGTTTAATTAAATCTTGCTAGAATTGCTTAACTGTACTATAAATTGCTTGATTGTGAATTTAGGAAAGGAATTATTAGATAGAAAACTCTCAGATTTGATTTAAACACTTTGTTTCTTGAACAAAGCAATATGTAAACAAATTTTATTATATGCCAAGAACCAACAGCCTAATAGATTTTTAAAATTATATTATTACAAACATACTGACTATTCAGATTGGTACAACTTTGTAGGCTTATTTTTTTTTTAATTGGTGCTTGTAAGACTTTGTCAGATAAAGCCCCATTTTTTTTTCCTTTTTTTGCTTTACTTTTTAAACTCAACTTTGTCAAGTGTAAGTAGGAGGCATTAACTTTTGGAACTGTATGAAGCATCTGTTACAGACATAAGAGGAAAGGAAAATGAGTCTCTACGGACAGCTCTGACCGCAAAGTGAATGCCATAAAGGAGTCATGGCCATTATTAACAAAGTTATAGTACAAGCTCTGAACTAATACTCAAGTTCCCAGAATCAGAGTGTGAAGAATGCCAGTCCCTTATGTACAAAGAGTTCAAAATTGAGAATTTTATATATTGGGGTATCTTTGGGATCACTGTGCCATATTTTCAATTGAAAGCAGGTGATGGGGGCTATAATATAACGATTCTCTTCATGTTTTCAAAAATTTTAATTCCTTAGTTATAACAATAAATCTATTAACTCAAATTATACAACTGAATTTTACTTAATGGAAAACTTTTTGAGGCTGTCAAAATGTTTCAGTTGTTCTGCACCACAGGGTATCCATTTACATTGGCAACAGAAGATGATATGTTTGTGTATTGATTCTTTAAACAAACTAATGGAGTATCTACAATATGTCTTCTCTTAAATAATTTCAACACGGGAACTGATGTGTTGGCTCAGTTGGATAGTGCTTGACGAGCAAGCATGAGACTTGTGTTCCGATGCTAGGCTTCAACATAAAAAATGTGCGTGCATCAAGAGGCTCAAACTGAAGTGCTCAGAGGAGCAGAGACAGGCATACCCCTGAAGCTCACCTTCCTGTTTGTCTCACCCACCGAATCGGTGAGCTCTGAGTTTAGCCTGAGTCCCCACCTCTAAAATTACAAAAAAAAAAAAAAAAGAGCAAATGAGGACTAAAAAACATTAATCTCTGACTTCTACATTACCAAGATATGCAGAAAGAATTCAATAACTAAAAGGAAGTTCACTTTATGTAATTCCAGCTGAGCCTTCTAATGCCTACCAAGTTCTATTCTCAGTTTTACTTCTATATAATCTACTTCTGAAATGCTCCCAAGAAACAGAGAACACTGGTTTCCTTTTTTTTTCTTTATTAAGAAATTTTCTACTCATTCCACATACCATCCACAGACCCCCCTCCTCCGTCCTCCCACCCCCAGCCCTCTTTCCCAAGCCAACCCGCATTCACACATTCCCCAAATCGAAGTCTCCCATGGGGAGTCAGCAGAGCCCACCACACGGAGCCTAGGCAGATCCAAGCCCCTTCCTACTGCACCAAGGCTGTGCAAGGCTTCACACCACAGGCACCGGATTCCCAGTGGCCTGCCCATAGATCAGGGACAGATCCCGATCCCCTGCCTGGGTACCCCCCAAACAGTTTAAGCCAACCAATCGTCTTCCGTATCCAGAGAGCCTAGTTCAGTCCCATGGGGGCTCCACAGCCACCAGTACCACAGTTCATGTGTTTCCACTAGTTTGGCTAGTTGTCTCTGTACTTTTTACAATCATGGTCTCGATATCTCTTGCTCATAGAATCCCTGTGGTGGCGCATGCCTTTAATCCCTGCACTCGGGAGGCAGAGCCAGGCAGATCTCTGTGAGTTTGAGGCCAGCCTGGGCTACCAAGTGAGTTCCAAGAAAGGTGCAAAGCTACACAGAGAAACCCTATCTCAAAAAACAACAAAAAAAAAAAAAAGAAAGAAAGAAAGAAAAAAGAAAAAAAAAAGAAGGAAAGAAAAAAAGAATCCCTCCTCTCTCTCATTGATTGGATTCCTGGAGCTCTGCCTGGGACCTGGCCAAGGATTTCTGCATCAGCTTCCATCAGTCATTCGAAGAGGGTTCTATCTGTACAATGGAAAAAAGAAAACAGGTTCAACATATGGTGCTGGCATAACTGGATGTCAACATGTAGAAGATTGCAAATAGATCCATATCTGTCACCATGCATAAAACTTAAGTCCAAGTGGATCAAAGACCTCAACATAAATCTAGTTACTCTGAGCCTGATAGAAGAGAAAGTAGGAAGTAGTCTTGAATGCACTGGCACCAGAGATCACTTCCTAAATATAACACCAGTAACACAGATACTGAGAACAACAATTAATAAATGGGACCCCCTGAAACTAAGAAGCTTTGGTAGAGCAAAGAATACGGTCAACAAGGCAAATCGACAGCCTACAGAATGGGCAAAGATCTTCACCAACCCCACATCTGACAGAGGGCTGATCTCCAGAATATATAAGGAACTCAAGAAACTAGACATCAAAATACCTAACAGTCCAATTAAAAAAAAATGAGCTATAGAGCTAAATAGAGAATTCTCAACAAAAGAATCTCAAATGGCCGAAAGACATTTAAGGAACTGCTCAGCATCCTTAATCATCAGGAAAATGCAAATCAAAACACCATTTTCTTTATAATTTACTCTGGTTGATTTTCTTGTTGTCAAATGTCACAACAGAATGAAAAACAGGACAAAGAGCATATTTGAACTCATAGTTTTAGGAAAGGAAGTGGTTGATCATGGTGAGAAGGTGTGGTGACAGGAACAGGTGACAGCTGACTACATTCTATCAGCAATAAGGGAACAGAGAAAAGCCAACACTGTTGCCAATCTCACTTTCTTTTCTCTTTTTGTTTGGTCTGGTACTCTAGTTCCTATAAAGTCATTTGAGTTTAGGGTTGATCTTCTTCAGTTACACTCTATATAAATACCCTATCAGATGTCTCCAGATGCTAATCTTCCAAAAGATTCAAAACCTCGTCTAATTGGCAATAAATATTATCTATCATGTCTTTTAATACTACTGTGATATCTAAGTTGGTTCCATATACTTGCCTTTATGAATGGTCCCATGATAAACATGGCCATTCAGTTTTATTTATTCAGTTACTTGAATGCTGATATCATTTCTTACCCTGTGACAGATTTCCCAGATACTGTGAAAATCAAAGTTTGAGAATTTTGGAAATTACCAAACTGCTTTCCACAATTGCACTGATTTATATTCTCAGTAGCAGTACATATATTCCTTTTATTCATCGCGTCACTGGCAGTTTTTATAGCAGCAATTCCAACAAGATTGACGTGAAGTTTCAATGTTGTTCTGAATAAAATGCTTTTCTGATGTATTATTCTTTACTCTGAATATATGAGTGTTCTGTTATAAGAACATCCTCTACTGGATGTATAACATGATAGTGAATATAGATTCACTCATATGTAAGAATAGTGCTGATTTCCCAGAGTGCAGAAAATGGAATATATGGTATTTGTTTTGGTTATTACTCACAATAAAATTTAATTATTTCATAAGATTCAGTGCACTTGGCCATAAAATACATTTTTATAATTTTAAATATCAAGGGATTTTAAAAAGTTTATTCTTTGACAATGCTGACAATACTTTCTGATTTTACTCACTGCCTAATCCTATAAACCTCTACTCTCCTAACTTTAAAAATAATTTTCCCACAACACATTGTTTGATGATTCCCTGTGTTCAGGCAGGGTTATTTGTTAGACTATCACTATGGGACTATCCTTTGCAACCCAATTCAGTCACCAATATGGACACAACTGAAAACAATGATTGTCTCTCCTTGAACAGGCAATACTGCACCAGAGAGGTTTAGGATGATATTTGCTTCTTCTCTATTTGTGATTGGCTGTTCACAGGCCCTGTGAAGATGACTGCAGCTCTGAGTTCATGATTTAACAATTTTTAAATCAATTTTCAATATATAATTTATACACAAAATAATTATATTCATTTAAATTACTCTTTAAATCAGTCCATTGACAAAACACCTATAATGTACAAATATATTTTAATATATTGCATGCTTTAATAAATTTTATAGTGAGAAAATATTAGAATTGTATCTTTCTAAAAACTTGAAAAAAAGAAGACATTGAAGTATTTTTAATGTGCAGAAATATGATCAGTAAAAACAGATCTAAATTCCCCGATGAAACTCTGAAACTCCTTAGCAATTGAATAGGTGTGCTACTGTGTGGCAGCAGATTCTACTATTTGTAGTTTTCTCATTAACAAAGTTTTAAAAAAGAGGAATTTACAGAGATACATAACATATGGATTTTATTTCTTTGAAGTTTCAAAAGGGTCTACGTTTTGTTGCTTTTTATGAGAAAAAATACTCAGTGCAATAACTGAATAAAAATATTACTAAGAGCCATATTTGAAGCCAATAATGCAAATTGTGAATGGATATAAACAAATTGTTTTTGCAGCTCAAAAGACAGAGTTCTTGGCTGGAAGCAATGCAATGGAAAATATAATCAACTGGCAAGTTAATTAATAGCTTGGAGCTTCCTTGCAGAAAAGTTTGAAAATTGCCCTGACATGTGAACATGGGGAAATAGATGGAAGTGAAGAAGCTCTGAACGTGTGTTACAGCAATGTGTTAAGAGAGCAGCTGGGCTCCAAGCAAAGTTACTTCAGGACACTGCCACAAATGAGTGCATTTCAAAGCACTAAAGAGATGTTTGAAACAAAATAAGACTGGGGGCTGTTTTTCAAGCACATAAAACTACATAGTTCACTTCCAGTCATGCTCAGGTTGGGTATATCCTCTTCAATCAATTCTCTCTGGAAATACTCTCTCAGACATATTCAAAGGCTAGTCTTCCAGGTAATTCCAAATCCAGTCAAGTTCACAATGCATACCAACAATCACATGTGTTAATACCAGTTTGGAAATAAGTTGATTCTATGTCTTAATTGTGATAAATGATGCCATCGTAAGCATGAGCATTCAGATATGTTTTATTGCATGCTTATTTATTTTTTTTGGGGGGGATATGTGTGTGTGTGTCTTCACCAGGATTGCTACATTACTAATATAGGTACTTTATTTTACAATTCCAGGACTATCCAAAGTGTTTAAAATAACTGATACTGATTTACATTTCTTTGCTTCTGTTTATTTGTCTCCACAACTGGTAAAGCTGATAGTTAACAGAATGCTTGATGATAAAAAAAAAAAAAAAAAAAAACAGAAAACATGTACAGTATAAAGAAGGCAAAATGGATTATAGGAAAATTAATAATTTTAATGAGCATTGTAAACTTCATGTTGTACATAATGTATCAGTAATATGCCAAACTTAATTTTACTTCATTTTTCTTTACATCTAATTAGATTAAGAATGAAAAATTTAATGACTTATGCCAGAGATATTAACTTCCAAATATCACACGAAGTTCAAAATACTGGCAGGATTTTCTCATAAAGTAAAACTCAGATTTTTAAGATGTTTAAGACAGAATCATAATGTTAAACATTTAAAGACAATAATAACATATGTCATATACTGAAGGAGAAATATGCTAATAAGTTTAAATACTTAATTGTGTGGAATATTCAGCATATATATTCAAATTCTGTCCCATTACATTTTAGGAGTGACAGAATGAAGGCTTAGTGTGAATAAATAAGTTAACCTAGTTTTCATTGAGTAATATGGAGATTTAATTTTCAGTATGTCTAGTGAGCAAGCAAATCTTGTCAATATTATGTTAGGGTGATTTCTGTTGAACTAAATACTGCAATTCTTGGTTTGTTGAGAAAATGTTATTATTTGTGACTGGTTTTTTTTCATTACTAATGCCAGAGCTGTGATAAGTGTAAGTCCATTAGGGATGAGTTTTTATGAGTTTCCAGAAACTTTGATAACACTAGATCAGAGGACAATGTCACTGTTAATGGTTAGGAATAACTTGTATATAGCATGTGTGTTATCTGTACACAGAACAGTCTTCAATTCCATACACTGTGTTACTGAGAAAATTTACCTACATCTCATTAATGATGTTAACACCCATGCAGGCTGGGACTGTTAGCTAACAATTTAGACATGGTCTTGCATAAGTGGATTATCTGACATTGGCATCTAATTGAGGAATAGAACAGTTAGTGTGCTATAGTGCACTTCTTTGCACTGTGAAAAAGTGCCAACAGTCCCTTGCTTTTTCTGCTTGCTGTTTAGGTTTCCTTACTGCACAGCTCAGGATGATCTGGAACTTCTGCTTATCCTGCCTCAACGTTATAAGTATTGCAGTTACTAGTGAGCATCAACACACCCAGTTATATGGGGCTGGCAATGGAATTTTAAGAAAGCACTGTGAATACTTCCAAATAGATAAAATGTTGGCAATATGAGTATACAAATCTAGATATTTGTATCAAGAATTAGTATATATATTAATATATATATACTTACTGCCTAATATAAAATAAACAGTGAGAATCATAACTACATGGCTTTCAAACAATCCAAATTGAGTCAGGGTTCTGATATGGAAGACAAATGAATCTAATACAGTAATTAATACAAATATCTTTGGAAAACAGCTTGCAAAAAGTTTGCGTTTCAGAAGTTGTTCAAAATAATATATCTGTTGTCTTAAAAGGTAGGATATTTAGCAACAAGAGTTCCATTAAAAATAAAAAGGAGCTAATATTTATTGTTTTTTAGGTTTACCAGCTAAGATCCCTAGCAATAGAGGAGAGGATTCCTGAACTGGCCTTCCCCTGTAAACAAACTGAATAGCCCAACTGTCACCATAGAGCCTTCATCCAGTAACTGACGGAAGCAGAGGTAGAGACCCACAGCCAAGCACCAGGCAGAGCTCAGGGAGTCTAATCGAAGAGAGGAAAGAGGGTCTCTATGAGCAAGGGGGGTCAAGTTCATGAAGGGGAAACCCACAGAGACAGATGACCCGAACTGGTGGATGCACAGGGACACTAGACTGACAGCTGGGGAGCCTGCAGGGCAACAAACTAGGCCCCCTGGGCAACTTTTTGTTTTTTGTAGCCTGGTCTGTTTGTGGGACCCCTGGCAGTGAGACCAGGATCTACCGCTGGTCCATGAGCTGGCTTTTTGAAGCCCATTCCTTAATAGTGAGATGCCTTGCTCAGCCTTGATTGGGCAGGGAGGGGCTTGATCCTGCCTCAATTGCAAGTGACAGGCCTTGTTGACTCCTCATGGGAGGCCTTACCTTTTCTGAAGAGTGGATGGTGGTAGGTTGGGGGAGGGCAGGAAGCAGGAGGAGGGGGAGGAGGGGGAACTGGTTGGTATGTAACGTGAAAAATAAAAACAAATTAAATGAGAAAATTTTCAATATCCTGTGGTGCCTGATGCAGTTTTATGAAATAGACACAAAAATTTAGATGACATTTTTCCATCTTGCATCTGCAAATAAGGCTCACATTTTTGGAATATTGTTTTTGTTTGTTTTGGTTTTTTAGTAGAAGTAGTGATGATATAAAAAGGACAGAAATTCTCAAAGTTTTTTTTTTCCATTAGTTTTGCTGCAAATTAATACCTACTACTAGATTTTGAAAACATATAAACACATAGTGTTCAAATTATAAAACAAAATTCATAATATTCTTATTAAGTATAACCAAAATATGCATAAAGGTGCTGTCATCATTCAGGTGTCCTTTTGCATTATCATGTTTCACGGACCTTTGTGTCTAAAGGGGAAGTAGAAATTTGCAAGTTGTTCTCATGTCATGAATAAACACGAGAACAACCCTCCCAGCAGTTCCCAAACTGTTACAAGGCCTCACACTGACAAGAGTGCGAGGACGCCTCATTCTCGGTTTCTTAGTTTGAATCTATTGATCTCCGTGTTTTCAACACTTGTTTCCATGTTTTGGTTTTGAAAAAAAATCTACCTAATTTCCAAACAAAGCAATAAAAAGTTGTAATGTTTGAAACAAATATATTACACAGAAAAAGACGAAAACAAAATTCTCCTGGTGTTATGTTAATATTAAAAAAAAAATCTCTTCAAGATAATTGTGTGTAAGGACATTTTAAAAGTTGTGTATATGTTACAAATAACTGATTTCTGCTTTATTTTTAATATATTACATTTCTTTTTCATTTTTTAAATTAAATTTATTCATTTATTTTGCATCCTGACCTCTGTTTCCCCTTCTTCCTTCTCTCCTCCTATTTTCTCCACCCACTTACCCTCCAGCCCTTCAGCATCACCCCTCCACCTGCAATCCACTACTCCTCTGTTTTTATTGAGAAAGGAGAGGCCTACCATGGATGTCAAGAGGCATGGTATATCAAGTTGAAATAGGACTAAGCTCTTTCCCTTCTATTAAGGCTGGGCAAGGCAACCCAGTGTGAGGAAACAGTTTTGAAAAGCCAGCAAAAGCATCAGGAACAGGCCCTGATCCCACTACTAGGAGTCCCACAAGTAGACCAAACTATAGGACTGTCCTACATATATGTAGAGAATCTAGGTCAGGCCCACGCAGGCTCCCTAGCTGTTGGTCATGTCTCTATGAGCTTCTATGAGCCCAGGTTAATTGTATCTCTTGGTTTTCTTGTGATGACCTAGATACCCCGGACTCTTCCAGTATTTCCTCACTTTCTTCAACACGTTTCCCTTAGTTCAGCCCAATGCTTGTCTGTGGGTCTCGGTATCTATTTCTATCAGTTACTTGATGAAGGCTCTTTGATGACAACTGGGGTAGTCTACATTCTGATTACTGGAGATGGCTAGTTCAGGCTACTTATCCATTATAGCTAGGAGTCTTAGTTGGGGTCATCCTTGTAGATTCATCGAGGTTCCCCTTGCACCAACAAAAAACTTATAAAAAATTAAAAAATGGGGTATAGACCTAAACATAGAATTCTCAAGAGAAGAATCTCATTTGTCTGAGAGACACTTAAAGAAATGTTCAACATCCTTATCCATCAGGAAAATGCAAATCAAAACAATTCTGAGATATCATCTTACACAAGTCAGAATGTCTAAGATCAAAAAAACTAAAGACAGCTCATGCTGGGGAGAATGTCAAGCAAGGGGAACATTCCTTCATTGTTGGTGGGAGTGCAAACTTGTACAGCCACTTTGGAAATCAGTATTATGGTTTCTCAGAATGTTGAGAATCAGTCTACCTCAAGACTCAGTCATAGCACTGTTCAGCATATACCCAAAGGTTGCTCAATCATGTCACAAGCACATGTTTTCTGAACTTAGGTTTCCTTTTAGAGTCAGTCTTATTGCAACACTTTCTCTTACACATTTCATGTCTTATTTCTCATATTTTCATCATTAAATTTAGTGCTTTAATGTTTCACTATGATACAGCAATAAATAATTAAATAACCAATCAATCAAACTGTTATTTGTAGAGTGAATTTATTACGGTTTCAGGATTTAAAAATGTGAATATTTCTTGTGAACTTTAATATTTCCCGCATGCTTCCTCCACTTGCCGAATAACTACTGCATCCATAGACACACGGACTCTCTGCTTCTGCAGTGTCTCTGGGGAATCACTTGCTTCCCACACCACCCTATCACTCTAGAGGGAACTTTGTGTCTCTGTATTTTATTTTCTCTTTCAGTTATCTCATATTTATTTATTTATTTATTTATTTATTTATTTATTTATTTATTTATTTTTTTTTTTTTTTGGTTTTTCGAGACAGGGTTTCTCTGTGTAGCTTTGCGCCTTTCCTGGAACTCACTTGGTAGCCCAGGCTGGCCTCGAACTCACAAAGATCCGCCTGCCTCTGCCTCCCGAGTGCTGGGATTAAAGGCGTGCGCCACCAACGCCCGGCTCATATTTATTTTTTTAACCCAGGGACAAAACATGTAATCTTTATTATCATGTGTCTATTTAAAGAAAATATTTTTTTGTCCCTAATATAGTTGGTCTATTTTTGAAGAGTTATTCTTCCTCTGCTTCAAGTTCAGAAGCATTGCTTTAAATAATGGTTTAAAAAAGTAAACCATATTCATTCCTACTGTTTAGTCTTATATTTATTATCTATGTATGACCTTATGCTTATTGACATTTCCATTGCAAATCTATGTTGCCTGATCAGTGTTTCTGAATTTGCTTTTAAAGACATTTCCTTAAAATAATGGATCAGATATATGTCTGTAACCATTACTAATTCACAGTGTTTAAATGACCAGTCTTAATTTCACACCTATAAATACAGTGAATTCAGAGTCCAGGTAGCTGTGCAGTTTCCATGGATTTATTTTCTTTCCATAAGTCCATAAGCACATAACTGCTATATTTTCATTGTTTGTGGAGGAAATTTAGTTTCATCTAGTATTTATGCATAGCATTCCTTTTCATAGCTTTATTTTTATTATACAAGGGATTAGAATTTGGCCCATGTTTTGTTTTGATCTTCAATATAGGCAAATAATTAAAACTCAAGATGCACTATCCAATGATTATAAAATACCTCAAGGCAGCTATCCACTTCAAAGCACACTTAGCTCTTTGAATTCACGCTTTGCCGCCATCTCAAGCCTATACTTCTTTTTTCCTTACTTTCCTGCCTGCAGTTAAACGTGCTTGAAATGAAGTTTTCATCCCATTTCTTCTTCTTTTTTAATTTTTTCTAGAGGATTGGATTTTTTTTACTATGAGGGTAGTTCAAATTGGTAAAATGTCAAATGGTCATTATCATAAATGTTCTAGTTTTACATAGTTCATTTTCTTAAAGTCGTAATTTATGGGCACATGTTTTCTGTGACATTCTTTTTTTGCATTGCTATTTTAAAATATATGTCTAACCTATTATTTATTGTTTATTTTATTTTAGTTATTTAACACAATCAATATTTAAAAGCAGCATAATCTTAAACAGAAATATTTGTAATAAAAGCAGCAATTTCTTAATGTTTGTGGGCACGGAATACACAAATAAGTACATGAATTTGATGTCTGAGTTTCTCTAGCCTTATTCCTTTTATGTTTTGTGGCATAATTGTTACCAGTTTTACATATAGTACAAAACTGTATTGTTTGTCTTGAATATGAGCATACTAGTTAAATTGTGCTTGATCAAAATTATGTATTTTCTGCTGTATTCTAGGATATGGGTGAACATATTAAAGCATTTACAAAAAGATTACTAAGATACAACTTATCTTTTGCTTTGTTGAAGTTTGGTAATTATTTGGCAGTTCCTCAGCAATTTTGTTTCGAAATACTGCAACTGTCAGATGTACAGAAATGGAATTAAGGAAAATCAATTTTGACCAGTAAAGAAAATATATGAAGATAATGAAAAGACAATAATTAGGTCAGAATTTATTAAAACCCAAAAGCGTGCATGATCTAGAAATGTTAATCAGTCATGGCCAGTACCTCTTTCTTAAGACCCTAAACACAAAATACAACACAGAAAATTAATTAAATTTTAAGATCATTATAATGCATAGATTAATGCTAAGCTTCAGTAACAAAGTTGTAAGTGGGATGAGAGATAATTATATTCAGAATATAATAGAAAGTACTTATACTACCTTATGCCTATGTACATATTTAATAATATTAATGGATAAAACTTCTTTTTGAGACATTTAATATTTGATAGAAGTACAAAAATGCTTTCTTTTCCACCTAATTTTTTCCAAAAGTGCATTATTTCATGGGAAAATATAATGCATAAATCTTAAATTGTAGATAAAAGTTATAAATGCTTAAAAAGTTTAAGTACTCAGAATTTCCACATTAGTTCTCTCCAATACCCTATTATTTTCCACTGTAAAGCCTAGCCACTACTCAGTGTTAGCTAACAGGAGTCATTCTGTGCAAAAAAAGAAAATTGAGTTAAAGCATATATAACCCTACCTTTCAGAGCTTTATAATGTGAGAGTAATATATCAAAAAATTGATACAATGCATTAAACTGTAGCTGGAGCATTTTCTCTCCGGTCCCACCAAGCCCCAGCAGTCTGACATCCCACTTATAAAATAAACACACAGACGCTTATATTATTTAAACTGTTTGGCCTAATGGCTCTTGTTCTTGTATCTTATATCTTAAATTAATCCATTTCTATAAATCTATACCTTGCCATGTGGCTCGTGGCTTACTAGTATCTTCACATGCTGCTTGTCATGGAGGCAGCTGGCAGTGTCTCCCTCCACCTTCCTGTTCTCTCAGTTCTCCTCTCTATTAGTCCTGCCTATACTTCCTGACTGGCCACTGGCCAATCAGTGTTTTATTTATTGACCAATCAGAGCAACACATTTGACATACAGACCATCCCACAGCATTAAACTCTTAACTATTTGTTTTCATAAAGTGAAGAAAATTGAGTTTGTTTTTTACCTAAACAGTAATTTGAAACATTTCATGAAATAATAAGAAAAAATAGGGGGGCAAGTTGTGAGTTCTCTAGAAAAGTATGGTCAATTAAGAAGCTTCATAATAGTGAAGAGATTCATAATGATCAGGGGAAGGAGTCTGTCACCTACACACTTATTTACTGAGAAGAAATATGTTAGTCTCCAATGATTCTAGTCCAGTCAATAAGTAAAGAGACCCCATCCAAACACAGCTGGAAGCTAAAGAACTTTATTACTGTGAATATATTGTAATTGACTTTTTTGTTTTTCTTCTTAAGAAAAAAATAATGTCAGAAAAGAAATACCATGTGAATAGTACCTGAAGAGGTATGTATTATTTTACTACATCTATTTACAATAAAGGAGAGGTGAGCTCTCATTGTCACCCATTCTAGTGTAAATACACACTGAAAACATTCTTATGTCCTGGTGATTACAAGAAAATATCCTCAGCTCCTTGTTTTTGTTCTATGAGGTCATGCAAATCCCATCATTGATTCAAAACTATGGGTAATAGAGATTGTTCCAAGATGCAATATGATGCTACATTTCCAACTCTTTGGAACAGCTAGGTATGTGGGTTAAAAACAAAACAAACAACACCAAAAATTTTCTGACATTATGAAGATATCACAGACCATCTAGAATATGAAACTCCTGACAATTATAAAAGTCCATTAGAAAATGGACACTTTCAATGGAATCCTTGTATTCCATTACTAATACATTTATTATGGAAACAGTTACATGGAACATGGGAGAGATAAACTTATTTTTTTCCTACAGATGTCAAAAGAATCACATTGCCAGGTGGTGGTGGTGCATGCCTTTAATCACAGCACTCAGGAGGCAGAGCCAGACGGATCTCTGTGAGTTAGAGGCCAGAATAGTTTACAAAGCGAGATCCATAACAGGCACCAAAACTACACAGAGAAACCCTGTCTGGAAAAAAAGAAAAGAAAGAGTCACATGTTCTTTTGAATGCCTTATGGGAAACAGCAACATTCATGTATACATAATTCATAACTTCAAATTCAGTCACAATGTTCATCCTCTAAGTCTCGTATGAATATTAGATTATAGAAAGGTACCTAAAATTATCATTTATGTTTCACCCAAAATTAGTAGCTATATTATCTTGAGTGGATGTGATATTAGACAACATAATTTTAGAATCAATTTGAGGCAGGAAAATTAAGAGAAATCTTAGAATATAGTTAAATTTAATGCAAAGGAAATTATTCTACTGAATACATATTGTGTGACTACATAAAGTATACAGCCTTAAGACACATTCAAAATATTTAAATATTAAAATCTTATAACCTCCAATCTGCACTGTAATCAAATTAGTACACATTGTGTGTTCTGACTTCCTTTAGTGACATTTTAAGTTTTTAAAAACTGTGTCAATGTTTTTGCATAGCTGATTCAATTAATATAAAATAAAATTAATTGAAATTATAAAAAAGAGCCAAGCAGAGAAGAACATGACTATATTCCCAACACTGGGGAGTCAGAAGCAGAGAGATTCCGTTGAATCTGAGAACAGCCCAGAGTACTTAGTATGTTTCAGACCAGCCAAGGTAATATAATGATTCCCTGTCACAATAAATAAATAAATAAATAAATAAATAAATAAATAAATAAATAAAATAAAAAGAAGATCTTTGGATTATTTCATACTATCTTCAATATCATTATTGGTTTCATTAAGGGGAAGAACGTGAAGATAAAAATATGTA
Source organism: Peromyscus maniculatus bairdii (assembly GCF_049852395.1). Lineage (NCBI taxonomy): Eukaryota > Metazoa > Chordata > Mammalia > Rodentia > Cricetidae > Peromyscus > Peromyscus maniculatus. The sequence goes on along the minus strand of NC_134866.1, from coordinate 21,761,573 downwards.
AGTCCTTTAAAGTAAAACAAAATTTCTATTTGAGTTTCATACTTTAATTATACTGTATCTGTTACATTCATGGCAAATCTCTGATCTTAACCAGAAATGAACTTATACAGTCAATGCACATGATGAGCTCATTTTTATTAATGGAAACATTGAGTGACTCTCTTTGATTATTCTATTATGGCACAAGAGGGATGTTAGGAGGTTGGTAAGAAAAGGATCAGTATGACCTTCTTTTTAAACTTTTACATAGAGCTATGCTTTCTCCTTCACATTTGTTTTAAGGTGCATATAGGACATTTGGAAAAGTGGTCAATTCAGAAGCAAAGCAAAATCATAGGATACATTGGATAGCACTGTAGATAAACTTGTGCTTTATTTGCTTTTATCCAGACATTTTTGTCACCAGGACACAGCTGTAATATTATCTCTATGGACATTGATTCATGATGAATATCTCCTGTGATTTCAAGAATAAAAGGCACAACTTCATAACTAGAGACTTTTCACTATGATTACAGACATTTAACCATAAGACAAAGTACACTGACACATAATAACATTTCTACATTTCTTTGTCAACAACATGGAACAAGTGTCTATGTTCTATGGGATTATCACTTAATTGTAGCAGGGACCTTAAAGAGTCTTATTAATAAAATCAAACCTGTGAGCCAGGTATTGTGGTGAAGCTGGAAGATCAGAGACACAGAACAAGCCACAACAGCTACCTCACCTCGCCAGATCCTTAGCTGGTCTTGTTTCCTCAGACTGGAGGCCTCTGAGTCCTCATCCAGAATGGATCTCAGCTGAACTGTGCTAGAAGCCTGAATGCTTAACCAGCCAAATGCTTTTAGTTTCTGGTCTTCAAGCCTTGTATACCTTTCTGCTTTCTACCACCACTCCCTGGGATTAAAGTCATGTGTCACCATGCCTGGCCATTTCCAATGTGGCCTTGATCTCACAGAGATCCAGAGGGATTTCTACCTCTGAAATGCTAGGATTAAAGGTGTGAGTGCCACCATTTTCTAGCCTTTGTATCTAGTGGCTGTTCTCTGACTCCAGATAAGTTTATTAGGGTGCACAATATTTTGGGTAACACAATACAATCACACTTAATATATGTAGCTAAAGCACAATCTAAAGTGTATTTTGTCCCTGTTTTATCTAACATTACACTACAGTGTGACTATACTCAATTGAGGAAAACTTCACAATAAGAGCTACTCTTTCTCCCATAATCTTTCACTAACCAGTGATTCTCAACTTATGGATTGTGAACCCCTTTTGGGTTTTTTTTTTTGTCATGTACCAAATGTCCTCTATATCAGATACTTATATTACATTTCATAATAGTAGCAAAATTACAGTTATCAAGTAGCAATGAAATAATTTTATGCCTGTGGGGTCTTCCCAACATGAAAAACTGTATTAAAGGGTTCCAGCATTAAGCAGGGTGAGAACCATTGCACTGAAGTGTAATGCATTATGTCCTCCATGTTGCTGTTCTTTACATATGCAAAAAGGTGGCAAAGACTGCGATAAAGATAATTATCTGCCAGTTATTCTCACATATTATTTGCTTAGCTGAAATAGCTCAGGTATGCAAATATAATGTATATAATTATTTTTAATTACTCCCATATAAAAATATGAATTAGCAAACCAGTGGTGGCCAGATGCCATTTTTATAGTTGAAATGTATTGGGTAATAAATAACTTCTCACCAAGGTTTTGTATTTGGTGTCTTTCTGAGGAGACAGTGTGCATTACAGCAGTGTCATTAATGAAAATTTACCGGTTTTGTTATTCTTATATTAAATGAGTCTAATAATTGCCATACAAGATTAGTTTTCATTTAAAGTGAAATTTTGAATAGTATTTTAATGACAACAGCTAATTACTAAAAACATTGTATAAATTATTTGTCTATCCACTGACCTATCTTGCCTCTATCTCTTATCATATATCATCTATTTATGTAACTATTCAATATAGTTAAGAAATTATTACAAACTTGAAGATCTTACATTATGAGTTGTTTTAAATTAAGTAACAAAATGAGTTATTTCAGGAAAAGATTTAAACAAATGTCGCATCTAGAAGTCAGAGACCCTTTGAAGGCTACATTCAATTTGATACTCTAGTACCCACTCTAACTAGTTAACTGAGTTGACTTCTGAGAATGGTAATTCAAACTTCTGTCAAAACTCCTAGAAGCTGCAGAGTGCATGTTTCTAAATGCATTGCTCTTCTCCACATACCATCTGCACCTGTGTCGCTGGTGAATTACCCAAGGAAAATGTAAGTGCACTGGGTAAAAGATAGCATAGAAAGACAGAATAAACCTCAACTTAGAGCAATTTGGCAGAGCTGCATACAGCTGGGAAGTGAAAGCAGCAGATGGGTTATGTTGACTTCCTGAAATCAGAAATGAGAAGCCTTACATCTAACAAAACATTTGCACTGCCTCCAAGGGAAAAAAATACTGCATAGTCTGAAAATTATAACTAGAAAATCATCAGGTGGAATTCATGAATCTGAACAAGGACAGCCATACAATTGGAAAGGATTCTATGAATACAATAGCAGAAACTTCATATATTTTTTTTTTCTACAAAAACAGTGTTAATGTAGAAGACCTATTTTAGCTTACAAAGAATACCTTCCAAGTTAATTTTCACATTCAAGTAAGGATTATACTGATTCTTGCAATTATACCACTAAAACCAAATATCTAATAAAGTCTAATAAAAAAATTAAGATTGGGAGCATGCACAAATTTATATGTTCACTTTTATATTTTTCCTAATGAGCTATTGTGTTCCAATACTATAAGAGTAATGAAAACTGCCTGATGCTTGATAAATTAAATTCAGGGAGTTATTTAATAATGATTTGTTAAAGATGCACTAATATTCTTTAGAATACACATTGCAGATATTGATGTGATTTATAAATTCAAGTATTTGTTATATTAAATAATTTCACTTCCTCCTATTATGAAATATTCTGCCATAAAACTCTGATATTACATATATATATATATATTCTCCAAAGAGCTATGCCAAATTAAGCTAAATATTTGATCAAGCTCATTAGGTATGCACATATATGTCCTTATACAAAATGTACTACATTAAGTTGCTTCAGAATAAAATTTAGATACACAAAGGACAACATTGTTATCCTTTGTTTAATCAGCAGTGAATAAACTCTACTCACAATCTTATAAAAACTAATTTTACATATGTAATTTTAGGGATCAAGATGTTACTATGTTATCACTTGATACTAGATACACTACAGAATGTAAACATTATCTAATTCTCTTCCCCTCTGTCTGTTTGGCTTGATTTTGTGTCAACAGCTGAGGCTTGTGTGAGGATCTGAGTGGCAGGGGTCAGATGCTAAACGGTTTCCCACACTTATTGTATCCTCACTTACATCATTTTGCTTTTGTTGGTTTTATCTAAGTCACTTGAAATTCCATAAAAATGAGTTTTGCTCTCTTGCTGTCCTTTCTTTTCTATAGAAAGAAAAACTTTTACTCATATTGAGAAGGAAATGAAGAGTTTATATGACTGCTTCTATAATAAAAAGTGTCAAAACACCTATTTCTCAAATTAGTTTCATATTCCACTAGTGCCATTCTTGTTTTAATGGTCATTTGGCTGTCTGGAATCTGAATCTCTACCCACTTGAAACTGTTTAGTTCTTGAAAAAATCGCTCTGCTCTTCTTTCTCAAATGGTTCAAATGGGCAATCATTGTCAAGGTGATCTTGAGATACTGAAATAGAAAAAAAGAAATGGGCAAAATTTGTACTTGGTATAGAGAAATAAAAAAAGAAATCACACTTAGAACTGTCAAGCATGACTTTCTGACAGAAGAGTGCATGTTTCCTAAGTGGTTTAGAGACTTCTCATTTTAATATTTATAAGAAGCCTGTTGTCATTTCTTAATTTTAATATTTAACTTGTTTTTTAAAATTATCAAACTAATGGATGTTTTAGAAACATGTGTAGTAAGAAGTTATTCTGCAAAATTAAAGTATGTGAAATATTTTTCTCATAAATATTTCATCAAATATTTGAATAGTCATTATTATCTTGCGTTATTTAATAGTGACCTTAGGTATGTAAACATACATATGAAAATATCATGGACACATTGAAATTCACTCTCCTTTTATACAAACTGCTAATAGAGAAAAACAATTAGTCCTACTCAATGCCTATATACCTCAAAAACCAGCATAGCACGCTCTGCTGCTAAAGACACAGAAGTTCACTTATATATTGACAATAACCAAAGAGTTTTCTAATTGGATTTATATCCACTAAACAGGATGGAATTCTTCTCTGGAACTGTAAACATATCCAAACACTGAGGGGCTGTAAGATAATGGAGCTTAGAGGAGAATATAATATTGACAATTTGTCTTAGCAGTGTAATTCCTTAACTGTACTCTAAATACTTATCTTTAAACACACGTTGTGTGTATCTCTTATATCTATTCAATGAAACTTTTTTTGCACCAATGGAGTCCATTTTGAAAGTCGAAGCTATTCATAGTACAAAGAATTAATGACTGGGGGGTGGCCAGCCACAACAGACACATTTCAATGCAGCTCCTGTACCTAAAGCTCAAGGGCCATTTGCAGACAATGTACAGAAAACTCATGAGTTTAGAAGACCGGGAATTCTGATTTGAGATTGTGCTTTCAGTTATTGCAAGGAAACTTTACTCATTACATCTCACCAAAATGGCTACCTAAACACGACATGAGGAATTCCAACAACAGTTGAGATCCCAACATAGATGGGTACAATATTACTGTGGCCCATTCTTAGAGAAAGAGCTACAACCCATTAAAAATTTCTGAGAGAGAGAATTAGAACATCCCAGGGATAAATCCCTGATGAGTCAACCAATAACGAAGGACCGTGCCTTGAAATATGCAGGCAATACTGCAAGAACTCGGAAGGTTGTATTTATGTATTTCTTTGTTTATATGTCTATGTAGCAACAATAACTAAAGAAGACTCTGTCTTGAATATAGAGGTCATCTGAGGGAAAGAGTCATGGGGACAATAAGAGGAAAGAGGGAGAGGGAACAATGTAAAAGCAATGAAAGAAGAAAGAATTTTAAAACTAGAGGAATATTCACCCCTTATAAGAGATTATACAGTTTCTTCTTTTGGTCAGTTAGCTTCTAATAATAGATGATTAAAATTTACTATGCAATTTTAAATGAATTATCCTTTAGATTAGTACGTATACATTAAAATGTGTTTTAAAGTTAATCATAAATTAATGATTCTTTTACATAAACAACACTATATTTATTTCTGGATTATGTCATACATAAATTGAATACATAAAAACATGCATATGTATTTAATTCAAAAATATATCTTTATACATATTTCATATAAAGATGGATTTTTATTTTTTGCTCAAGCTATTTTAAAAATAATTATCTTCTTAGAAATGTTTGTCATAGGAAAAATATATATTTTGTTATGTTGGTTACTATTTTATATATTGATATTAACTTTAAAATTAAATTAATTTGAAATGAAAAAATTGTATATTTGTGTTTATATTTACTTCTACTAACTCATTCCCTATCCTTGGACATTTATAAATAACAGGTTTGCTACTGCTTCGATGATTCCTAAGATATGCTTGCTTTTCTAATGTCATAAGTCACATTGCTATTTGAATTACTCAAGAAATATTAACCTAATAATAAAGGAAAGTCAAACTGTATATTACTTCAATATTAAAACCTATCAAATAACTTTTAGCCGGGCAGTGGTTGCGCACGCCTTTAATCCCAGCACTCGGGAGGCAGAGCCAGGCGGATCTCTATGAGTTAGAGCCCAATCTGGGCTACAGAGTTCCAGGAATGACGCAAAGCTACACAGAAACCTTTTATTTGCTTTTTTTTACCCAGTGTACTCTTAGAACAACTGTACAATCTTATAAATAATACATTATTTTAGAAAGAAAAGAACAGATAAAATAATTGTTACATACTACTAATTCAAATTGTGTGTGTGTGTATGTATGTATGTATGTATGTATGTATGTATGTATTTATTTATTTATTTATTTATTTATTTATTTATTTTTTCCAGAGCTCAGGACTGAACCCAGGGCCCTGCACTTGCCAGGCAAATGCTCTACCACTGAGCTAAGTCCCCAACCCCAGTACTATAGTTCACAATATCAATATCAATCCATGTTTTGAAATTCAAATTTATAACATCAAACTTAAATGCTTAATATCTACTAGATGTCTTAAATGTCTATTAAATATCTGTCTCAAATGTTTATTAAATATCTGATAATAAATACTGTATAATGCAATCTGCTGATCTAAAATGCAAATGTTCTTCCTCCACAGATTCATAAATATGAACGCTTGGCCTAGTTTGTCTTGCTACTTTCAGAAGAATAAAGAAAGCACTTACCTCAATGGATGAGTTCCAACATTGTGGGTGGGCTTTGAAATTTTTGTCCTGGACCCATTTCCTGCTCCTTGTCTCTGCTTTCAAGGTACAGAAGAGTTGTGTTTACCCTGCTTACTGAATATTATGCCTTCCTCACCACTTTGGACTGCAGTCCTGAAGAAAATATAACCCAACATAAAATCTTTCTCCAGGTGACTTTGGGTCATGGAACTTAATCACAGCAACATAAAGTCAATAATGAAAAGAGTAACAATTGTTTGTGTTCTAAAACCTCAATTACGTGACATGTTCTACTGAAATCAATAGTTTTCATCATCTGGTACTTTTATTCTTCAAAAGCTGGTAATACTATATATTTAAAGTATTTCTAGATTTTCTTTCTCTTCCTCTATATCACTTCTTCGATTATTTTTCTACTTTGATTTTCACTATTTTTCAAAAGGTTACAATTTTATTTAGCTATTTCTGGTTATAATTTGTTTTGTTACTTGACAATCTAATGTTTTACCGATATATAATCCACTTTTTGTTTTAAATTATGACAATTTCAATTACTTTTTTTTACTTAGTCTTATGATATACTTTCTTCTACAGCTTTAATACATTTTTCATATTTCAAGTATTTAATTTCCTGTGTTGTTTGGCTAGTACTTGTCATTTCATTTTATTTCACAAAGTGCTTGTCAAGAGAAGTAATTAAATTAAACATGCTTTTGTACTGTTAATAACTATGATGAAAACACTTATAGTGCTCTACTTTTGAACAAAGAATCATTGACTTTGGGGTCCTTTCAACAGAATCTATTAAATTGTTTGTTGAGGAATGTTTATGAGTCAACATATCAGAATCTCTTATTTCATTCATGACATTTATAAATTCATAACATAGTCACTGATATGCACAAACATCACATACTAATACAAATATCAGAGTACAATTATTTGGTTATGAAGTTATAATGTTATGTGAAGACAGAAGTTTATGACTACCCTTAACTTATTGAATATTTTAGATTTGTAATAAAATAATATACCTATTACTTTTCTGATATCTAATTAGATTCTTATTTCTATCAGTTGTGTAAGAAACCTTAATTAACCTGGGGTAAAATAATTATTTTAGTGATTTTTGAGTAGCTGTTTTACACACACACACACACACACACACACACACACACACACACAATTCATTTACATCTCAAATTAAATAATGATACAACATTTAAAATGTGATTAAGCAGATAATTCATAGAGCTAATTACCTTCCAAGAAATTCCCAATCACAATGTAAAACTAAACTTCACTATTGGATAATATTGGTTAATTCACCTAAATATTGTTTCCCAGTTTACTGACAAGTTAGTGAAAGTGAGAAAAATTCAAATTACAACGAAAATAATTAAAGAAGATTTTTGCAGTTTAAATACAAAAAGCAACACACAGGTACAGGCTGTTGTGTGAAAATGTAGATAGTCATGTAGTTATCATTTTGGAAGACCATATCTTTCATGAGACAGAGACCAGCTAGAGGGATTAGATCATTTAAGAGGTCTTGGTGAATTTCTTGTCCTTGTCTTCTTCATTGTTATTTCTCTGCTTGCTCTCTGAAAAAAAAATACATAATTGTTATTTTCAAAAAAGGGTAGAAGACATTTGTAGCCACCCTACAGATGTTCAAAATTATCGATCAATCAATTACTTACAGAATCTAATATATTACATAAACTATTTTCTTCCTTAGAAATGTGTCACCAACTTGCAGGTAATGTCAACCTGTCTGAGAGAAACAAATATTTGATTTCAATGCTGAATGGGGAAATTAGATTGTAACCCAAACATGAAGTTTATAGGCCTTCCTTGTTTGAAAAATTCAAACTGTTGGTCATTACATTGTTAGTTCCATACTGCCCAAGATGATAAGAAGAAGAAAATTTCCTTTTATTCTAAAGTGTTTACTTCTGTTCCTTGAGAAGTAATGTTAAGTGTTGGCTTAATCCTATCACCAATTACATCAATAGTAAATATGAACACAGAAATCAAACAAATGACTTTAATTTTTCATATGTCTTTTAGTGCAGGTGTTCTCAGCCTTCCCAATGCTGTGGTGTCCCCCAACCATAAAATCATTTTTGTTGCTACTTTATAACTGCAAGTTTGCTACTATTATGAATCATAATGTAAGTATCTGTTTTCTGATGGTCTCAGGTGACCACTGGGAAAGCATCATTTGGCTCAAGTGGGTCACAACCCACAGTTTGAGACCCACTGTTTTAGTCTTTTGTTGATAATATTGCTGTGACTGAAAACAAAACAAAACAGAAACACTTTCATTTAAACTCCAGACAGAAGAAATTCTAAGGGTAATAGACTGAATGTCACTTGTATTATTTAATTAAAATTTCAATAAAAAAGAGAATTATTATTGAAGTTAATATCACATACATTGGCTTGTGTATTCTTGAAAACAGACAAAGTGGTGAGGTGAATTATTTCCATTAGGTCAATAAAGCAAGTGAAGATACTTGCAATTCCAGAAGCTGACAAAAAAGGTGGATCATGCTTCGGAGTTATGCTTATGTTTCACTATTTTTTTCCTAGTAGAGTGGGGTACGGTAAAACCAGGGAAAATGCTAGAAACTTCTGTATGCCGATTTGTATGATACACTGGCCTTAGCTAATACAAAGTTTCCAAGTGCATTTCAAAAGGACAGTTATTTTCATAGGAGACCTGAAATGTCATGAGATGAAAAACTGAGAAAAAAAAAAAAACTGGTAGAAATGTCAGACCACAGTTCTAATTATCTTTTCATGGTCATCTGAAGATTGACAAAACGTGGTGAACGTTGGGTGAGAACTATCCATTGGAGCCTGGGAAGGTCACCAGTCAGTACACAAATGAAGGCCCCGAATTCTCTGTCTCCCTGAATATATTAGTAACAAATAGTTCAACACGGTGGGCTAGGGCTTCTCTAGCCCCTCTCCGGATTAAAGCCCCATGTACTAGCCAACTTTACTCAGATCATCAGACAATTTATGCATCTGGGAGGTGCATGAAAGCACATTCCATCAGTCATTGGAAAAAAGCTCTGTGATGGTAGGGTATTCACTGATCTGATCACAGGGGCAAGCCAGTTCAGTTCTGGCACCCTCTCCACTGTTTCTAGGCCACAGCCAAACACCAGGCAGAGCTCCAGGCATCCAGTCAAAGAGAAGACAGATTCTATGAGCAAGTGCATCAGGATCATGATGGGGAAACCTGCAGAGACGACAAAACCAAACTAGTGAGAACTCATGAAAGTTGGATCAATGGCTGTGGAGCCTGCATGGGACTGGACTAGGCCCTCTGCATGGTAAGACAATTGAGTAGCTTGATCTACTTGTGTGTGGGGGAGGGGGGTGGGGGGGATGGCAGTAGAATCAGAATCCATCCCTGGTGCATGAGAGGGCTTTTTAGAGCCCACTATCTATGATGGGACACCTTGTGTAGTCTTGAGGCAGGGGGAAGGGCTTGGACTTGCTTCTACTGGATGTGCCTCCCCATGGGAGGCCTTGCCTTCTTGTGAGGGAGGAATGGTGGGTCGGTTGGGGGGAATGATGGAGGGTTGAGAGGAGGAAAGGGGGGAATCTCTGATTGGTGTGTAAAATGAAAAAAAAATCTTAATAAAAAAATGAAAAAAAAAACATATTCCAAAAACAGCTCCACTTTTTTTTTTTTTAAAAGAAACTGGGGACACAAAACTCGAGTCTTTGTTTCTTGTAGTTTTCTCACAATTTTCTTCAAACAAGTCCATTCTTGGAACATGTTCCAGCAATACTAGTTAGGGATTTTATTCCATAGAGGAAATTTTCTGACATCATAAGTATTCCTTAACAACCTACAGTTAATTTTCTGAGGGGAAAGACATTGTGAGATTTGCCCTTTCTTCCTTAACATGTCTATTAGTATTATGCTTCTTCAGGTATTATTTAGGCACCCATATTGTTGAGTTATAATGGATGATGTTTGTTGTCATTGCTAAGAGATATAATTACTCACCAGGTCCTCTGCACTATACTATCATTTTGTCCCACTTTTCAAAACTATCCCCTGAGCCCTGGGAATGATAATCACTTTGTGAATCTCTCCACTGGGTCTAGGCACCCCATCACTTGTTTTCTGTATTTAGACCAGTTGTGGTTTTCTGTAATGATCTTTTGTTACAAAGAAAAGATTCCTGGATGAGGGGTAAGAGCTAAAATTTCTCTGGCTAAGGCTTGGTGCTTTAAGTTAAAATTTAAGGAAAAAATAAAAAGTAAGCATGGAAAATAATTTTGGAACATAACAATATTCCACACCATAGTTCATAATCCTTTATTTTAAATCTTGAACACTCTTATAGAGCTGAGAAAAGAAAAGTGTACAAAGAAAGAACCTGATTGGCTGAGCCTGCCAAAGGTTCCTTTTACCATGCTTTCTAGTTCTCAGCATGTGGTTTATAGAGATTTAGCTGCTGTCACTGCCTGGGAGCTTCTTGGTGATTAGGGGTCATCAGGCTAGGTCACAATTTGTTTGTGAAGAGTCACTTCATTATACACAGAGGCATTTTTAAGTTAATTTTTATATTTTAAGAGTGATACAGGCACCTCTTCATTCAGTTCACACCACAAATCTTAACCCACCCTTAGAATCCCAGATGATACTATGTGAGATATTGGAAAATTATTTTTACACTAAACACTAAATAATAATAAAACCTAAGCAATTAGAGCTGTACTAATTTAATACTTATTTTTAGTTAAAGATTATTTAAATATTAATTAATATAATAGAGATACTTAATATAGTTTTTAATACAGGAAAAAGGGGAAAAAGTTAAGGTTAATGGATGAAGAAAAGTGATATATTAGCATAATGGAATATTATTCAACTGTTAAAAATAAGGACACCAGGAAACTTGAAGGCAAATGGATGGATCTAGAAAAAAAAATCCTTTGAGTGATGTAACCCAGACTGAGAAACACACACATGGTATGTACTTACTAATAAGTGGATACTAGATGTAAAATAAAGGTCCCAGAAAGACTAGGTCACAAGGAGGGCTCATGGTGGGGATACCAGGGAAGGAGAAATAGAAGAGTCTTTGTGAGTGGACTGAGGCCAGTGAGGATTGGAACATGAGTCATCAGGTCTGGGGAGGGGCAGATGGGAAGGGTACTGAAAGAGACTAGGATAAATAGGGGTAGGGGGAGGAGGGAGCATTTCAGTATCAGGTAAAAATCTGATGCAAGGGACTCTCCCAGGAAACTACAAGGATGACCCCAGCTAAGACTCCTAGCAAAAGTACTGAATTGGCCATCTCCTGTGTCAAGATTGATGCCTAGCCTAGTTATCAGAGAGGTTTCACCCAGCAACTACTGAAAACAGATGCAGACCGACAGACCAATATTAAGCAGAGTTCTGGGAATCTTGAAGAAGAGGAGCAGAAAGGTCTGTAGGAGTGATAGGGGTCAAGGAGACCACAAGAAAACAAACAAACAAACAAAAAACCCAAAAACTGGCAGAATCAACAAACCTGGGCTCATAACATTCACAGAAACTGAACCAACACCCAAGGAGCCTGCATTGGACTGACACAAGCCTTCTGCATATATGTTACAGTTTTGTAGCTTAGTCCTCTTGTGGGACTCATCACAGTGGGAGCAGAAGCTGTCTACAACTCTTTAAGTGGCATTTGGGACCCTACTCCTCACATTGAGTCCCCTTGCCCAGCCTGAATATACGCAGAGGTAATTAGTCTTACTGCAACTTGATATGCCATGTTGATACTCATGGGAGACCTGCCCTTTCCTATGCAGAAATGGAGGAGGAGTGATCTGTGGGAGGGAACAGAGCAGGGGTGGGAGTGAGGGACCCAGAGAAGAGAACAAAGAGGAAACTGCGGCCCAAATGTAAGAAAATAAATTATATATATAATTTTCTCCCAAATGTTCAAAGGAATTAAATTGTACAAAGAAATTAAAATAAAATGACCAGCTTTCTTGAAAACTCCCTCAAATGATAACATGTGGGAGTCTTATAGGATAAAAGCATATTTCATATTTCTTATTTCCTCAAAAACCAAAAATTGAATTCACATATACATCAGGAAAGAAATGCAAAATCTATAATGGAGTTGAAACTAGGAAATGTTAACACCATCATCCTTTATGACTCATAGTTCTTATTGTATAAATTCATACTTCTTTATTATTACATATAATTTAACATACTATATTTTGTTTCAGAGATAACCAATATTAGTAGTAATTTTATTTACAAAATTTCTGTATAACCAAATATGTGGATTCATACGAGAACAGAATCACTTGGTATATTCAAATTTGCATTTTAGTATCATATAATACAGGTATTTTGAAATAGCATAATACACATTTTAAATTCACATATTATTTTTCTTCTCTGATGCTTTGATTATGAATAATGGTGAACTATTTTTGACAATTTTAATATTTTGGGTATAATTAAAATTGTGAGAAATTGTTATAACAAATAAAAAATGAAAACAAAATCAGTAAAAGTGGCACAATATTAATTCAAATTAAAACCTTAGTTGTAATTATTTAGGAATGCAGTGATTGTTTCATGATTAAGCATATGATTTAACACAATCCATTCATGAATGAATATATTTTTCCTTTGGATAAAAGGCAACCATTAATGAATTAATTTAAGATCTGAAGCCTTCACTGAATCAAATAGGTACTATGTAACATTGATAAATGACTTTTAAATTCTAAGTGATTTTTCTTCCTTAAACACCTCATAAGGCATTTGGAGAGTTGTTAGCACTGGAATAAATATCCAAATCTATGTGAGTCTAACAAAATTCTAATGGCTACTTTACTTCAGGACAGAGATGAAGGTAGCCAATCCCTCCCACTCCTGAATTTTTTCTACAACCTAAACCTTCTGATCTTTTTTAAATTTTTTTATTTTATAATTTAATTTAATTTTACATATCAGCCACGGATTCCCCTGTCCACCCCTTCCCTCCACTCCCACTGCCATCTCCTAGCCCCCCTCCCCCATTCTCATCTCCTCCAGGGCAAAGACTACTCTGGGGATTCAGCTCAACCTGGTAGATTCAGTCCAGGCAGGTCCAGTCCCCTCCTCCCTTCACCCAGGCTGAACAAAGTGTCCCTGCTTAAGGCCCAGGTTCCGAACAGCCAGTTCATGCACTAAGGACAGGTCCTGGTCCCACTGCCTGGATGCCTCCCAAACAGTCCAAGCGAATCAACTGTCTCACTTATCCAGAGGGCCTGATCCAGGTGGGAGCTCCTCAGCTATTTGTTCATAGTTCATGCGTTTCCATTCGTTTGGTTATTTGTCCCTGTGCTTTTTCCAATCTTGGTCTCAACAATTCTCGTTCATACATACAATCTCTCCTCTTTCTGGCCAAATGAACTCCCGGAGCTCTACCTGGGGCATGGCTGTGGATTTTTGGATGAGATTTCTAGCATGACAGTTAGGGTGTTTGGCCATCCTATCACCAGAGTAGGTCAGTTCGGCTTTCTCTTGACCACTGCCAGTAGTCTATTGTGGAGGTGTCTTTGTGGATTTCTTCGGACCTTTTGAATAAGAGTTTTGCTAAGAAAATTATTATCAGTAGAGAGGTTGGATGATCATCCTTATAACATTCCATCATTACACATTCTTAATTATCATAATCTGAAATAGGCTATCTAGTTTAAGATATTAATAAGATAATTAATAATTTGCATCTATACTTTATTGAGATTGTTTGATGATTTATATTTTTCTAAATGTTGGTTAAATATTTGAACTAATTCAATAACCCCAGAGTACTCAATAACCAACATATAAGATATTAGTAGATATAGCAGGCATGCTAAACCTCTTGGTGAATGTTGGTACTTACTTCATATGCCAAATATATTGTTAAGTCTTTTTATTTCTGAGAATGTCATCCTTTACTTTTTCTAACTCTGACTTAATGTTGGCTACTACATAGAACACTACTATCCTTGTCATCTATCATTAGTTATTGATTACTATTATATTTATCCATGTAGACTTTTGTTCATCAATAAAGAATACACCTCAGTTTCTAGTATGTACACAGTTACCACTTGCAAATTATTGCAAATCTGCTGTCACAATATCATTTTTCCCTCTCGGAAAAACATGATAGTATACAAATTCTGAAATATGATTGCTTTATCATATAATGTGGGATCAGCTCACACAGAAAATTGCCTGAAAAGACAATTGGCATCTATTTTTGAGAGATCAGAATAGATGAAGGACATGTGTCAACTTTTATTTCTTTTTAAAACTCAAAATGCAAAATTTACTGTTCTGAGTTCCAATGGTGTGGGAGCCCGTTCTCGGGTTCCTTGTGGCTTTACCCAGCAGGTCCACATGGAGGATGATTAGGACCATGGGCCTGAGTGCAGGTGTCTGAGATGGTCTGCACTTGGCTGTGCTGGGGTAGGAGGTCTTTTGCTCCACCCCTTGGCGTGTCTATAAAAACCCTGGGGCAGAGACAGTCGGGGCCCGTTGGAAAAGGCTCCAGGCCCTCTTGAGGCTATCCTTTATTTTCTATCTGTTTATCTCTGCAAGATTCTCTGCAATAAATCCTTCTATCTAATATTTCCTGCTGCTCACACTCAAGAAAACTCTGGGGAGCTGTGGGGTTAGTGGGTAAATGCCCCCACAGAATGGTAAGGGAATTAATTTCAATTTTTGCATTTGTGGCTAGTGTAAAGCAATAGCATTAGTTCTGCAGATTTTCATCCCAAGAAGTAAACACATGCCTACTGAAGCATGTAAGTGAAGCAAGAAAAACAGAACAAAATCAAACATATAAGTCACACTATAAGCGCTTGCTTCACAACTGGGTGTTAATCATTAGTTGAAATGTCAGTATTTATAAAAAATATTTCAGTCATATTTTGAGAAATCCAGTTTTTGAAAAAAAGAATCAAGCTCTACAGCACAATAGAATCAACTGCAAGGAAAAATTATCTAAGAAAGACATTTTGAAATAAATCTCATCAGTACAGCCAGGTTCTTTGTGTGGGGTTTTAGATTCTCACTAAGAATTACTATATTGATTTATTATTGTAATTACATAAAATAGATCACTAAATGTTTAAATATAGTTTTGAATAGAAATAAATTGGGGCGTATCAGCACATCTTTTCTTCCTAAAGGACAATTTTCTCTATTTTATGTCAAACTATTACATATAAACTGCAACAATTCAAGTTATAATAATACCTCTTACTCTTTGGTATCATTTTGTCATAATATCCAGCCTTAAATGGGAGTTCTGTGGCTCATTAGGAAAATAATGTCAATAGTGAATAGTGTTCACACCTTTATTAAAAACAAAGTTTGGGAAACATCAGCATTTTAGCAGTAGAGAAGATTGAGTTAGTTGCTTTGTTCATTTGAATGACTGACAAAGGAAAATAATCCAAATTGTGACCCCGAAGCCCTGTGAAGTATCATTTTACTGTCACATGACTTGCTGGAGGCCTTGATTCACACAGGTTCCTTGACCAGGGTCAGAGGTGTGAAGCTGCCGCCCAGAAGAGACTGACCACCAAATGCCCTTCAAGCAAGTGGCCCAAAGCAGCTTGAGACATCTTTACTTATTCAGTTTAATCATTTGCACAAACAGTTTTACAACCAGTTTTTCCTTCGTCAGTTTCTAAAAACAGTCGCAATAATTGCCAGTTTCTTCCTTATCTTATTCCCCTTTCACCTATCAACTGTCCCACTACCTTTTTGATCTGTATCTCTGTCCTCAGAAGACAGGTATTGGTTCATTTTTACTTTGTATGTCAGCATCTCATAATTCATTACTGATCTTACTGGTTGACACATTATGAAAACTGGATCTACACAAATTGGATTTAATATACATTATAATTTACAATTATAGTTTTCTTCCCAAACATCCGTCTACTCCATGTCCTACATTATTAGCTCACATTGTTATGGATTGACGTAGTCATACAATTAATAATATCTGGGTGCATGAGATGTTGACCATATTGAAATAGATGTATTTGGTGATGACTTTAGCTCCACCTCTTTATCACATAGTCCTCACATTAGCATCTAATTGCTGTGACACTAGATAGATTGTTTGGGAGTATCTTTCCCTTTATACACTATTTGCTACTATATAAATAATGAGAAGAAATATGAACACTCATGCATTTTCCCATTAAGGGGATGGCTAGGGAACCCCAGGAACTCACAATATTGTCCCCAGCTAAGACTCATAGCAATGGTGGAGAGGGTTTTGGAACTAGCCTTTCCCTGTACTCAGATTGGTGTCTACCCTAATTGTCATCATAGAAACTACATCCAACAACTAATGGAAGCAGATGCAGAGACCCACAGTCAAATACTTGGCCAAGAGTACTGGAGTTCAACTGAAGAGAGGGACAAAGGATTATAAGAACAAATGGGGGTCAGAATCATGATGGAAAAAAACCATAGAAATAGCTGACCCAAGCTAATGAGAGGTCATGGACTCTGGACTGATAGTTGGGGAGTCTGCATGGGAATGAACCTCTGAATGTAGGTAAAAGTTGAGTGGCTTGATATATTTGTGAGTCCCCTGGCAATGGGACCAGGACTTACCCCAGGGTACACAAACTGTCTTTTTAGAACCCATTCCCTATGGTGCAATGCCTTACTCAGCCTTGATGCAGGAGGCAGGGGCTAGGTCTAGCCCCAACATGGTATAACATCCTGTGTTGATTACACAAGGGAGGACTTACTCTCTATGAAGAGAGAATGGAGGTGGGATGGGTATAAGTGGGGAGAGCAGGAGAAGAGGAGGGAGGTGGAACAGGTTGGTATGTAAAAGGAAAGAACATCTTTTTTAAATAAAAAATTATATTAAAAAAGCAATTTTGCCTAATTAACAATGTACTTGTCATTTCTTGGAGGCCTGGTATTTCCTGAGGAAGAAATGAAGAAGTAGTGGATCTTGGGGAAAAGGGAATTGGGGAGTTGGTTTGGAAGAGTAGAAGGAGGGGAAACTATGGACAAGATATATTATAGAAGGAAATAATCTATTTTTAATAAATAATCATATAAATAAATAATATAGTAAACTCAACTTTAGCAACTATCAAAGTTGTAGCCAAATAATTTTAGACTTTTATAAAATGATAATATAAATAGCTAAGAAAAATACAGTGTAATCGACTTAACTCATTTGGTTGGAAATCAGTAGAAGCCAATTAGTCAACAAGGTCTCATTTCTCAATAAAATACATCAACACCATAATATTAATAATATTAAGACTATTTATATTAATCCCCTCTGTAAAGACTTCAATAAGGAAATTATGTCATGGCCATGGTGACAGTGACCAGCAATTTTAGTAATCACAAGGCACCTGAAGGAAAATGGCAAAATTGAAGTCAACCACATAGTAACATATTTTTTTTACATTTTTTTAATTAAGGAAAAAATTTTATTCATTTTATGTACCAAAGATCCCATAGTAACATTTTAAACTATTTTTAATTTATTCTTTGTGTCTTTCACATCATGTATCTTAATCCATTTCCTTTCCCTTTCTCTTCATTTCTGCCCTCTGCCCTAGCAACGCCCCCCATGAAAATAAAATTAAAGAGAAAAACAAAAAGAAAAAAAGGGCGAGAAATTTTGTCATGGAAGCTGTAGTGTGACACAGTGAATCATGCAGTAAATACTTTCATCCACATATACTTTTTACTAGCAAAAAGTCCTTGATCTGCTTCGAGGCCTCTGGTTTCTGCTGACTTTTGATGTTGGGTCCTCATTGGGACTCCTCATGGATATCCTGTCATTGCCCTGTGTAATGAAGATCCTGCAGCTTTGGGTCTACAGGACCCATCTGTAGCTGGAGAGTTTTCTCTTGGGTCTCGCCAAGCCCCGGCAGTCTGACAGCCCACTTGTAAAATAAACACACAGACGCTTATATTATTTAAACTGTTTGGCCTAATGGCTCAGGCTTCTAGCTATCTAGTTCTTCTATCTTAATTTAACCCATTTCTATTAATCTATAAGTTGCCACGTAGCTCGTGGCTTACCAGTACCTTATATCTTGTTTGTCATGGCGGCAGCTGGCCTCTCCCTCTGCCTTCCTGTTCCCTCAATTCTCCTCTCTGTTAGTCCCACCTATACTTCCTGCCTGACTACTGGTCAATCAGTGTTTTATTTCTTAGCCAATCAGAGCAACACATTTGCCATACAGAATATCCCACAGCACCCATTCCTTTCGCATGCCCCCACAGATCATGGATGGTGCAGATGTTGGGGTGGGCCAACTCATAACCCTGGTTCTGGAATTGGAAGATGGTGAACAGTCAGAGGCAAAGTCAGAGGAAACTGGTGGAGGTCCTTAATAGTCTGACATGCAAATTGGTCTTCTGAGCTGGGTAAATGGGGTAAAAGACTAATGAAACCCTCTAGTAGCTGATTCCCTCTGAAGTTTCCCTCAGGGTAGCTGGTACTATCACAGACACCAAAGGCACACAGCTATATCCAATAAAGAGAACGAATAGAGGTCTACACACCAAAACACACCATCATTCTCATCTTAAAAATGATCCATGGAGATCGCTCAACTAGAATCTTACTTTAAAAAATAAAAATTACAGTGAGCCATGGAGATGGCTCAGCTGGAAAAGGAACTTGCTTCTAAGACTATGACTTGAAGTAGACACAGCGACGAGCAAAGTGTAAGGAGAAAAATGTTTCCCTCAACTAATCACCTGACAAGCACACATGCAATGTGTCATGTGTGGATGCCCCCTCCACACAAATAATAAACAAATGTAATAAAGATAACAAGTAGTTTGTATTTGACTGGACTTAGAAAATTATAATCAGTGTGGACATTTTATATATGCTAAGGAAGAAATACTATGACCACCTGAGAGTAAACGTGTATGTTGGATAAACAGTCAGGTGTATCTAAGGGGGAGAAGTGTCTAGAATAGAAATCTGGAGACACAAACATAATGGAGCAATGGATAAATATCAAAGTGTTGTTTGGAAAGGAGAAACATAAATGCTGTCTGAATCAATCATGTTAAAAAGTAATTTAATATGGAGACCAGGCATGAAGAATATCTTAGCAGACACACTTGTCTGTTAGCACAAGTGACCTAAACCATAATCAATATACAAATTAAAGTGAAATCTAAGGGTCCAGTTCTTATACACACTAGCTTGAAGGAAAACAAATGAACTAAACAAGTTCAAAACCACCAAGAAACTTGTAAACTAGGTATTTTCTAACAGGATAGACAAAAGAAAACTTTTTAAGTGAAACATATCAATTATTTAGCAGTTTACTTCTACATTCATGTAAGAGGATCTGCTTTTGTGCTTCAAAACAAAGCCTGGCTGAACCACTTCTGATTAAATGCTATTACTTCATGACTTACTTTGTGCTCAAAGAATGTATTTCACAGAGATTCAGCTCATATGGCTGTATGTAGCATATATGTGTAGGTGTGTAAGTACATGGAGGTACCTATATACATGTATAGAGCCTGCAGTTGATATAAAGTGTCTTTTTCTTTTTGTATATTAATATTTTTATTTTAATTTAAATGCTATTACATAATTTATTTCTTCCATTTTCTTCTATCCAGCCCATACTGTGTCCTCTTCCACCACCCCTTCCTATGACCTCCCCACACATAATTGATTCTCAATATATGGCCCCTTTTGTTCTTTTTGTGCAAAATATGTATGTGACTAAAATACTATTATGTGCATGTTTGAATACATTAATACAACATAATGAGTTCCTTAATGTTAATTGAATGTAAATGATTTCAGAGTCTACCATTTGTCATTGATAATTAGTGGGATCATTCCCAGGGAAGATCGACTCTTCCTCTCTCAGCAGTTTGTTATTTGTTTGCAATTCTTTGTCTAGAGGTGGGTCACCCTGAGATTTCTCTTTACATGTTAGCGTGTCTATTATTGTTATTGTTTGGGTCTTTTTTAGGCAGCCATGTTGCTGCAGTATTGTGGGTATAGATTTCCTGTGCTGCTGTGACACCTATAAACTGCATGACAAGATATCCCCAAAGTTGTAATAATGACATTCACATCTCGGCTATAACCAATAGCTGTAGGATAGGACTAATGTCCTGCTCCAAAAGAGGAAAATCATGCCTGGTGCTAGAAACCTAGGCAGTTACCCAAGGTTAGTGAGGTCATGGATGTTGAAGGAGACCCTGCTGTTGCCACGTTAGCATAGAAAACATAAACCTTTAACTGCATTATAAATTTTTCTCATCTATCCATGAATAAATATAATTTCCACTCCTATTCAGATAAGCATTCTTTGAAGAAAACACTGACAGTCATAGAAAACCCTAAAAGGCCAAAACCAGTGAACAACTAATTATAGGTTGAATAGTCCCAACTGATAAATCAACAAGGAAACAACTGCATGTAAGACTTGGAGAGAATCAAGGAATTGGGAGCAGAAATGGAGTGAAAGCCAGAAAACTAGGAACTTAGCTGTGATATTGCAATGCTTGGAAATGGCACAAAAGTTACAGCTGCAAAAGAAGTCACTCTCTACCTTGTTATTTTTCTTATTCACTCTCTACCTTATCTTATGTTTTGAGACAATCTCTCATTTTACCTAGAGCTCACTAGTTCATTTCAATTGACTGGCTAGTACATCCCAGGTATTCTACTTGTTCCCTCTTCCAAACACCTCAAATGTGAACCTCATGGCAGCATGCTTTTTTTTTTTTAAGCATCTAGGTTGTGAGTATGCAAATACAGGTCCTTGTGTTGCATTGCAATCACTTTACTGACCTACCCATCTACCCAGTGTTGCATTTATTTTATTAATCATAAGTATGAGGAACAGTCGAATTTATACTGGCTATTGCTTTTTTAGAAACAAGTATCTTTGTGAATTTTTTAAATTAAATTTTAGTTTTAAGAAGTTGAAAATATCATACATAATTGAATTTGAACTAATGACAGTCATGTTATATAAAAAAGTAAGGATTCATTTTCTGTATGAATCATTTTTATCCATAAGCTTTACTTATGATTAATATTTTGGTTATTGTTGCATCTTTAATATTTCTATGTCATGTTTGGAGGTATAAAATCTCATTTGATTTCAAATAATCTGTTATTGCCATGGATTAATTTAGTTATTTTAGTGATCTTGAATCTGATCATACTCACATGGAACAAACAATAGTACTGTTCCTTGGATGTCAGTTGTCCCCATAAAGTTCATGTGCTTCAGTCTTGCTTCTCTGGGTAGTGAAGTTAGAGTCAGGAAGTGGCAGGATGAAAATTAGTGATGAAGCCATCTGTCCATATGAGACTTTCATGAGCATCTTATGAAATGAATCACCTTAGTGTGTTGTGGTCTGTAATATCAAGGGCAAGTCTGTCTCCTTTGTAGCTTCCGTTTTCTTTCTCATCCAATGTCACAGTAGGCACCTTGTTATTCTTGTTTCTAATTCACCTTTATCATCTGATACAGCCAGAAGGTAGTCATGCTCCTTGGGTTCTTCAGCAACCAGAATCCTCATCCAATTGGTTTTCTTTGTAAAGTATACCATCTTGGGTATTCTGTCATGGCAACAGGAAACAGGGTAACATAGAAAGAGTTGGTGTTCTAGTACAATGTCATAGAATTATAACTACATGATTCAAATGACCGTACAGACTTTTAAATTATTTTATACGAATAGAATATAAAAAAATATATACAAATTCGAGAGTAATGTCCATGCTAGTGATGAATAGCTTCTCAAAAGAACAACAACATTAATGACACCACACACACGCAAAAATCTCACTAGCAGATGTCCAGGGCATGAACAAAATTGTCAACACATGGGATAAAAGAGCTAAGACAACACACACCCAGAGAAGGAGGTTCAACAACTCAGGGGACAGTTATAAATCAAAACAGTTTCTTGAAGCAGAAATTATTGCACAGTGCCTGTTTCATGCAGCCTCTTTAGCGGTAGTTATTTCATGCTGTCTCTTTAGCATATTGCAGTAAAAGACTCGCCTCCTTTTAATCCAGTGATTATTAATGGAGATTTCACTGTATCCATCTGGGAACACATCTAAGCCATGTAATGCTGTGCACTATTTCAGATCAATTGGATCAAAATTTCAGAAGAGGACATTATTACTTTTAAAAGTTCCCTAGGTGAGACTCAGAGATACTAGGATTAAAAGACATTGATCCACCAGATTAAAAAAGCTAATCAAACCCAAAAATCCTCAAGGGTTTTGACTTAGAGAATATTCTTCATTAATGTATTTGAGAGAATGCCACTAATTGTTTACTATGGTTAAGTGCAAGTCATAAATATATTTCTTGGATATATGAAAGATTTAAATGAATGAGCTGTAAAATTATTAAGATAGAATTCTTGGTGATGAATATGACAACCAACTGAGAACTGAAGAGAATGGATTTTTGTGAAATCATCAAAAGATGTTCAATCTCCCTGATACTAGGGTAATAGAGTTTAAATGCATACATTTCAATTTCATAGCAATAGTAAATGTTTGTGCGAATACTTATGTACCAAAAATTATGAGAAAATAAAATGCATGTGTACTAAATGAAATATAATTGAAAATGGGAGAGTTGATGAGATGAGATGGCACCATATGTGATTTCAGTTTCTAGCCTAAATACTAATCCATAGGTAGGCAAACCCACACTATCATTTGTGTACACTGCACCACAGAAAATGTATTAAGTTATTTTGTAAAACGTTTTCATTTAATTACCTGAATATTATAAAAAGTGTGATTATACTACTAACAACTGTTTTTTGGAAATGTTTAATTTGTTCACCCAGTATATAAATATTTAGGAACATGTAGACTGATATCAATATAATAAAGAATGTCTGAAAATAGCATGATAATAAAACTAATAAACATTTTAGTATATTATTAATAATAAATGAATCAGTATGTAAATATTTTACAGCTTTGTCCATATGTATGAACATAATATTCATAAATGACTTACAGAAGGAAGATATCTGTATTGAAACTATAAAATTATCTGTAAGATAGAGACACAGGTAACTACTACAGAAGAATAGGCATGGGAAGAATCATGTCTGTAGGTCAGAAAAGAAACAAAAGGTTGAGGCATATAATAACACTTTATTCCTTGAAAAAATAACAGGAAGCAATTGGGAGTGACCGAGAATATTAACACATGAAAAAATGTCATCTGCATATTGGGTAACATATGTATCATTTCATCTGGCTTATTTTTAAGGCAAGACCACTCACTGAATTATCACTCATGTTCTTTGTTGAAGTGGCCAGAAACCCTCAGGAGCTGGGTTACAAGTGATGACTTCATACTTGGCTTTTTTATGTAGATGCTGAGATCCAAATTATATACTCATCACTTCTCCCATATTCAACTATTTTACATTCAGTGTACACATGTATTTTATTTTCTAATCATGACTAATACAACAGTAAGAATTTGTATACTGGGTAGACAAGTTAAACATTTCCAAAAATATTTGTTGGATACATAATCGCACTTTTTATCATATTCAGATAATTTAATTTGATAAAAAAATTTTGTAAAATCCTTTTTAATTTTTGTGTAGTTTATGTGTGTACATGTACTTGCAATTATTTGTGTACATAGTATACATAAAAATACCTAAAACAATTGTAGATAAATGATCAGGAGCTGATTTCAAGTAGTCAAGGTAACAAATTAGTGCAGCTGTCATTCTTGTTACTGTAACATCGGCCTTGGGACAGAACATAACAGAGTGGAGAAGAGCAAGTACAGCAGGACAGATGTTAAATGCTAATGAAGAGGTCAAATTATGGGATGTCTTCTTTAGTCTTTGAGTTATACTTAATTGAAATAAATGGGAATTCCCAATAAAGTTAAACTGTGAGGAAAATTTTCCTTTCTGATTATTCCTAAAACACCAGTGAATATAAAACAAAATTTAAAAATCAGCCTTATAAAAATACTCTAAATAAAAGATCTTATAGTTAAGAATCTATTATTTTATTAAGAATAGAGATCATTAAATATAATTATATAAAAAGTTCTATACATAACAGAGGAAAATATATAAATAAAATATTTGTTATATATCTTGTAGCAAGTTTCTTGATAATAGAAAATTGAGCTTATGTTTGGATCTCCTAAACATCACTAATGTAAACAGTATGTGAGAGCTGAAGGATGTTCATAATGTCTTTAGAGGTTCAGTCAAGGACATATGACAATGAGTCGTTTGTGCTATTTTTCATCTCAGTGGTACAGGTGAGATTTAATGGGATTTTTTTCTTCATCCTCTATGAATTGCTGTTGTACAAAGAAGAACAAATAATTGAAATAATCCAACAAAAATAACCTGTCATAATTCAAGCAATAAGGATACGAACACTAACTCAGATTTTTCTGTGAGCAACACATTCAGATAAAATGTCATGGTAACATGCATAATAACAGCATTCCTATTCATAGGGAAATCTATGAAAGACCTCAGTAAAAATATCTGTTTTGGATTCTTAAACTATATCCCAGGGAATTTTTTTAAGATTAATTAATTAATTAATGCCATGTTATTTCTGCATGTGTCCTTGCAGGCCAGAAGAGGGCACCAGATCTCATTACAGGTGGCTGTGAGCCACCACATGGTTGCTAGGAATTGAACTCAGGACCTCTGGAAGAGCAGTCATTGCTCTTAACCCCTGCGCCATCTCTCCAGCACAATCCTAGAGAATCTTAGGGTTTGAAAAAAAACATTTAAATATATTTAGAAAAAAAAAACATGCTGACTAGATCGTGATCATATAAAAAGTTTTGAAAATTAGTTGACTATTATTCACATTTATTTCTTTATTGATAAATACACTAAATGAATGAAATTAGATGTGTAGTTTTTCAGTTATTTTAAATTGTGGTTATTTCTAAAACAGTGCAATGTCTATATTAATTCAAGTAAAAATGTAATTGTATTAATAAATATTTAATACTGAAGGCTAACTGTTAGAGAATTCCATATAGTTGGGCTTCAGCATTCATTGGGCATAGTCTCTTGAAATCTGCTTTGCTAATATCCATTAAGATGTTCAAGCTCCTGACAGAAAATTATTTTAAAATAGAGGAAGAAATTGCTGTATGTGCATTTACCCCATGCACATCATTCTGGATATTTAAACCAACTTTTATACTACTCATAATTACTAATAAAATATGTTTCTGGAATAATTGACATTCTATAGATTTTAGGAGAAAATGTCATTAAAAACATTTAGCTCAGATACAACTATGAAGTTTAAAAAATATATTTATTTATGGTATCTAATAAAACACAAATACAGTATAAGTACAGGATTTAGAAAATGGTGACAAGATTATATGTATATATATATGATAGATCAGTCCCCCTCAATTCTATCTGCTCTGGTTCCTCTGCTCACTGGATGACTGAGTACAGGAAAATGAAACTGCCAAAAATTTGGGACTGATTGAAAACTGAAAACATATTCCTTTTTGTTTCTATATTTCTCTTAGTTATAATTCTTCCTAAATCCAATTCAATAAATTTTTATAAATAACTGTTTTGTTTCCTATAAGACAAATTGCTAAATGGTCTTATAATAAAAAATAGGGGGCCAGATATTGGGTTAAAACCAAGAGATCGTGCCAGGCAGTGGTGGCACACATCTTTAATCCCAACACTCTGGAGGCAGAACCAAGTGGATCTCTGTGAGTTCAAGGCCAGCCTGGTCTACAGAGCGAGATCCAGGAGAGGCACCAAAACTACACAGAGAGACCCTGTCTTAAACAAACAAACAAACAAACAAACAAAACAAAACAAAAACCAAATAAACAACAACCAAACAAGAAAAAAAAAAAACCCAAGAGATCAGAGGAATAGGACAAGTCACAGTCAACCTCACCTCATCAACTCCTCAGCTTCCAAAAAGAGACACACTTCCTGAATACACATGCCTATATGCCTTTATGCCCCTGCCATCTCACTTCCTCTCTCTGCCCAGCTATATCACTACCTCTTCCTACCCTGCTCTATCACTTCCTGTCTGTCTGTACAGACCTTCAGACCTTTGGGTTAACTAGTGTTGGAATTTAGGGCCACCATGCCTGGCTGTGTCCCCAGTGTGGCCTTGAGCTCACAGAGATCTGGATGGATCTACCTCCCAAATGTTAGGATAAAAGGCATGTGCTACCATTGTCTGATCTCTATGTTTAATATAGTAGCTGTCTTTTTCCTTTGATTTTCAGATAAGCTTTCTTAGGATGCACAGTATATTGGGTGACACAATATATCATCACCATAATTTCCCAATTAAAAACAATTAAAATTTTTTTTTGTTTTCCTACCTAATATCTATGATCTGCTCAAAATTTTTGATATTAATATGATTTGAAATGATCAAATGAATCATCTTTGGAGATTATAATGAGGTAGTCACAAAAATTGTCCTGAACCAATTCCGCATTAGTAGCACAGAATTCACATCTCTTCCTCTCCCTTGCCTCAGAGTTCTTTTATACCAGTGATGGTTTCTGTACTTTCTTTTTTTGCCCTACAAAATGTGTATTCCAGACAAACCTCTTCTAAATCTAAAGCTATCAGGTACACTGGAAGAATCTCTTCTCCAGCTCCAGGAGTCCAGAGACCATGCTACTCTCCCTGATGGTTGACTGGCCAACTGCTCAGTCTCCAGTTTGGAGTATGAGACAACAGAATTCTAGGATGCTCTACACTTAGTTAAGGAAACTGAAAGCTCATGGGGCCTCTGGGCTTTACACTGCATCGTTGAACAATTAAACCTGTGAAGTCTGTTTCTGTTTATTAAAGGCATTGTTTTATACAGCTAATGGACAAATTTTATACAATATTCCAAACTTCTAATGCATAATTAGTAATAAATGGACATCAGCTTGATATCTGAAAATACAGCTGTCTGTGTCATAGACATTCTCTGCTGTCAAGTATGTCAAGATCAGTGCTCCAAGTGCACATCAAGCATGCACAATGCCTCTTCCTAACTAGTCAGGTACAAAGCACAGCCCCAAGCATAGCATGAGACCCTGGTGACTTCAGGAAAATACTATTATGTCATATCTGCAACTTAACTTTACCAAGTAGTCCTTTTTTTTTTCTTTTTTTTAATTTTATTTTATAATTTAATTTAATTTTACATATCAGCCACAGATTCCCTTGTTCTCCTCCCCCTTTCCCCCAGCCCACCCTGCATTCCCATCTCCTCCATGGCAAAGACTCCCCTGAGGATTGAGTTCAACTTGGTAGATTCAGTCCAGGCAGGTCCAGTCCCCTCCTCCCAGGCTGAGCAAAGTGTCCTTATAGAAGCCCCAGGTTCCAAACAGCCAGCACATGCACTGAGGACAGGTCTCGGTCTCACTGCCTGGATGCCTCCCAAACAGATCAAGCTAATCAAACTGTCTCACTTATCCAGAGGGCCTGATCCAGTTGGGGGCTCCTCAGCTATTGGTTCATAGTTCATGTGTTTCCATTCATTTGGCTATTTGAACCTGTGCTTTTTCCAACCTTGGTCTCAACAATTCTCACTCATACAAATCTTCCTCTTTCTCGACAATTGGACTCCTGGAGCTCCACCTGGGGCCTGGCCATGGATCTCTGCATCTGGTTCCCTCAGTCATTGGATGAGGTTTCTAGCATGACAATTAGGGTGTTTGACCATTCTATTACCAGAGTAGGTCAGTTCGGGCTGTCTCTGAAGGGCAAGGGTTGAGGGAAAGAGAGCTTAGGGGAGCAGGAGATCCCAGCTCGATCAAGAAAAGAGAGGGAGAACAAGGAATAAGAGACCATGATAAATGAAGACCACATGAGAATAGGAAGAAGCAAAGTACTAGAGAGGTCCACAGAAATCCACAAAGATACCGCCATAATAGACTACTGCCAAGTAGTCCTTTATGCATGTCCTTTCTAGGATCCATTACAAATAAAAAAGATAGTGGTCCTATTTATGTTAACAAAAGATTTGAGAAGTTTTAAGATTGACCATGTTACTAAAATCCCTTACTATCCACAGGATCAAGCTATTGTGGAATAACACTATCAAACATTTAATTGACAACTTATAAATAAACAAGCAAGCAAATAAATAGGGGTTATTTTCACCCACCTAAATCTTCCCATACTATTATATTATTTAACTATATTAAATTTACAAAATATTCATTTTAAAAGATAATGATTTTTCTGCTGTCCAAAAGAATTTGCCTGAAAGGAGACGCAACCTAGAATAAATGCTAAATTAAAAAAAGGGGGGGCCTGATGCTCTAACATCAAGGTGAAATTATGCTTGTACCTTTTCAGAAAATGAAGAAAATCCCAGATGTCACTTGATCAGATGCATCAGGTCAGGCCATCCAGAGACCACTGGACAAATGAAACAAGTGAAGGCAGATGACAAATCTATCAAAAGGAGATGTCCCAAGAGGGAGAATATGCTCAGAATTTTGGGAGACACCAGGACTCATCAAGCTGAGACTATGGGGAAACAAGAAAGACTAACCCCAAATAATACTTCTATGCTTAATGATTGTATTGCATGTTAATTCTTATCATTGAAGAATCCAAATGCCTTTTGTCAGGGAGGATGAAAGACACAACTGTGGTAGGAGATATATGATATTGTTTTCCCATGATAAGAATTGAATATAATGGTTTATATGGAGTAGGCCATATTACACCCATTTTGCTCACAGCAAATATATTAGCAGAAATGAATCAATAGATAGATGAATAGAGGATGGCTTTCGTCTTTCCTCTGTCCTCTGTTACCTATTCTTATTAAATCCTTATGCTTGCCTGTATTAATTAAATTAACTTTAGAAGCAATACATCCAACCTTGGCCTTTATTAAGGCCACTGTACTACATCTGGAGGAAAAGTTTTGCAGACTCTATTGCAGACTTTCTTGGAAAATGTCAGTACCTTATGTACAGGACACATATGCTTTCCCTTTCGGTTCTCTGGTGCTCTGACATGGCTCATAACAGTACTCTAATGAGAATACTCTTTGAGCTTCCAGATCCTCCACATCCAGGAAAGTTCCACTTTCCAATCTGATCCATCCATTTTCCCATGTCAGTAGTTACTCTGTTTCCCCAACAAACCACAGGATGATCCTACATTGCTCGGGAAATAATAACTGAAAACATAGTCTGTTAATCTGTTAGTATAAGTATAGGTTTTTGTATTATTTTGAGTCCAAATGTTTTCATTTGAGAAAAAATATCTCAATTTTTCTCAGTAATCCATTCACCTGTATAATTTCTTTCCCCTGTCCAAAGAAAAAGGTATCTATTTCATAAAATACCAACTAAAGACTTACTTCTATAACTGTCTATCAAAATTTTAATATGGTCCCCACTTATCAATATCTACCTAGTTGAATATGGTAACAAGAACAG
This sequence comes from Peromyscus maniculatus bairdii, assembly GCF_049852395.1. Lineage (NCBI taxonomy): Eukaryota > Metazoa > Chordata > Mammalia > Rodentia > Cricetidae > Peromyscus > Peromyscus maniculatus. The sequence continues at coordinate 21,731,553 of NC_134866.1, read as the reverse complement.
TTATTTACAAAATAGTTTGTTTCTGAGTTTATGAACTTTGAACGTGAATATTTAACGACCAAATTTTATTGCATGTTAATGTGCAGGAATTTTCTTCAAGATAAAACAGATAGGGATGATTTAAGGGGAGATAAAACTGTCTATCCTCAGGGAAGTTCATCAAGCTCAAGATGTAAATAACTCAAAGGCTGCAGAAAGTACCTGAAACTGATCAGATTTGCTGGGTCTCTCCTTGCCTTGATTCTTGGAAGAAGCAGTGGAGAACAGCTCAGCACCCTAAAAGAAACAGAGGTCAGAGAAACTACCTGGAAGAGTCTCAGCCACCTAAGCTCCTGAAAGAGACACTCTTCAACTTGTGGACCTTCCTAACAGGTTCATAATGCTCTCCAGGATTCGAGCTCTAATGTGCTATCACTCGTGTTCACGTGGTCTTTGCTGATGCAGCTGTCTTGAAGTCATTTCTGAGGTTGCAAGTAACCCCTCAATCATATTCTTACATTTACTCAAAAAAAAAAGTAATTGTCTTACCAAATAGATTTTGGGGGGTATCCTGACTTTAGCCTGTCATTATTTCTCTATCTAGGGTTAATAGGCTTTTGGTCACATCGCTGCAGGGATAGTGTCATATTACAGATATCAAAGTAAGCATAATTCTAGAAGTCTTCCAAACAGGAAGATTTAAATCAACAAATATTATTGGGTACATTTGAATCCGCAGAGTGATTATGAACATTTCACTAATTTCAATGTTTAGAACACTTAGTTTGTTATGTGACTCAAATTTGCAAAAAAGAAACCATTATAATTCAAAAAAATAATTTCTATATTCAGGGATTTTAGTTGTAGATAGTTCTCTCATGATTTGTGTGCTTATGTCAAAAAATAAATAAATAAAATGAATGAGTTTAACTGATCTTACCAGTTTATCCTCCTCTATTATTTAGCTCTCTGGAGATAAATTATTATAAATAATGTTCAATAAATGAGGAACACATTTTTCTTGGTTTAGAAGTAGCCATATGAAAATGAGTATCTGTTGAGGACAGTATTCCAGGCACATAGAATTAAGGGTTGTTGAAACAAATTTTGTTCAGAATTAAAATAGTGTTGAATGAAAATATATGACAATTGGATTATTTAGTAAACATATTCTACTTTATACAGTGGAAGACTAAAAGAACAAAACACAGTCTCATCTATAGTTTACTCAGTAGTTGGAGGCAACCAAGCAACAAATTCATGTAATTTTACTTTATGTGTTTGGCTGATGTTTACTGCTATTTTGATGAAATTTCATTTGGAATGAAAAGAAACCAATAACAAAAGCATTAATTGGATAACTACTAATTATTGTGAGCAATGAAAATTACATTGTTGCCTCTTAACTTTGTAAGATCTGTGACATCAAATTATCCTAAAGAGCATATGTAAATGTGAGATTTCCTACGAAGTCACTTTCCAACTGCTCAAAGTTTTTAAACAATCTTTGTCTGCTAATTATCTAATTAACTGGGAAAGACAGTCCAATTATAATCCTGAAGTTCACTGTGGATATATAATTATTTTTGTAATCATTAACTTGCCTTAATCACCTTTAACACTAGTCTTATAGGTCCTCAACTAATGAGTTTTACCAGCTAATTACTGAATATAGAAAAATTTGATTTTCATTAAGATCTTATAAGATCTATTGTCTTCTGGGTTGGAATGTGAAGACATTGTGTGCATGACACTAAATAAAGTTCACTGAAGGTCAACTTTTGTGAAACTCAGAAATTTTAAAAGACAATTGATTTATAGGGGCATAGTTGGGTGCACACAAATCGACTGCCATTAATCTGTGTTATAATCTTTGGGTTTTTGTCTATATGTAAACAGTCCTTTCATATGAGTTAATTAAGTTTTGAATGGTCAATTTCACATTTTCTAAATAATTAGGTTTAAAAAAGCTATGTCATTGAAGATAACACAATGATTTTGGAAAAAAAGGTCTTATATGGAAGTAGTTTAATTTAATTTTTTAATCTTAATTTTACAATTTTATTTAAATAATTTTTATAAAATTGTTCTCTATTTTTTCAGTTTAATGTCAACGCAGAATGTTTTCAGCATCAATATGCAGACACTTCTATTTTTTTTTCTGTGATATTCTACTCACTTTGAAAAGTCACAATCTGAAAGTCATTTAGTTTGGCAAATTAGGTTCATTATAAATGCTGGAACCGAGTTCAGTAGATATTTGCTCCCTTTAGATCATTATTTGGATGTAATACACAGTTTTGGTCCCCAAAGATGAAACAAAATATTTACATATTTATGAAAATAAGTACTCACATATAACTGAAATTATGCACATGAATACCCAATGGCAAATACAACTATAATTTATATTTATAACTTTAGAAACATTGCCATCTGTCTTACAAACAGCAAGAGACTGGTCTAAAGTATCTGTGATTCATGTATATTAAATTTTATTACTTACAAATTATATAATAAATCATGTAAATTTTCAAAATAATTAGAGATTTAAAAATATGCTTTCTCTTCATTTTCTTTACTTGAAATAATAAGACAATATTGGGAAAAATTTAAAAATGATGAATATGCCATCATGAAGGAATATGAAGTCAAAACACTTAAAAATCAATGCAAATAAGGACCAGCTATTTTCTAATAGCAACCGTGTGATATGTTTATCTTCTTTGAGAATTCAAAATAAAAATAAAATTTTTATTCAAAATAAACTAAAAAATTATTCAAACTATTGTTCAATATTTTCAGAATCTATGAGAGTACAAAACTGTGATTCTTGTATTTCAGTTATGATAACTTAAAAAAAACAACAAAATAACATTGCTGAATATATAAAGACTGTTTTATTGAAAAGAATGTAGTCATTTTGCTAACAGATTAAATGCAAAAACATCATTCAGGGCTTGTTAAAATATGATCAGGAACATGAATTAATCTAAGTACACAAAACTTGGGGTAATTCATAAAAATATGTGATATATGAACAGTCATCTTTTTGTTCTGAATAATAAGTTCCATTTAAAACAGGAAAAAATAATATGTTGAAAGATAGTAAAAATACCTATCTACTTAGATATAAGTATTTATAATCATCCTTTAGTAATTGTTGTAAGGCCTGAAAATATTTACCAATCATTAGTGATAAATATATAACAACTCAAATACACAAACTCAATTTCATGGAATGGTTGTAAGAACATGGTACATATGAAGACAACATGTTGCATTGCTCAGCTATCTAATGCATTACAATAAAATATCTTACATTCTAAAAGACTAGTATATTGCTGGACCTCACAGGCAAAGTTAGTAATATATATTGAGGTAACTGAATACTTGTGTCTATTATCCCCTTGTGTGTTCATCCTGTGTTGTTGTAACCTGCCTTTAAGAAGGCTGTATAAAACACAACTCTACTTTCACTGCATTTTTCCATGCAATCAACTTTCACAACCCAAGCTAATGGACAACTGTAATTTCAACTTATGTACTCTTTATTGCCCCAACTCATGAGTAATGCATGTTTGTAATGATAATCATTTGCTGAAAATGTAAAATATATGCTGAGAGCAGTCTTATAAATTGAATATTGAGCCTAAATTTCGAACATAATATATGAGTACTACTTGATAAATAATCTGGACTACCACTTGTTATCTAGGTCATTTGGAATTTGTGCCTTAAACACTTGTAAAACTCTGTTAAAGATTTCTGTAACTTATCTCTCATTCCTTCCCTATGTTGTCCTTTCGGTGCTGTTCAAGAAACATGAGAGAAGATCCCTTTCTTAGGGGCAGACCCACAGACACAGATGCAAACTCACAGCTCAGTACTCTGTCAGTCCCAGATTTATACTTAAGCAAGAGAATACAAGACATAGGGAGAGTGAAGTAAAGAATTCAATTTTGTTGACTCCCTTGGTTAAAGGAGTAAAAGGGGAAGGACTTTGTTTTCTATCCTTAATATGACACTGACATATTAATTGGTGACTCTGAATTTATATTAATGTGTTCAAACTGACCACAATTGAATCTACCATCCTCCTATCTAGAGACAATTAATATTTGCAGTTATCTACTATGATGGTTTTTACAGATTGTCAACTTCACCAGATCTCAGATTGCTTTGGAGATACATCTCTCGAAAAAATATGTGAAAAACACTCTAGATTAGGTTAATCCAGGTAGGAAGACACACACTAACTGCCAGACTGAATACAATGGAGCAAGAGAAGGAGATGAGTACCAGAATGCTTTCTTTTCCTCCTTGAAAATCAATATGACAACCAGACTCATACTTGTTCTGCTGAGAGAGACTTTAATATAAGAGTGTCTTTAAACTATGCAACAAAATGAAGCCTTTATCCATCTGGTTGCTTTTGCTAGAACTTTTATCACAACATTGAAAAACATAACTAATAATATTATTTCATTCAAAAAATGTAAGAATATATTCTTTTAAAAATATTTATTCTGTCTTTTGCATATCCCATTTTAACTTAAATATCCTTGTGTCACAAATAATTTTCAGTTTCAAAATATTAGTTTGCATGGTTATTAAAAATTAATTTATCATTTTTTGATTTGTAGTTGATGTTTTTATACTAGGTGTTTTTCTACTATAAAACTATATCATTAAATATTCTTATATCTAGATTATATTATTAAGTTCAGCTTTATGGATGACTGCTGTGGGATGTTCTGTATGCTGTGAATGTCTTGCTCTGATTGATTGATAAATAAAAAGCTGATTAGCCAGTAACCAGGCAGGAAGTATAGGTGGGATATACAGACCAGGAGAATTCTAGGAAGAGGAAGGCTGAGTCAGGAGCCTCCAGCCCACCATCCAGGGAGTAGCATGTAATAGCATACAGGTAAAGCCATGGAACATGTGGCAACATATAAATTAACAGAAATGGGCTGAGTTTACATGTGAAAGCATGTCAGCAGTAAGCTTGAGCTAATAGGAGAGCAGTTTTAATTAGCCTCTGTGTGTTCACTTGGGTCTGAGCAGCTGTGGACCAGGTGGGACGCAGGAAAACTTTCAGCTACATATGACTGACCCCAAAACACAATAGACTGTTTTGACTCTTCATCTCTTTTTCTGCCAATTTTTCACTGTTTATTAATCTTACTTTTTGCTCTTTAGCATTAGCACATGTCTTAATTACTTCATAAGTTCCTGGATGCTTATGTTTTAAATATAACCTTCAACTTAACTCCATGAAGAGTCTGAATTTGGGATAAGTTAACATCTTTGTTAGAAGAATATATTCCTTCCTTACATGAAGCCATGGATTTAATCCTGAGCCTAAGTGAAAAACAGAAGTCCAATTTATTTTCTCATACCTGTAGCTGGAGTTTTCCTGCCTTGCCCACAGTCAGGACAAATCTTTGTCACCCTCCAGTCCCACAGCTGCTCAGACCCAACCAAGTAAACACAGAGACTTATATTGCTTACAAACTGTATGGCCATGGCAGGCTTCTTACTAACTGTTCTTATAGCTTACATTAATCCATTTCTATAAATCTATACCTTGCCATGTAGCTCGTGGCTTACAGGCATCTTCACATGCTGCTTGTCCTGGTGGTGGCTGGCAGTGACTCCTTCTGCCTTCCTGTTCTTTCTTTTCTCCTCTCTGTTAAACCCGCCTATACTTCCTGCCTAGCCACTGGCCAATCAGTATTTTATTTATTCATCAATCGGAGCAACTTGACATACAGAACATCGCACAGCACTCCCCCCCTTTTTTTGTTCAAAAAGGAAGGTTTTAACCCTAATAAAGTAAAATTACATAAAGTTTGGGAATTTGGGCGTAGCTTCTCTTACTACTTTCTGCTGGAGTGGGGGTGCTGTATCTTATGGGGACACAAAGAAAATTTTAGGATTATGGAATAGTCCATGAGGCTGTATTGTCTGAGCCAGTTGCCTTCAAACCATTCTGGATGTTGGATCATCTGGGCCATGGTGTCATCGGAGAACTTTCAGGGGGTCTTGGCTGGTCAAACTTGATGTATCTTAATCTGGAGTAAATCCATAGCCTCTGACTTTCTGTGGGAACAAAAGCAGAGCCTCCTTTCCAAAGCAACACATCCTTATATCCAAATTTTAAAGTCAAGAAATCTTTAAAATATACATATTGGTTTAACTCAACATCTTTTACGATCAAATGTTTTTCTGCAGTTGAAAATCCCAAAGACAACACAATCCAGATTCTCTGTGTAATATTCATCTTTATGTGGCTTATTTTTTATATTAATTTTACTGTCTCTTTAAAGACTTTATTTTTTAAAACTATGTATTTGTTTATATAACTGTATATATCACCTTTTTTGTCTCTTTCAAGCCCACGTATATTTTACACACATTGTAAACTATTACATCTGAATCTGTCTTATTGTGAATCTATTGCTTTAGACTGCAGCATTTGTAAGACTGAAACAGCGCTATGGCTGCTCTGCCCACCTCAGCTTCCCAACATGGTGGTGGTATGTTTACCACCATCTCTGGGAGCTATCATGGGTCTATGCTTTTATCCAAGCAGCATGTAGCCCAGAAACCTCTCTTTTTTTGTTTTATACTAGCAAAGCCTACATCCACCACACAGCTTAATGTGCCACTTGCAGACGCCTCATTCCTGCCATACTGCAGGTTGAGGATGCACACTAGGAATCCGCCAGTAGCTCAAACTGGCAGCTGCTGCTCATTTGAGAGAGACAATTAGGAAGCTGTTTTTCGCTATGTTTTAGAATCTTTTTTTCTCAGATTTTAGGTGGAAACTCTTGCCAACAATTTGGGCACCATTTGTAGCTAGAGTTTTCCTGCCTTGCCCACAGTCAGGACAAATCTTTGTCACCCTCCAGTCCCACAGCTACTCAGACTCAACCAAGTAAACACAGAGACTTACATTGCTTACATGCTCTATGGCCATGGCAGGCTTCTTACTATCTGTTCTTATAGCTTAAATTAATCCATTTCCATGAATCTATACCTTGCCAGGTAGCTCGTGGCTTACAGGCATCTTCACATGCTGCTTGTCCTGGTGGTGGCTGGCAGTGACTCCTTCTGCCTTCCTGTTATTTCTTTTCTTCTCTCTGTTAGTCCTGCCTATACTTCCTGCCTAGCCACTGGCCACTCAGTATTTTATTTATCGACCAAACAGAACAACTTGACATACAGAACATCCTACAGCACATACCTATTATTGAATTCCAACTTATGCCTAAGTAATAAAGCATAATGAAGTACAGACAATGATAGAATCTCATCATTGTGAATCACTGGTTGGTAGTATGCAATGTTCAAGGTGTAAAGTGTTTAATCAACTGAGTTTGGGGTGTTTTTTATACTATATTTTTATGGGTGTGAATAAATACACATTTATAGGTAATATATTCTTTGTAGGTACTCTGACAAGTATGATAAATTATATTGGAATTCTTAATACATGAAAGAACAAACTGGCATAACTGAAGTAAATTGATGTTTTCTATAGAGCTGATGTATACAATTACTATATTATAATTAGTGTCTGTCACAAAATTGTTGATCAATTTTTTTAAATATTGACAATTTAAGTTAAGGATTTGTGAGTTCTTTGAATAATATATTTCTCCTCATATTAAATGTGATACACAGACATATTTTACATGTGATAACATACGAAATAAAATATTTGGACAAAATTACTGAACTTATTTTTGGGATATTTATATAGACATCTCCAGTTTCTTTTACTTAATATTATCTTATGTCCATGTCGTACAAATATGATCATTTATCTTTAATTACATGTTAATATTAACCTGTAATAATTCTTTCACAAACTAATATTTTTAATATACTTATCACTTCAAAATGAACCTGGTCCTTACAGACATGAAATATTATAGTTAATTTCAGCTAACTGAGGAACAACAGAGAATTTCAACAGTTGGCAAGGAGCTTTAACAAAATATTGACTAGTTATAACTTTAAGTATCTAGCTCTAAGTTATCTCCGTGACTTGTTGAAAACTTGTAGGATGTTGTACGTGAAAATAGCAGGGCATAACAGCAAGTCATTTGATACTATTTTTTACATTAATTAACAACATGTAAAGCTAACTCTTTGAAATTCTGTGCTAACACGTTTTTACTTCTGTGTGAATTATGGGACTGCTAGTTGACATCCAATCTGAATATTTGAACTTGATTTTTCATTTAATATGGTGACTATTAAAAGATAAGAAATACCAAAGGTGTGTGCAGAAATGTAATAAATGTACTTTCTGTAAGCAGTGGATTTAAATATTAAGACCTTGTAGGACAGAACTAAGAGCATCACTACAAAGGAAATGATAGATACTTCACCAAGTGGATCAACAAACTTTCAACAAACTTATAAGATACAAATTTATATAAGTAGGAAATTGAATAAAACTTATAATTATTTAATAATAAAGTAATGTGAAGCAGCTTATTAAAAGTAAATGAAACAATGAATTCTGATCCTTTAATGTAATAAACCCAATTCAAAGTAAGTAATTCCTCATACTTATTACAGCTTTTTTTTACATCTTTTCTCCACATTTGCAAATTTTTATAACTGAATTCAATTAAATTATCCTTTTAAATTTTACTTCCTTTTAGTTTTAATTAATATACTCCGAGTGCTCTGAATGTCTTCAGATGCAGAGATTCTCATAATCTTTTTAATGATAGCATCTATTCATAGCTGGTCCTAATAAGTTTTCTACTTCATAAATATCAAAATGAATTTGTGTTCTATATTCTGAGTCATATACAGTTTAAAAATGCAAGAATGTCTTTGGAAACTAAATAAGCTAGAACATTATAAAATAGAAACACTCCCAAGTAAAAAGGCCATTACGTTTTATGGTTTAGTTGTTTTCCCTAACAAAATTTAGTCAGATTTCCCCTGAGCGTTTGCTAGATATATAAATGTAAGGATGCCATTCACCCTGGTGAGTCAGAATTGATGAAAATAGAACTTGAATATGCTGATAAATCTAACTGGAGTCCTTCCCTCTGGAATTTGATAGACTAAGTTATAAGAAGCAGGCAAAGGAGAAAGAAGCAAGATATGAACAATATTTTCCAATTGTCTGAATTAATTTGAAATACATGAAAATTCATTATTAATTCCCTTGTAATATATTTTTAGTTGATAATGACAACCTATACTTAGTAAAGAGAGGAAGGTACTACATAAAGACAATGTATCACTTGTAGAGGAAAAAATTGAAATTAAAGTAATTGAGTAATTATTAGAGTGAACCTATCCCTGTTTTCAATCGCCTCAAATACATTCACATTTTCAGATGAATTTGCTGCTTAGTTATATATTAAAAATATCAATTAACATCTTGCTAGGGATCAAAAGTGTAGACTAGAGCTCGGGCTGTAATTCTGCTAGAAAGTATATATTTAACATTCTGGAGCACCTGTGTTCATCCATCATTCCCTGCATGCACAGACTGACACAATGGTCAGAAAACAGGGGATACAGACATAGGATTGACATGTGTGCTTGTTGTGGGGATTTGGATGAGAAGTTACCACACAGGCTCAAGGGTTTGATCACATGGACCCCTAATTGTGACACTGATTGTTGGGGGGTGGTTATGGAAGTTCTGGAGGTACCATCTTACTGAAGAGGTACATCACTGGAGGCAGGTTTTTCAGAGTTTAGAGCTTCATTCCACTACTCTGTCTCCCCTTTGCTTGTTGTGCTGGAAGCTGAGATGTGATCTCTCTGATTCTGGCCACTCTGAGATGCCTCCCAACTACTATTTTTGGGCTGTTCCTCTTGAACCTTTAGGCAAAATAAACTCTTCCATCTATAAGGATTAGGTATAAGCATTTGTACATTATGAGAGACACTATTAACCAAAACAAAGAATATAAAATATAAAACAGTAAGAAAGAAAGAATATATATGGATAATGGAATCCAAAAACTTCAAACTAGAAAGATATGAGACCAAGTGAAATATATGCTACCATTTCTTAATTATTACTTTTCTTCCTGACAACTGATATAATGTATTTACTTATATCAAGTGAGATCTCAAGCTTTTCCATGGATTGAATGTGCTCATCACAGCTCAAAGGTTGTAAAGAGATTTTACAATGTGACCGTGTTAAAGAGTGGAGTACAGAGATGAGTGATCTACAAATTGTCGGAAAGGGTTCTTATTGTGAGTGTGGGTTTGATATGCTTTATTTGGTCTTGCTGTATCTTTTCCAAAGTCTCCCCTCTTTGAGCCTGAGGGTTATCATTACTTTTACTCCCATTTCTCTGTTCTGTGATGTATTCTTCCAAGAGATGACAGAGCATAAAACTTTCACAAGACTTTACAGCCTCTACAAGGTATTTCTCTTTGTAGATTGCCCTTCCTAAGACTTTGCTTACAGTATTAAAATAGACTGTACTGTCCACATCAAATATAACTTGAAGGTATCCATCAATTCCAGGGGTGAGTGTTGTTAGAGGGCTTCTCTCCAGGTTCCACCCAGCCCCGCAGTCCCACAATCCACGTATAAAATAATCACTCAGACTCTTATATTACTTAAAAACTGTATGGCCATGGCAGGCTTCTTGCTAACTGTTCTTATATCTTAAATTAACCCATTTCTATAAATCTATACCTTGCCATGTGGCTGGTGGCTTACCGGTGTCTTTACATGTTGCTTGTCCTGGTGGTGGCTGCAGTGTGTCTCCCTCCTTCTTCCTGTTTCCCCAATTCTCCTCTCTCTTTGTCCCGCCTATACTTCCTGCCTGGTCACTGGCCATCAGTGATTTATTTAGATAGAGTGATATCCACAGCACTTCCCCTTTTCTTCTTTTTTTAAAAAGGAAGGTTTTAACTTTAACATGGTAAAATTACATATAACAAAACAATTGTCGAGCAAGAATTACAGTTACAATATTAAAGAAGATGTTCTATCTATCTTATATTTGTGAGTTTAAGGTTTTATATCTAACTTATCTTTTATCATAACTGAGAAAATTATAACTGTCTAGTCTTTAAATATATCAAAGACCTGAGAAATGGTAGATGGATGCAAACAACTTTCGGGAATCTTGCAAGAATAGACCAAGACAGCTGGCAGCCTGGACAGTCACCTAGTGTTTCTCAGCATTTTTGGTGCATTTAAATTGGCTACAGGCCTAGAGTATCTGACAGACCATTTTCAAAAGCAGGAATTATGAAAGACCATCTTACCCTGTCTTGGCAGAGTACAGTGGTTGCTTTCCTTGTGTCCCGCTTGTCCAGAAAGGATAGCATTGCATTCGTACTGTTAGCCGTCAAGGCAAGGGCAGTTCTTTGCCCAGTAGGCCACTTGGTGCCAAGAAGACAAACTTCCAAATGGAAATATCTTAGAAGCCCAACATTCTCTCCAGATCAAATTGGTGTAGCCAGGAGCAATTGTGTCTCACATCAACAGAATTTTAAGTTATTTAAATGTCATATTCTCTAGATCTATGAAGTGTTTGAAGATTATCTATCTATCTGAAATATATCTATGTATACCTAGAAGACTTAACTAACATGGCTACAAATATGATTATCATAGATGATTAATTATTAATCTATTTTTAATTATCCATTACAATTTTAAATGAGTTACATAAACATAACAACTCAAACAAGAATAGAAATATATATACACTATAAGAAAAATAACTTCAAGTTTGTATCAATAAGCTAAAATTTATATCAATGTAAGACATTTTAAACATAAACTAAAATCTATACCAATGTAAAACATTTTAAACAAGTTGTTTTTTATAGTAGGTTGATTAATCTACCCTTTTATTTTATAATCTTTATATCTTTTTATATATCTATATCATATCTCCTTTTTTTTAGAAATAGATTATATTTAAAATCAACCTGTTTTTAAATAAAAATATTGTTTTTTTTTTTTTGTCCCGTACCAGAGGGCTTTTTTGATTTGGGACACAAGAATCTCTTAACCATTTTTTTTAAAGCAATATGTCTGGGTTTAGATGGGGAGTGAGCCAATTGTACCTCTAAAGCCAGCCTGGTATATTTGGGAATTTGGGCGTAGCATCTCTTACTACTTTCTGTTGGAGGGGCGCTGTATCTTATGGGGACACAAAGAAAATTTTAGGCCTATGGGGTAGTCCTTGAGGCTGTATTGTGGGAACCAGTTACCTTGAAACCGTTCTGGATGTTGGATTATCTGGGCCATGGTGTCATCGGAGATCTTTCAGGGGGTCTTGGCTAGTCAAACCTGATGTATCTTAATATGGAACAAATCTATAGCCTCTGGCCTTCTGTGAAAACAAAAGCAGAACCTCTTTTCCAAAGTAACATATCCTTATATCCAAAATTTGAAGTCAAGGTACCTTTAAAATATACATATTGGTTTAATTTAACATCTTTTTTGATCAAATGTTTTTTTGTAGTTAAAAATCCCAAAGATAACACAATCCAGATTGTCTGTGTAATATTTATCTTTACATGGCTTTTTTATATTAATTTATCTTTTTTGTCTCTTTCAAGTCTACGGATTGTGAATCTATTGATTTAAACTGTAGTATTCTAAGACTGAAATGGCACTGTGACTGCTGGCTCTGCCCATTTTAGTTTAACAACATGACGTTTTCTGCCAGTTCTGTGAGTCATCAAGTTTCAGAAATAGTGGGTCTAAGCTTTTATCAAAGCATCGTGTAGCCCAGAAACCTTTTTTTTAATACTTGTAAAGACTAAATCTACCACACAGCATAATGTGCCACAGGCAGATGCCTCATTCCCGCCATACTGATGGTCAAGAAGCAGGAACCTTGTTTTGGCTCTGTTTAGAATTCATTATTAAATATTATCAGGTTTAAGGTGGAAACTCGAGCCGTTAGGTGCCATTTGTTGCTGGAGGGCTTCTCTCCAGGTTCCACCAAGCCCCACAGTCCCACAATCCACTTATAAAATAATCACTCAGATGCTTATATTACTTATAAACTGTATGGCCATGGCAGGCTTCTTGCTAACTGTTCTTACATCTTAAATTAACCCATTTCTATAAATCTATACCTTGCCACATGGCTGGTGGCTTACCAGTGTCTTTACATGTTGCTTGTCCTGGTGGTGGCTGCAGTGTGTCTCCCTCCTTTTTCCTGTTTCTCCAATTCTCCTCTCTCTTTGTCCCGCCTATACTTCCTGCCTTGTCACTGGCCATCAGTGTTTTATTTATATAGAGTGATATCCACAACAGGTGAGTCTTTTAATCCATTGATCTATATGAAATGATGCTCAACTCATTTTTCTTGAAATATAGGATAATCAGACTACAACCAACAGCTCCAGAGAAGATAGGTAACAAGGAGGACCCTAAGAAGGACACATGGATCACCCTGGGAAGGGGAAATATATAAAATCTCTGGAGTAAACTGAGGGTGAGGGGGGCAACAGAGGGGAGGGGAGGAGGATGAAAACATGAGGGAACAGGATAGTCTAGCTTGGGAAGGGATGGAGTGGGAGAGCAATAAAAGAGGTGTCTTGATAGAGGGAGACATTATGGGGTAAGGGAGAGACTTGATGCTAGGGAAATTGTCAGGAATCCACAAGAATGACCCCTGCTTAGACTATTAGCAATAGTGAAGAGGGTGCCTGAACTGGCCTACCCAAATAATCAGGTTGGTAAATACCCTAACTATCATCATAGAGCTTTCATCCAGTAACTGATGGAAGCAGATGCAGGGATCCACAGCCAAGCACCAGGCCAAGCTCTAGAAGTCCAGTAGAAGAGAGAGAAGAGGGATTTTATGAGCAAGGGGCATCAAGATCATGTTGGGGGAACCTACAGACATAATAGAACCAAGCTCCTGAGAACTCATAAAATTTAGACTCAAAGTTGTGGAACCTCCTTGGAACCAGAGTAGGCCCTCTGCATACAAGAGACAGTTGTGTAGCTTGGTTTGTTTGAGGGGCATCAGGCAGGGGGATCAGGAGCATGAATTGGCTTTTCGGAGCCCCTTACTTATGGTGGAACACCTTGCTCAACCTTGATGCTGTGGGGAGGGGCTTGGTCCTGCCTCAACTGAATGTACCAGGCTTTGCTGACTCCCTCATTGAGGCCTTACCCTTTCTGAGGAGGGGATAGGGGGTGGGTCTGAGAGAAGGCTGTGGGGGAAGCAGGAGAGGAGGAGTGAGAGAGGAATTTGTGCTTGGTATGTAAAATGAATAAAAAATTTTCTTTAAAAAATATCAACATTTCTTTTATTTTAGGAAGAGTGTTTGTATTAAATTATATTTAAGAATTAATTATAGTGTACCAGCATAATACCATATAATTTTTACCTATTTATAATTTAATCACCTTTCTATTACAGAATTTATGTGTCCTTTTTCAATAATAGAGTTTATGTTATTCAAGTCCTAGTAGGTAACCACATAGCCTAATAAATCAATGGCATCATTGATATTGAGAAGATGGTTCAGCTGTTAGAATGTGTAGTACTTTTGCAAAAACTCGGGAGTTCTTTTTAGAGCTCCCACATAGGGAGGCTCACAATTGCCCATGACTCCAACTGCAGGGGATCTAACCCTTTACCTTCTGACCTTCATATGTAATTGCACTTTTGCACATACCCATCTACACATATAGACACATAATTAGGTAGAAAATAAAATGTCATTTGTGATTACACATTACTAGAAAATGATTTTTATAAAACACACATGAACTTGATGAATATTTAACATTTACACCTTCATTGAATGACTACACTTTACTTCACTGAATAACAAACAGTACCGTGGGAAAGAAAATATAAGTTATTGTAGTGTACCTTTGTCAGTTCTGCATAGGGATACAATCTTTAAAAATACCAAATGAGTAAATATGTGCATACTTCTAGCATTAATAAGTGATTCATTTCATGCTGAAATATTTTTTTTCTTATAAGTGAGTTTATTATGCAGCAACAAAACAAAAGTGGGTAACATCACAGCAATTCTAAAGAAACTTCAAACAAGTATGTGAAGGTCAAGATGTGAAGAAATAATATACAAAGTTACCAGGATTTAGAGGAAACGTTTTAGTCTAGAAATATGTAAAGATTTACTGAGATAAGAGAAGCCTGCATTTAAAAATATCTTTCATCTTTATATATCCTTGTAAAATTTGTGAATTCTAAGTAATAAAAAAAGAAAACCTCTTAAACTTTGTGACATAGATGTTACTTAGAAAATAAAAGATTCAAATATATTAAACTTCTCATTTCTAACACCAGAATCCAGAATAAATGAAAAGTTTCCTGCAAGTGAAAGTCATATATCAAGTTAAGATAGGTTATCTTCACACATGTTTCACCTTCTCAAGGTGGAAGAATGTTTTTAATATACTTTCATGAATGTAAAGTATATATACAAATGTACCTCACCTGCAGAAAATAATTTGTAGAAGACTTTTTAAACATAACTATTGGTTAATATAAAAAATTTTCATCTATCATGGTATCTCCCTCCCTGCCCTCCCACTCTGGCCCTATTCCAGCTCGACCCTCCCATTTCCCTATGTTCTCATCCCACACTCCTTGACCTCTGCCACACACACACCCCCAACACCCAGTCTGCTCATGTATATCTCATCCACTTCTCCTTCACTGGCTCATCCATGTGTCCCTCCCAGGGTCTTTCCCTGTTAGCTAGCCTCTCTGGAGCTGTGGGTTGCAGTCTGACCATCCCTTCCCTCATATCTAGTATCCACTTATGAATGAGTACATACTATATTTGTCCTTCTGCGTCTGTGTTACCTTAGTCGGGATGATATTGTCTAGTTCCATCCATTTGCCTGCAAATTTCATAGTATCATTGTTTTTTATTGCTGAGTAGTACTCCATTGTGTATATTTGCCACATTTTTTTTATCCATTCTTCAGTTGAGGGGCATCTAGGTTGTTTCCAGGTTCTTGCTATTATAAATAATGCTGATATGAGCATAGTTGAGCCTGTGTCCTTGTGGTAAGATTGAACATTCTTTGGGTATATGCCCAAGAGTGGTATAGGCGGGGAACTTCGAGATCATGATGGGAAGATGCGCAGAGATGATTGGCCACACTAGTGGAAGCCCGTGAACTATAAACTACTGACTGTGGAACTCCCACGGAACTGGACTAGGCCCTCTGGATATGGAAGATGTTTGTTTGGCTCGAACTGTTTGGGGGGCATCCTGGCAGGGGGATCTGGATCTGTCCCTGGTGCATGGGCAGGCTTCTGGGAACCTGGTGCCTGTGGTGTGACACCTTGCACAGCCTTGGTACAGTGGGGAGGGTCTTAGACATTTCTAGGATCAGTGTGCAGGGCTCTGCTGACTCCACATGGGAGACCTTTATTTGGGGGATGTGGGGATGTGGGGTGGCTAGGGAGGGAGGGATGGAGGTGGGAGGAGGTAAAATAATGGGGGGTGATTGTTTATGGTATGTACAGACAGACATGGTTGAAAATTGAATGATAGCAAATTTGGAGTGGCATATGCCATATAAATAAAAAAATTAACACACACAAAAATAAATTTAGAAGAATAGTACAGGATTTTAGGAACCCTCTAACATATACAAATTGTAAACAACAGAATCTGAAAAAATCAATAATGTATTTGACAGAATCATCAATTTCATATGAAAATGGGTCTTCTTTTCCTTGGTTGTTCACAATGACTCATTCCTTCTTCCAGGTACATTAGAAACTTTTATTTCTCTCTGTCTATTTTGTAGCTTAAAATTCTTTAAATCTTAGAACTAGATATTTCTTTTGTTAATACATAAGAGAGATAAGGAACAAAGGGTCTAGTACAAGATGCAGAGATTGAACACATACTTTAAATAGAGCACAGTGTATATTATTTGTTGAAAATATTTCATTTCTTGATATCATTGTTTTTTTACTGCTGAGTAGTATTCCATTGTGCATATGTGCCACATTTTCTTAATCCATTCTTCAGTTGAGGGGCATCTAGGTTGTCTCCAGGTTCTTGCTATTATGAATAGTGCTGATATGAACATAGTTGAACATGTGTCCTTGTGGTAAGATTGAGCATTCCTTGGGTATATGACCAAGAGTGGTATAACTAGGTCTTGAGGAAGACTTATTCCCAATTTTCTGAGAAATCGTCATACTGATTTCCAGAGTGGCTGTACAAGTTCACATTCCCACCAACAGTGGTGGAGTGTTCCCCTTTCTCCACATCCTCTCCAACATAAGATGTCTTCAGTGTTTTCGATCTTAGCCATTCTGACAGGCGTAAGGTGGTATCTCAGAGTTGTTTTGATTTGCATTTCCCAGATGACTAAAGATGTTGAGCATTTCTCTAAATGTCTTTCAGCCATTTGAAATTCTTCTGTTGAGAATTCTCTGTTAAGTTCTATAGCCCATTTTGTAATGGGATTGTTCAGTATTTTGTAGTCTAGTTTTTTGAGTTCTTTATACATTTTGGATATCAACTTTCTGTCAGATATGAGGTTAGTGAAGATCTGTTCCCATTCTGTAGGCTGTCGTTTGGTCTTATTGACTGTGTCCTTTCCTCTACAAAAGCTTCTTAGTTTCAGGAGGTCCCATTAATTAATTGTTGCTCTCAGTGTCTGTGCTAATGGTGTTATATTTAGGAAGTGATCTCCTGTGTCAATGCGTTCAAGACTACTTCCTACTTTGTCTTCTATCAAGTTCAGTGTAACTAGATTCATGTTGAGGTCTTTGATCCACTTGTACTTGAGTTTTGTGCATGGTGACAGATATGGATCTATTTGCAATCTTCTGCATATTGACATCCATTTATGCCAGCACCATTTGTTGAAGATGCTTTCTTTTTTTCATGGTACTGTTTTGGCTTCTTTGTCAAAAATCATATGTTCATAGGTGTGTGGATTAATGTCAGAGTCTTCAAATCAATTCCATTGGTCCACATATTGGTTTTTATACCAGTACCAAGTTGTCTTGGATGAAACTAGAAAAAATCGTCCTGAGTGAGGTAACCCAGACCCAGAAGGACAAACATAGTATGTACTGACTCATAAATAGATACCAGATGTGAAGGAAGGGATGACCAGATTATAACCCACAGCTCCAGAGAGGCTAACTAACAGAGAAAGACCCTAGGAGGGACACATGGATGGCCCAGCAAATGAGAGGAGTGGACAAGATCTACATGAGTGGACTAGGTGTAGGGGGGTAGCAGAGGATGAGGAGTGGGGAATGAGAACATAGAGAAATGGGATGGTCCGGCTGGAACAGGGACGGAGAATACCCTAACGATAATCATAGAGCCTTTGTCCAGTGACTGATGGAGGCAGATGCAGAGATCCATGGCCAGGCACCAGGCTGAGCACCGGGAATCCAATGAATGAGAGAGAGGAGGGATTCTGCAGGCAGAGAACGTCAAATCATAACAGGAAGACATATAGAGATGACTAGGCACACTATTGGAGGCCCATGAACTGTAGACAAGTGGCTGTGAAGCCCCCACGGGACTGGACTAGGCCCTCTGGATACGGAAGACAGTTGTTTGGCTCGAAGTGTTTGGGGGGCAACCAGGCAGGGGGATCGAGATCCATCCCTGGTGCATGGGCAGGCTTTTGGGAATCCGGTGCCTCTGGTGTGGCACCTTGTGCAGCCTTGGTGCAGTGGGAAGGGGCTTGGACCTGCCTAGGCTCAGTGTGCCGGGCTCTGCTGACCCCCCATGGGAGACCTTGATTTGGCAGATGTGGGGATTTGGGGTGGCTTGGGAAGGAGGGCTGGAAGATGGGAGGAGTGAGGAGGTGGGATCTGTGGGTGGTATGTAGAGTGAGTAGAAATTTTCTTAATAAAGAAAAAAATAAGATTGAAAAAGAAAAAGAAAATATTTCCTTTCAACATAAAGAGCTGGGAAGGTGCCGAGGGCTATGCCTGTGACAAGTGGCCATTTCAGTTTAAAAAAGAAAGTTTTGTGAATAGGTCCTTAGCTTGTTTGTTTTAATGTTTGGGGGTATTTAGGATATGGATCAGATGATGGAGTTCAGGTGAGGGAGGGTAAGGAGAAGGTGAAGAAGCAGCAACAGGATCTCCCACTTTACCTCTGTTTTCCTTATAACCAAAGATTAAAGATGCAGAATCACAGCTGCCAATTGATTCCACATCTGCTCGCTGCCTGCTGTATCATATGAGGAGAGTTGCTGTAGAATTCTGATTTACTTTGGGGAAGCCCACTTAATTTGTATATCCTTTTAGCAAGAATTTTTCACACATCCACATCAAAGTCAACCCAAAAAGCAATATCATGATAGTCATTTTATTTAAGGCTTATATGGTCACATATATGTACAAAACAAAAATTCAATGCTAACTTTGTCTAGATTTTAAAAATCCTGGATTTTTGTTTTTAAGCAATAATTAAATATTTATATTTCCAAAAATGTACATATATTCTTTCCCAAAACAGGCTCTCATAATTTTTCCCTATTTTGGTTGTGATTCAAAATGTGTGTCATGCACCAGAGTTTAATTTTCTTTCTCTTTTTTCATGGGTATGAAGAATTAAGTGAGGATTCACTAACCTAAGAAAAGACTTTGAAAAAAAAATAATAACACTGGAGAAATCTCTCAACATGTGGGTTTTGGAGAAGAAATCAGGTTTCAAAGCAAATTCTTCAGTAAAAACAACTTTTAGAAAAAGATCAAACTGCAATTTTAGTGAAAGACAAAACTACTTCCCACACCTAAACTAAATTCCCTTGTTATGCTCTTCGACTTGGCTTTTAAAGTCCTGTCTATCCAGCAGCTGGGCACAAGCCACCTTTATCCCTTTCATGGCTCTGACCATAGGTACTGAATGAAAAACACATTTTTTTGCTAGATCTTTTCCTTTTCCTGCTCTCCATAGCTTTTGTTGTATGTGTTCTTAGAGTTCAGTTCATCCTCTCTCCCAAATACTCTGAACCACATAAATCATTTTTTTTTTTTACCTCTCATGGGATATGCTAAAGCTACCAAAATCTTTTGTTTCACCCAGCTTTAGGTTTTATTCTTATGTTTTAACGCTCTTTTTTTCCCACCAAGAAACTACAATAAAATAAACACACATTTCAACAGAGTATTAGGAACAAAATATATTTATATTTCAATGTTACATGCTTTTACTTTTCATTCACTACAGAGCAAAACACGGTCATCTGAAACTTGCTGAAGGATTGACCAATGAGACGTAGAGGCTGAGATATGCATTTTTAATCAGGACTTTTCTCCATTTGCACATGTGATCAGTCCTCTTAGCCTGAAAATGTCAACTCTGCTACAAATACTTTCTGGCTAGGGAGATTTAATCTACAATCTTTTAGTTTTTTTTTTTCTTAAGAAATCAGTCTTACTCACACTACTGCCCAGAATAGAATATAACTCAATGTATAATCAGGCTGATAATAAACTTATGTCAATAATCTTACCTATGTCCCCTAATAATGGGGTTATTGGTCAGAGACAATATGTCGAAATAGTATTTATTGTCTGAAGGAAATTTCTGAGGAATTAGCATTTAGCTATCTTAATTTTATATTATGTTCAAAAGATTATAATATCTCTGATGACCCAAACTAAATTATTGAATGTCTTTTTTCAGTCAAGTAAATATATTATTGCTTGTATTTATAGTATTTCCCAACATTAGTGTAATGTTATATATTCCAAATGCTTTCTTTATTCAATTGTGTTATTACCAGTAAGCTCTGACAAAATATTTGGGGCTTTGATATATTGGAACCCTTTGCAGAAATATATTTATAAAAAATTACCTCTACCTGTCAAATTAAGAACAATATATATTCTAAGAAATAATGGTAAAATGTTTTGCATATATTAATGAGAAAATATAAAGTTTGTTCTTATATTCTGAGACCCAATTTGTTGAACAAAAATATTGATCAAAAAAGTTGACAAGAATAGCAAATCTATTTGCAAGGAATGCAAAAATTAACCTTCATCAACATTGTCAATTGCATATAGTCTCATAAGTACTTATGTCCCTATCTCCTTTGGGTTGAATTTTACCCACAATAAATTGAGAGTGGTGTTATGTCCCTGTTGTCTAAGGATGTGGCCTTCTTGGAAATGAATTATTAACTGATTTATCTTCAATCTTTGCTCTCAGGCTCCTATGTTGAAGGATTGCTTCCCAGCTGTTGGTGTACGGAGAAGCGATCGAGATTCAAACATTTTGAATGAATTAATGCATTGATTAGTTTATGGCTGGGCAGGACAGTTTGAAGGGGCATTGGTGAGAAGGCAGGCTAATCCTTTGAAAGACAGTATCTATTTCATACTATTCTTCCCTGTCATTTTCTGATCCCAGATGTGATGAAGTGAGCAGCTTTTGATGATCACATGTCTCTTACCTCACTGTAGTGCAGATATGGTGGGGCCAGTGTATCATAGACTGGAACACCACAAAAGTTCACCAGAGCAGTTTTTTAGTTTAACTTCCTATGCTGGTGTATTCTTTGAGCAATGAATAGAAAGAGGATTAACACAAGAGTTAAACAGTTAAGGGGTTTGGGAATTTAGCTCTGTGGTAGAGCGCTTGCCTAGCAATCGCAAGGCCCTGGGACAGGTCCTCAGCTGGGGGGGGGGGAAGAGTTAAACAGTTAAAATAAAATGTAATATCTCATAAAAGTTGAATACCACTGAAAAGAAATTCATTTATCTAGGTAAAAATATGGTGAGTGTCACATAAGGAAAAGAGAAGTGTAAGAAGTTATAAATCTTCCAGAGGCTACTGGATCTGCATCCTCAGAAGAAAATAACAAAACTAATATCTTGAATTGATGCTCTAGCCACAAAAACCGGGAAGCAAGGACTTTATTTTTAATTTTCAGCCATTTTGTTTACCGTAACTTTTTTTTGACAGTTTGGGGAAATAACCACCATCTGTTCTAGTTAATCATTTTCTGTTTATTTACCTGCCATCAGATGTCACCTGTCTCACTTACACCCCTCTGTTTGCTAGTATATTAACCTCGCTTTGATCCAACTGTTGTAAAACAACAAAAGTTGCTTTGGCTCCTTAGACAGTTCCCAGTAGCACACCTGTTGATTCACAAACATTTTTATTTTTCAGAAATGATTTGCTATTTTCACAAACTTGGTTATGAGTACTTGCATATTGTATCTGATAGATACGTGTTTAAAATTCTTTGTTTTTGTGGGTGTGCATGGATTGTCATTTTCAGCAGGTGCCTTTTCCTGGACCAGATACTCTGTTCTTCATGACATCCCTGAGATACCAGATGAGCCATTCTTCTCTCCTGTAAATCAAATTTTGGTATTCCCTATGGTGGTATTGTGTTCCCAAAAATATTGTGCACTCTAACAAACTTATCTGGGGTCAGAGACAGAACAGCCACAATAGTAAACATAGAGGATAGGCAGTGGTAGCACACACCTTTAATCCTAGCATTCCAGAGGCAGAAATCCATGTGTTCAAGGATACAGCCAAGCATGGTGATTCATGGCTTTAATCCCAGGGAGTGATGGCAGAAAGCAAAAAGGTATATAAGGCGTGAAGACCGGAAACTAGAAGAATTTGGCTGGTTAAGCATTTGGCTGGTTAAGCCTTTAGGTTTTGAGCAGCACAGTTCAACTGAGAGCCATTCGGATATGAGGACACAGAAGCTTCCAGTCTGAGGAAACAAGATCGGCTGAGTTGGCCAGATGAGGTAGCTGTGGCTTGTTCTGTCTCTCTGATATTCCAGTGTTCACCCAAATAACTGGCCTCAGGTTTGATTTTATTAATAAGACCTTCTAAGATTCCTGCTATAGTTCCTCCTTTCCTTCTCATCTCTGAGTTTTTTTTTTTAAGATATCTGATATGGTAAGTATTATGAAGTTAAGAAGTGGATGGAATTTTATCTACCTTCTCAATCTAAAATGTAAGTCATTCCAATTATATCCTTGTGATTTTGTCTTGAGTATTGTTGATATCCTTGGTAACATCTAAAGGTAACCCAAAGTTTCTTTCAGGTCTCACTACATCAAGATCCTGTGCTTCTGCAATTTATGGAAGTGCCTATTCTGTAACTAAAACCTCATTGATGCCACCAAAGCATTTTTGCAAACTCTACGTGGACATAAGGACTTACTCTATTCTGAAATGACAGCAATATGACCTTTATTACAATTACAATATTTAATAAGATCATATTTATAGAAGTAGTTCATTAAATTCAATATTTCAAAGACATCTGATAGAATGCCTGGCATTGTATCAAGTCATTCACTCTCACAAATACTTAGACAATATTCATTTCACTTGCTGCAACATATTGGAAAAGATACTGTAAATTAATCCTGATTATTGATTGAACATAGCAATGTTGCTCTCAGATTATAAGTATAGGTAATATAAATCTAGCTTGGTGGGTGAGTTGGTGATTGTTTGCAAAGATGAGTTCATTCTTCTCACCAGTGATAGACATTTGTAGCAGTAGTATAAATTACCTGTATGACGTCTACCTTGGCAAGAAAAGTTACATGAGTAAATCATGAATATCAGGGCAGTTGTTAATATTTATATGAGCAGGCATGTAGCTGTTTAAGAACTTTATGTACTTTCATGTTCTAATTAAGAAAAGAACTTTAATATTTAGTCTGGAAAGACAAAGTGCATATTTTTTTCTTAATTCTATAAATATTTTTACAAAATTGTTCAGCAAAAGTATTATTAAATAATGCAGGAGTAGTTCTCATTTGAATGATCATAACTGTATTTTTTAAAAATTGATATTTATATTTCTCATTAACTACAGAATGACATTCCATTAATATTCTATGCTATGAAGCTGGAAAAATTGTGTATGTATTTTAGGACACATGTTATGAATATTCTGACAATCAAAATAATATATATACATATATAATGTATATATGTGCATGTATGTATATGTGTATGTATACATTCACATATGTGTGTGTATATTATTTTCTGTTGCTGTGATAAAATATCTTGACCAAGATAATTAACAGAAGAAATGATTTTTTTCTTGTTTGTGGTTCCAGAGGGAGAAGTAACCAACATGGTGAAGAAGCATAATCTGAAGCAGAGAGGTGACAATTTTATACACAAGCATGAAACAGTGCATGTGAACTGGAAGTGGTAAAAGATTTTTAATGTCAAAGCCCACCTCCAGTGACATACTTATCCAACTAAAATGTACCACTCCAAAAGGTGGATGGGCTACACAGATGTTCAATGCCATGAGAAACATTTCTCACCCAAACCATCACAGTGTTGTTGTTTGAGTTTTGTAAAGGATTATATTGTCATTTGGGGCAGGGAAGAGGTGTAGCTAGAGTTTTCCTGCCTTGCCCACAGTCAGAACAAATCTTTGTCACCCGCCAGTCCCACAGCCGATCAGACCCAAACAAGTAAACACAGAGACTTATATTTCTTACAAACTGTATGGCCGTGGCAGGCTTCTTGGTAACTGTTCTTATATCTTAAATTAACCCATTTCTATAAATCTATACCTTGCCACGTGGCTCGTGGCTTACCAGTACTTTACATCTTCCTTGTCCTGGCGGCTGCTGCAGGCAGTGACTACTTCTGCCTTCCTGTTCTTTTATTTCTCCTCTCTGTTAGTCCCGCCTATACTTCGTGCCCAGCCACAGCCAATCAGGTTTTATTTATTGACCAATCAGAGCAACACATTTGCCATACAGACCATCCCCCAGCACAGCCAAGTGCAGACCATTTGAGATACCTACACTCAGGCTTGTGGTCCTAATCATCCTCTATGGTGACCTGCTGGGTAAAGCCACGAGGAACCCAAGAACGGGCTCCCACAGGACATACAGAACATCCCACAACAAAGAGAAATTGGAAAAATGATGCAATTATGTTTTAATTTTTAAAAAATACCCAATGATAGATGGCATAACTAACATTGTTCAAAATAAGATAACACATAGTAAATGCAAATAAATTTTCATCTTTGAAAGATGTCTTCACTTCCATCGAGGTATTATTAACACTCTGAAGAGCCACAAATAAACAATGTGCATCCTCTTTCCTCTTCTTGTTTACTATTACAACCATGAATTTTCTCTTTGCTCACATTGGCATTTACACTGCACCCAGATTTTCTCAGATTATTCAAAATGTAGATAATTCATTTTTTTTTGAATAAAATTTTAAGTTGTTGAAATTGGGTAGAAAATAGAAAGCACATTACAAAAACTGTTAGCTTTCTTGTATACTTTTGTCTTTGACATCAGCGCACACTAACAAAGAGGAAAATTAGGGAAATTAAATAAGATTATATGTGATTACATCAACATGTGAAATAAATAATGTTTTTAAATCTATGTTATACAATTATTATTGTGGTAAATAGCAATGAGATCTTACACTATAAATCTCACTATAATATATTTGCTTATTACTTAATTTGTACTTTTATGTTATTTATTTTTATTCAAATGGATTATACAAGTTTCACATTAATCCCTGCAAAACTGGTTTCCCTTTTAGTTCAGTTTCTATTATTATTTATATTGATTCTAACCATATCATGTACATTACACAATCTAGTTATTCTTAGGTCCCTATCACGTCATTTTTCACTCCCACTCATGTCATCTAATCACAGTCCAATCCCCCTCTTGTTTTGGGAGCTTCCAGAGGTCATTGCCTTTATTTTTAATTCCTGTTCAAAATGAGATTTTGGATATCCAGAACTTATTTTCAGCATTATAAAGTTTATAATCTTCTTTACCAGACATATCTTTTTACAATAACATATCTTCAATTATACCATTGTCTTCCATTTCTCTTTTGAGTCTCTGTTCACCTATATATTTTTTTTCTCATTAGAGATTGGCTAGGTTTCTGAGCAATTAAGTATCCATGAGACAGTCTTTTCAGAGAAGTTCAATGGATTGTTGATATTATTCATTTCCTAAAAGAGAGGTTTTGATATCTATCCAAATTCTTGTTTTGGTGACCAAATATCTGCTTCTGATTAGTCTTGAAAGAGAGAGAGAGAGGGGTGGTGGTGGTGGGGTGGGGGGAGATCAGTACATTGCCTATGAATTCTACAATGTCCTGTGAAGAAAGTCAAAGCATTATATAAAAATGTACACTGACCACTGAATAATACTCCATTGTGTGAATGTACCACATTTTATTTATCCATTCTTTGGTTGAGGGGCATCCAGGTTGTTTCCAGGTTCTGGCTATTATGAATAATGCTGATATAAATGTAGTGGAGCAAGTATCCTTGTGGTATGATTTAGTGTATTTTGGGTATATGCACGAGAGTAGTAGGGTTGGGTCTTGAGGTAGATTGATCCCCAATTTTCTGAGAAACCTCCATATATTTACACAAAGGAGTATTATTCAGCAGTAAAATATAATGACATCATGAAATTTGAAAGCAAATGGATAGAACTAGAAAATATCATCCTGAGTGAGGTAACCGAAACCTAGAAAGAAAAACATGGTACAAATGTTTTTCTTTTATACCATGTTTTTCTTTTATACCACTTATAAATGGATAGTAGAGGTAAAGCAAAGGATAATTAGACTGCAATCCACAACCCTAGAGAAACTAGGTAACAAGGAGGTCCCTAAGAGGGACACATGGATTGCCCTGGAAAGAAGAAATAAATAAGATCTCCTGGGTAACATGGGGTGGAAAGGGGTTTAGAGGGGAGGGAACAAGGGCTGGGAACATGAGGGATCAGGATGGTTGAGTTGGGGGAGGTAAGGAGAGAGAGAGAGGGCCATTGTGGTGATGAAGAAAACATGGTGCCAGGAAAACTCCAGGGAATCTGCATAACACTCCTAGCAATAGTGGAGAGGGTGCCATAACTGGCTTTCTCCTGTAATCAGATCAGAGAATACCCTGTCATCATAGAACCTTCATCTAGCAACTGGTGGAAGCAATGCAAAGATCCATAACCAAGCACCAGACCAAGCTCTGGGAGTCCAGCTTCAGAAAGGGAGGAGGGATTATATAAGCAACGGGAGTCAAGATCATGAAAGGGAAACCCACAGAGACAGATAACTGAACTTCGGACAGCTAACTGACTCTAGACTGATAGCCAGTGAGTCTGCATGCTACCAAACTAGGCCCCCTGCATGTACATGACAGTTGTGTAGCTTGGTCTGTTTGTGTAGCACCTAGCAGTAGTATGACCAGGATCTATCTGGTGCACGAGGTGGCTCTTTGGAACCATGCTTTGTTGATTCCCATGGAAGGCCTTACTCTTTCTGAGGAGTGGATGTGGGGATAGAAAGGAGGTGGGAAAAGGGAATTGGAGGAGAAGAGGGAGGTAAAACTGTGGTTGGTATGTAAAATAAAATTTAAAAAATTAAAAAAAGTATACACTGACATGGAATACTCTTTATATATATTCTTTATATATATTGTTTGCAGGTTCTGTTTTCACTTTATACTCTAACAGGTGTGCTTTAGTTTCACTATATTAGTATTAAATTATATTTCAATATTTTTGTGAAGTTATTTAATTTACCTGATAATTTAAGTCTTGATATATTTTGAAAATGTTATATATAAATATTACAATAAATTTTAACATTGGCATGCATAAAAGACATACTAATTATACAACCATTTTATGATCCCTAAATGGACTTGAAGTTTATCAGATTGAGTTTCATCATTTTATTACAGACTCCATTATAGTTATTGACTACAATAAGGTAAGTGCATTCAGCTAATGCTTTTCAAAAAAAAATGGCTAGCATTGCAATAAGGTACTCATTTGAAGTCAATGAATGAAATCTAATAATTATGACTTTCCATAACCTATCAGTAATTTGTTTCTCCATATCTTTAGCACACCCAGAAAAAAATAACTTCTGATAGATGCAAGAGAATGATATCCATTAAAGCTGTACATTTAAGATGCATGATGTTTGTTTCTGACCTGGCATGCTGAATAATGTCATACATACACAGCTGGGAAATTGTAGTCCCTTATAGATTGATCTTAGACATGAGTCCTTCTTGAAATTGAAAATGTATTGATTTAAAATAGTCTAATTTGCATTAAAACTTGTGGTTATTATGCCAACTTAATTGTATTGAAAAAACCCTCAGGAAATTAGTCAAGCTGATTAAGAGATGTGTTTGTATACATATTTTTAGAGATCATTAAATCACGAGGGCTCAGACATAATTAATAGTTAAATCCTTCGATAAATTCAAAATACAAGTAGAAAATTGGTATAAATTGATTGAAGGTAGGAAAACAACTTACCCTTATTGTATGTGTCCTTGAGAGCTATGTCTTGACTTTACCACTTCCTTTTACAGATTTTTTTCCTGACTACCTTGATGGATGTTTTGATATTCACTTTGGCAATATCTAGAATTACAAAGAGACAAACCTATGATCATGACTATGAGGAGTGATTACATTGAGAAGGTTAACATGAGAAAAGACACACCCAATGTTGGTGTGGTACCAATACTTCTGTCACAGATTGGATAAAAAGAAGAAAGTCAATTGAGTAGAAGTGTTTATCTTCCTTTGCTTCCCAACTGTGGATGACATGTGAACCTCCTCTCTAGGCTTTGGCTGCCATAACTTCCCTGCCATGGAGACAGTACCAAGAAATGTGAGCAGAAATAAATCTTACCTTTTTCTGTTGCTCCTGTCAGGGTGCTCATCACCATGAAGAGACAAGTTGTTAATATACCCTCCCAGAAAGCTATTCTCTCACAACACTATGGAGCTAATTAATAAAAAGAATTAGTACAGAACACTGTCACAACTAAGATTTGGGAGTGTTAGAGAACAGAGGACAGAAGGATTGTAACATCCAGAGCATGGGGAGTTTGCTGTGGGAGAGTTCTTGTAGTAATGTCAGAAGCTACACTCACAAAGTATGATGAACGTGACTGATCAATCATGTGCTTAACACGGATATGAACAACAGACGTAATAAAGTGAACTTTAACAGACTGAAAAGTACCCAAAGAACTACAGGTAATTAAGGGATTCTGAGAATGGATGAAATGGTTTTCTCCAGAGAAGAACACACAAGTTCATTTTTATATACAAAGGTTCAATGGTAAAACCATACATATTATCAAGGTTATACAGACTGATCAGGTTGGATTTATGTATTTAAGAGTGTGTGTGTGTGTGTGTGTGTGTGTGTGTGTGTGTGTGTGTGTGTGTAAAACAATTAATGAACCGAAAGGCCATTGATCTGTAAAAGAACAAAAGAAAGTATAAAGGGAGGTAGAGGGAGGGATAGAAATGGGGAAATGATATACTTTATAATCTGAAACATAAAAGGGGTATAAATTTAAAATAAAACCTGAGCAAAAAGTATGGTCATTGTTATATGTCCCTGACTCTGTTATTCTGAAGCCTTTAAAACAGGTCTCCAAGATAAATTTGTAAACACTTGGATATATGCTTTGGAAGACAGAGACTTCTGTAAGCACAGTTTAATGGGCATTCTAGTATGAATTCATGAAGATAGAATGACTACAGTGTTAAGTGCACAAAAAGACTGCATTCAGAAAAATTTCAAGATGATAAAAGAACATTATTGCCCACTTATGTAACATTCTGTCAAAACTGTCTGTATTTCCACCATACCCAGAGATTCTGACTCAGAATAAAGCTGACTTTAAAGATGACAAACTAATTAATCTAGCAGAAACATTTTGAAGTTGCTGACACTCAGGAATGGCATAATTATTGTTGCTTTTAGACAAGCTTATAGTGACAATGTTGAGCCCTGGCCACAGCAAAACTATTAAAATCCTGGCAGATATTCCAGAAAACAACAAAAAACATTATGAGTAAGATTGAATGCAAAGAAAGTACGACTACTGAAGGAATTGGAACCAAATAAGAAATAAAGTACTTTGTATTATGATAATTGAGATGGATGAAGAATGTGTGTAGAATTTGCAGTATTGTTGAAGATGAATGAGATAAAAATGTAAATATATTTAAAATATTTTCCTTCCTGTAGAGTTCACATCAACCCTGTGTTCTGTTTTTGATAGTATAGGTTGGTACCATCCATGCAGTGCTTGTGTCCAGACCTGAAAAATTCAACCTTTAGAGTTTCTGGATGGCTTCTATCTAAATCAAACACACACACACACACACACACACACACACACACACACACACACACACACAAATGTCTCAGTGAGTAACTGATGTCATGGTAGAATCAAGAACCCTGCAGGTCTCCCTGTGTAGCTGATTTATAAGGTGTAAAAGTGAAGCTCTTGCTACATACAATTGAGTATTTCTTGTGTTTGTGATACCAGCAGTATATACTGTCTGCTAAGGAAAGCCTCAGGAAATAAGTGGAGCCAGCTTAAGATAGAGAACATTAATAATACAAACAGAATTCAAGTAAAGGCAAGGTTTCCAATATCAAATTGGGGTTGGGAAAAGGAAAACAAACCTCTAATTCTGAGTGCTGGATGTGGTTCTATGGAGTTCAGTGTTTGCTCTGCTGAGTTTAGTGGTTGCTCTTCCCTCTTCCTTCCTTCACTTGTACCTGCTCTCAGAATGGGTCTGTGTACAATGGCACATTGTAAAAGGAACTCTGTTACTTATTTGAGATTTTGCAAAGAATGATGCATTGTGTTGAGTTTGGGGAACTGAGAAAAAAAAGTATTTAAAAAAAGTTGGTGAACAGAATCAACTTTAAGGATGGAGATTCACTAACACCACTGTAGGCATACAGAGAGTGCTCAAAGTTAACCACGGTTAACCCTCCTTGAACCCCAGGCATCAGAGAAACAAATCATGTGCCGCACCCAGATTTTAAGACTGGTTAAATACAAGGCCAGAATTTTCTGGAATTTCTAGAGTTAGTATATGTGGAAAAGAAGTGGAAGAATGTATTTATAGAAATTTAGATTGAGGAATAAAGGATTGATCGACATGGATGGACTTATTCTGGCTTCTACCTGCTGAAAATATCTGTCATATTTTGTACTGCCACTCACTCTTGGTGGGGGAAGGTCAGAGGTACTCTTCAGATCATAGGCTGGAATTGAGATTCAGAGACCAGGAAGACATTATACATACATTGTAGCATAATTTGAGGTTGGATATGTTGGATGCTAGAAGAAATGAATGGTATACAGTTTTGGAAAAGCAAGTTGACCAAAGTAGGAAGAGCTAGGGACATTACAGATGTGACCACATAAATGAGTGGCCAGGACACCAGTGGTTTTGAATCTATCATCTCTATAAAGTGCATTGTGAATAATAAAATATTTATAGATAATTTATAGGAGTTTGTGTGGGCAATTTAAAAGGAAATGTTTGATTGAGTAGGTTATAAACAATATTATTTGTAATTTATTTCTAATATTACAAGCAATCTGTGGTTCCCCTCCCTTTCTTTCCTCCAAATTCATTCATATAGCTTTTCTTGCTCTCTTTCAAATTCATGATATTTTTTATTTAATTGTTATACACACTCACACACACAGGCACATACACATGTTTTAGAATATTATTTTAAGATATGTTATATTTGTTTATTCTGTGGAATATTTGTTTAATGATGCAAAGCTATGTTGCATGCTTTAAGTGACATTTATTTATTTCTGTGAAGCTGTGCTACTTTGCTTTTCTAAAACACCTGATTGGTCTGAGAAAGAGCTGAATGGCCAATAGTGAGGCAGAAAGAGAAATAGGCAGGACTGAGACAGAGAGACTGAATAGAAGGATAAGAAGACTAGAAAAGGGAAAAAAAAGAGAAGACAGAAGGCAAAGCAAGAGGACAGGAGAGGAGGATGTTAGGGCCAGCCACACAGCCACGCAACCACATAGCCGGCTACAGGAGTGAGAAAAGGGAAAAGCCCAGAGGCAAAAAGGTAGATGACATAATTTAAAGTTAAGAAAAGTTGGCAAAAACAAGCCAAGCTTAGCTCAGGCATTCATAAATAATAATAAGTCTATTTGTGTGATTTATTTGGGAGCTGGTTGGTGAGACCCCAAAAGAATAGAGTCAAAGAGAAAAAAAATATCAATAATAACACACACACACACACACACACACACACACACACACACATGTGTATGTAATTATACATACACATATATATTCCTGAATACATAAATATAAGCTTATGAATCTGTCTAAAATTACTTTTATATATTTTCATAGCTGACTATTTGTTATTAGATCCAATTGGTGTGCTCCTCCCTGGAGAAGACAATTTCTCTCACTCTCTGTTTTCCATAGTTCCCTGTATGTCTTTTTTTAGGTTGAAGTTTCCTCCTGAGCTTTCCTCTGTCCATGTTAAAATGCCTCTTTCTATTGTACCTCCATGAAGTTTCACCACCATGGCTGTCTAAACATGATTTGAACAAGAATAGTGTTTAAGAAAAATAAAAAAACAAAATAAAGCAAACAAATCAAAACAGCAACATAATTGTAATATAGAATAGAACTTCAGAGTAAAAAAGAATAAATTTAAGACATCATTAATCTTAAAATAATATTTATATGCTTCATAAGAAGTTGTCAAGTGCTTGGAGATTTTTTTTTTTTTGTATAAGAAGATATCATCCCAGAAAAAAATTATTATCCAGAGCAGGAAGTGTCAAGAGCATCCCTACCAAAAATAATTAACTGATAAAATGAAGAAAGACATTCCCTGCTTTTGTCTAAGATGGATATCCCATCACAGCAGTGTAAATGTAGCTGGAAAAACATGTCTCCCCTGAATCAGGATTCGGTTATGCTTGTACATGTATCTCACAGTGTGGAGAACTTACCTAACTCATGAACCTGAATCATTCACATTTTCATTTACTCATTGTAACCAGACTCAATATGCTTTCCTTGGAGGAACTGATCACTAAGTCTTTAACTATTGTACATTCTCCCGGAGGTATCTTGTGAAAGGTTTTATGCCTAGGGGCTGATTTTTGTATGTCATTTGTGTTGGGATTGTTTTCACACAATCAGCTTGTCACAAAGCATGGCAGTGGTGGTAAAAGAAACCAGGAAGCAAGAAAGGGCAGCTCCTGAAACATCTGATGGGAGTTAGATTCCAGGGACAAAATGTCGTGCACTGTTCTTAGAAAGCTGCTGTGTGTAGATGAGGGTATAGGTACTGTCTTGTCTCTGAATTGTCATTCATACCTTACAGCCTCCTCTTAAACCACTCGAAAGAAACTGGCATGCTGTGTTGGCTACCTCATGCCAAATGAAGAAACAAAACTTTCTGAAATCCTAAGATCCCTGCTAGAGAATATAGCTAAATGAAGCCTATCTGTCAAATTTTATTCTTTTGTCCAGAGCACATTATATCATATATACAACACATAAAGTTGAACTATGTAGTATTCAAAACAGGCATATTCTGACTCTTATGTTACATTTTAAATAAAGAAATAAAATATTGAACAAAGTCTCGTCATGTTACAATCAAAGCATGTAGAATAGAACATGTTAGAACAGCTATGATAGTATATTTATGTTATATAACCTCTATCTCATACATTTATAAAATATCTCACAGAAAGACCCATGTATACATTTCTGTTGTTCAAAATGTCCATTTAAAAAACTGTTTCTGTATAAAGTTTAACTAAAAAAAGAAATTGGTAATTGAATTGGGAAGAGGATAAAAGAGGATTGTCTGAGGTCACTAAGATGTCTATATATTAAAATGTTCTTTATTTATTGTATTTCTCTCTCTCTGTGTCTCTGTCTCTGTCTCTGTCTCTCTGTCTCTCTGTCTCTGTCTCTGTCTCTCTCTCTCTCTCTCTCTCTCTCTCTCTCTCTCTCTGTGTGTGTGTGTGTGTGTGTGTGTGTGTGTGTGTATTCTCAGAACAAATAGATCTGAAAGCTCAGAACAGAAGGGTGAGAGATGGTATCCAGGCCTGAGTCTGAGAACAGAAGAATGCAAAATGCTGAAGTTTGGAGTGAGAAGATGAGTGCCCCAGATATTCAGGAAGAAAATTTCCCCCTCCTTTTCCTTGTTCAATTGGTATCTCAACTGAGAGAACATATTACCTGCATTGGTAAGATGTGTACAAACATCTCATAGTGTTTCATCCACTTGCTGTCATTTTCCTGACTTACTCAAGTGGATACACATGATGAATATGCCTCATCTTCACTAATGGTTTCCCTTTGGGAATTAAATGTTCAATTATGGTTCATTTTGGAGAAAGTACCTATAGAAGGCAACTCTTTGATAATAGTTCTATTTGACAATTTTTTAGAAGATTCTCTCTCTCTCTCTCTCTCCCTCTCTCTCTCCCTCTCTCTGTCTCTCTTTCTCTCTTCCACCCCTCTCCCTTATCTTAACAAAATTAAGATGCATATTTCCCCATAGTTACAATAAAATGAAGTCAGTGTGATACATTATCAAATCACAGTTTAGAATCAGTAGGTAGTATGTAAATAATTAATTATAATATGTGTGATAAAATATGAAAAAAATAAATGTTAAAAACATGTAGAGTTATTTTGAAGAGATGTCATCTGTGATATCATTCACACAATCAATCATTTTCTAGTCTATGTTTAGTTTATAATTCTGTATCACTCCTCGAAATCTCACTAGTAAAATGTAACAGTAGTTGTTAAATGGTCTTATTAATAAAAAAGCCCTGAGCCAGATATTGGGGCGAAAGCTGAGAGTTCAGAGGAGTAGAATAATCCACAGCCACATGTTCTTACCACTAGGAAATCCTCAGCCCAAGAGAGCTACTTCCTGTGTACTTATGCCTGTATACCTTACTAGGCCCTGACATTACTTCTTCTCTCTGCCCACCTACATCACTTCCTCTTTCTATCCAGCTCTGTCACTTCCTGTCTGTACAAAGCTCCAGACCTTTATGTTTAACTGGTGATGGGAAATAAAGTCATGTACCTGCACACCTGGCTCTGTTCCCAGTGAGGCCTTGAACTCACAGAGATCCAGATAAATCTCTGCCTTCCAAGTGATTGGATGAAGGGTGTATGCCACCACTGTCTGGCCTCTATTTCTAATCTAGTGGCTGGCTCTGTCCTCTGATTCCTCAGCTAAGCTTTATTGGGGTGCACAAATAAAATATCACCATAGTAAAACAAATGAAGTGAAATATTTTAGGGATTGAGAGATATCTCAGTCAGATAATAATTTCCTTTGAATGCTGACAACCTGAGTTCAATTGACTTGACCTAATGAACTTAAAGGTTAATGGAGACAACTGACCTCACAGAATTCTACTTTGAAAATATGCAAGCCATGATGCATGCACACTTGCCTACAATTTATTCACATGTATACATAATTATAACAATAGTATTTATAAAGAGTAAAATGTCTTAAGTGCACTGCAACATGGACAGAACAAAATCATTGTTTCTCTTTTATTATTATTTGTCTAACACCAATTTTATAATATCCCAAGACAGAAGTCATCAAAATGACATGTGTTGTTTATCCTCATGCCTTCTATTTTTAATATCTCTTCTAAAATATATCTGAATACAGTGAATTCAGTGATTAATTTATTTTTAAAAATGTCAGTATAATTTAACCCTTAGGTAAATTGGAATTTTTGTGCCTGAATATTCAGAAACAGTTTTGCATATTATTTCCTTTTATTCATGGTAACTATTTTATGTTATAAAAAACTATCGAGTATTTGATAATTAAGAACAAAAATAAGTACATGCTGTACAGAAATGGAGTAAGCAATTAATACTAGCACTTAGGAGGCAGAGCCAGGCCTCCTGTAAATTTCAGGCCAGTCTAGTCTACAAAGTGATTTCCAGGACAGGCTCCAAAGCTACACAAAGAAACCCTTACTTGAAAGTAAATAAATAAGTAAGTAAATAAATAAATAAATAAATTTTTATAATGCATACTTGAGAAAATGGCAAATTAGTTATTGTTTCTGTGCAATGCACATTATTAATATATATGTGATTTTTTTCTAGCAACGAAGACCATAAAATACGTGCATAATGATTTTTGTATTAATATAAATGATGATTACACTAGAACATTCTCCATATTTTATATATATTTAAACTAGAATAAAAATCTGCATTTTTTGTCAATATTGTCTTCAGTTTACTTGTCTTCTCTCTTTTTTTATTTTATTTTTGAGACAGGGTTTCTCTATGTAGTTTTGGTGCCTTTCCTGGATCTCACCCTGTAGAGCAGGCTGGCCTTGAACTCACAGAGATCTGCCTGGCTCTGCCTCTGGAGTGCTGGGATTAAAGGCATGCACCACCACTGCCCAGCTACTTGTCTTCTCTTATTGATCCCATTTCTCCTGTTCCATGGTTCATTGCTTTTCAAACATTTGTTGATTGTTTTTTGTTTTGTCTTTTGAGAATTATTGAATCAAATCATTACTGAACTTATTGTTTCAAAGATCTACAGGTTTTTGTCTTTCAGTTTTATAGGTCTATATATATTGTATGTATTAGTCATTTCTCTGTTGACTCATCTGTCCCATTTATTCTACTTCCCATGTCCCTATGTTCTCATCTACCCACTCATAAGTAATTTTGAGAAGCTTCAGGCTCATGTTTCCCTATGACGTGTTTGCACTGCTAGAGCCTCCATATCCATGGGTACTGTAGACCTCTTCTTCCAAAGCGGTAAACAGCCACTGGTCATATCTCTGCAACCTAGTCAGTCTTTGTTTAGCCATGTTTGTGTTGATGTTGTACTCTAGGTAGGAATAGCACCTTCCTGGCAGCTACTGACTCTGGAGGGATGAGGCCTGAAGCTAACTGGAAGCCCATCGTGGCTAACCTATGCCTAAAATTTCAAAAATCTTGCCATGTGTCTTAGTTTGGGTTTTTATTGTTGGGAAGAGACACCATGACCACAGAAACTCTTATAAGGAAAATATTTAACTGAGGTGGATTGTTTACAATTCAGAGCTTTAGTTCATTATTGTCATGATGGGCAGCATAGCAATGAGCAGGCTGATGTGGTTGGTGCTGGAGCAGATAGTGATATATCTTGCAAGCAACAGGAAGTCAGTCCACTGACTATTACAATGAGGGAAGCTTGAGCAAAAGAGACCTCAAAGCCCACTCCCACATGCTGTGGGACGGTCTATATGTCAAATTGCTCTGATTGGTCAATAAATAAAACACTGGTTGGCCAGTGGCCAGGCAGGAAGTAGGTGGGATAAGGAGAGAGGAGAATTCTGGGAAGCAGAAGGCGGAGGCAGAGAGACACTGCAGCCACCGCCATGACCAGCAGCATGTGAAGATGCCGGTAAGCCACCAGCCATGTGGCAAGGTATAGATTTATGGAAATGGATTAATTTAAGCTATAAGAACAGTTAGCAAGAAGCCTGCCACGGCCATAGAGTTTATAAGTGATATAAGCGTCTGAGTGATTATTTTATAAGTGGATTGTGGGACTGCGGGGCTTGGGGAACCTGGAGAGAAGCCCTCCAGCAATAAATGGCGCCCAACGTGGGGCAAGAGTTTCCACCTAAAGCCTGAGAAAAGATTCTAAAACGGAGCTAAAAACAGCTTCCTAATTGTCTCTCTCAAATGAGCAGCAGCTGCCAGTTTGAGTTACTGGCGGGTTCCTGGCGTGTGAGCTCGATCTGCAGTATGGCGGGAATGAGGCCTCTGCAAGTGGCACATTAAGCTGCATGGTGGATTTAGCTTTTGCTATTACAAAACAAAAAGAGGTTTCTGGGCTACACGCTGCTTTGATAAGAAGCATAGACCCACTATTTCTGAAAATTGATG
Organism: Peromyscus maniculatus bairdii; assembly: GCF_049852395.1. Classification (NCBI taxonomy): domain Eukaryota; kingdom Metazoa; phylum Chordata; class Mammalia; order Rodentia; family Cricetidae; genus Peromyscus; species Peromyscus maniculatus. The sequence goes on along the minus strand of NC_134866.1, from coordinate 21,693,765 downwards.
GCTCCCAGAGCTGGCGGAAAACGTACCACCGCCATGTTGGGAAGCTGAAGTGGGCAGAGTCAGCAGCCACAGCGCCGTTTCAGGCTTAAAAGGCTGCAACAGGCCTCAATTAAAAGCAATAGGCTCAAGCTGATTTAAAAAATAAGCCACATAAAGATGGCTACCACACAGAGAATCTGGATTATGTTCTCTTTGATATTCGTAACTGAAGAGAAACATTTGATTGCAAAAGCTGTTGAGTTATGCCAAAATGTGTATTTTAAAGGTACCTTAACTTCAAAATTTGGATGTAAGGATATGTTGCTTTGGAAAGGAGGCTCTGCTTTTGTTTCCACAGAAAGCCAGAGGCTATGGATTTGTTCCAGATTAAGATACATCAAGTTTGACCAGCCAAGACCACCTGAAAGGTCTCTGATGACACCATGGCCCAGATGATCCAACATCCAGAATCGTTTCAAGGCAACTGGCTCAGACGATACAGTCTCACGGACTACTCCATGATCCTAAAATTTTCTTTGTGTCCCCATAAGATACAGCGCCCCCCTCCAGCAGGAAGTAGTAAGAGAAGCTACGCCCAAATTCCCAAATATACCAAGCTGACTTTGGAGATGTGTAAAAGTTAAAACCTTCCTTTTAAAAAAAAAGAAAGGGGAAGTGCTGTGGGACGGTCTATATGTCAAATTGCTCTGATTGGTCAATAAATAAAACACTGGTTGGCCAGTGGCCAGGCAGGAAGTAGGTGGGATAAGGAGAGAGGAGAATTCTGGGAAGCAGAAGGCGGAGGCAGAGAGACACTGCAGCCACCGCCATGACCAGCAGCATGTGAAGATGCCGGTAAGCCACCAGCCATGTGGCAAGGTATAGATTTATGGAAATGGATTAATTTAAGCTATAAGAACAGTTAGCAAGAAGCCTGCCACGGCCATACAGTCTATAAGTGATATAAGCATCTGAGTGATTATTTTATAAGTGGATTGTGGGACTGCGGGGCTTGGGGAACCTGGAGAGAAGCCCTCCAGCAATACCCACAATAACATGCTTCCTCCAATGAGGCCACACCTCCTAATAGTGCCACTCCCTTTGGAGGCCATTTGCTTTCAAAGCACCACATTTCACTCCCTGGCTCCCAAAGGATAGTAGCCATATCATGATGAAAACAAAAATAAATAATTTAGTTCAACTTCAAAATTCTTCATACTCTATAACAGTCTCAACTTATTTCAAAGCCCAAAGTCTCTTCTGAGATTCATGCAATCTCTTAACAGTAATCTTCTATATAATCAAAACAAGAAAGCAGATCACATACTTCCTACATATAATGGCAAAATATATATTACCGTTCCAAAATTCAGGGAAGGGAGCATAAAGCAGCAAACACTGGACAAAAGCAATACTAAGAAAACAGCTGGGTAAACTTCAAATTCAGCATCTCCATGTTTAATGTCAAAATGCTTTTCAGATCTCCAACTCCATTCAGGTTTCACTGCAACATACTTCTTTCTCTTGGACTGATTCCACTCCCTGTTAGCAGCTCTCCTTTGCAGCTTTCCCATGACTCTGGGCATCGCTAGCATCTTGCATTCTCCAAGGCAATGCCAGCTTCAACTACACAGCTTCATGCAATGGCCTCTTAGCAAACCTCTATTCCGGGACACCCCTTACGCATGCTTAGCCTCAGCGACTTTGTTCCATAACTCCTTTCTTCTAGCCTTCACTCTACAGCCAGAACCACATGCTGAAGATGCCAAGTTCTGCTGTTCCTGGGTGTCTTAGTTAGGGTTTCTATTTCTCTGACTAAACACCATGACCAAAGAGCAAGTTGGGGAGAAAAGGGTGGTTTATTAGGCTTATACTTCAGCATTGCTGTTCATCATTGAAGGAAATTATGACAGCAATTTGAATAGGGCAGGATCCTGGAGGCAGGAGCTGATGCAGAGGCCATAGAGGAGTGTTGTCTACTGGCTTGTTTCCCGAGACCTGATCAGTCCACTTTCTCATAGAACCCAGGACCAGCAGCCCATGGATGGCATTACCCACCTTGGGTTGGGCCCTTTCTCATTGATAACTAAATGAGAAAATGCCTTACAGCTGGATCTCAAGGAGACATTTCCTCAGCTGAGGCTTTTTCCTCTAATGACTCTAGGTTGTGTCAAGTTGACACACAAAACCACCCTGTACACTGGGCCTGGAACATGGCCCCCTTGGTTAATTACATCTTTACCAGCTCTGTTTTCCTCACTATGTAAGCTTGGCTTCCTTGAACTTGTTCTTTAGACCAGGCTGGCCTCAAACTCAGAAATCAGCTAGCCCTTGCCTTCTCTGTGCTAGTATTAAAGATGTGCCCCACCACACCCAGCTCTAAGCTTTTCTTTAGTTCCTTTTCATAAGTTGGAAACTTAGCTGTGTAGGATCTTGCCCTGAGGACATCACTCCCTTTATTAAATTTCTTAATCCATTTATCTCCTTGAATTTAGGATTTTGTTCCATTCCACTTCCTGGTGCTCTTTTTCTTCCCAAAATTTGCCCTATTCAGCTTGCTCCTTTTCATTATAAATCTTCATTAGAGTAACCACTAAAAACCACATGACAAAGTCTATACTAGGCTTTCTGGAGATTTCTTCTGTCAACAGAATTAATCCCAAACTCTCACATTAGCCACAGGCAGACTCTTCAGATAAGAGCAAAAGGCATCCACTCTCTTCACAAAAGCATCAAAAGAATGATCTCTAGGCAAAATATTTAAATTCTCCTCTGGAAGCTCTTGAATGAGCCCACCACACTTCATCAAATCATACACAGCACTAGTCTTGCATGATTTTACTAGTGTGGCCTCTTAAGCATCACTTAAAGTATTCCACTGCTTTCATAACCCCAAGTATCAAATTCCAAATTCCTCTAAACACATGGTCAGGACTGCCATAGCAATACTCAAGTCTCTGATACAAACTTCTGTCTTAGTTTATGTTTTTGTTGTTGTGAAGAGACAATGACCACAGATACACTTATAAGGAAAATATTTAATTGGGGTAGCTTGCTTACAGTCCAGTCCATTGTCATCAAAGTGGGGAGCATGGTGGCATGCAGGCAACAGGAAGTCAACCGACTGTCACACTGAAGGAAGCTTGAGCAAAACGGAACTCAAAGCCTGCCCCCACAGTGACACACTTCCTCCAACAAGGATACACCACCTAATAGTACCGCTTCCATTGGGGGCCATTGCCTTTGCAACCAACACACCATGACTTGGTTCTTTTAAAAAATATGTTTTTTTCTTTTATTTTTAAGATTATATTAATTGCATTATGTTTAATCACCTCTTTCTCCCTCCATCCCATCCCTTATATCTTCCTTTCTCTCTTTCAATTTCATGGGCTCATTTTCCACTAATTTTCATTACATGAATACACACACACACACACACACACACACACACACACACATACACACACATACACACTCACACACACTTTTCAATAATTTTAATTTTAATTGTATGATGCTTTAATGGATGGTCATTTGATATTGGATGTTTTTTTCTTTCCTTACATTTTCTGCTAGGAATAGAGTCTCATGTTTATCTTGATTCTTTTCTGTAACTAAGCTATAAGAGGCAGATTCTAATCCATCTTCTTACATTAGTCTGCAAATATTAATTCAAAGCAGATAATGTTTGATTTCTTTTTATTTATTTATTTATTTATTCATTTATTTATTTCTTGTAAATCCTAGTCACAGTTTCCCTCCCTCCTCTCTTCCCAGTACCTTCCCCAAACTCCCCTCTCTTCCAACCCCCAATCCACTCCTCCTCTGTTTCTGTTTAGGAAAGGGCAGGTCTCCCTTGAGTATCAATGAAACATGGTATATCAAGATGCAGTAAGACTAAGCACCTCTCCATGTAAAAGACTGGACAAGTTGACTCAGTATGAAGACTAGAGTCCCAAAAGCCAGTAGAAGAGTCAGGCACCGCCCCTATTTCCACTGTTAGGAGTTCCTCAAGAGGACCAAGCTACACAACTGTAAAATATAAGCAGAGTATCTAGGTCAGTTCCATGCAGGATCCCTGATTGTGGCTTCAGTCTCTGTGAGCACCTATGAACCCAGGTTAGCTGATTCTGTCACTTTTCTTATGATGTCCTTGACCCCTCTGGCTCCTACAATCCTTTCTCCACCATCTTGCAGGATTGATACCTAGCCTAATTGTCATGAGAAGAAGTTTCATCCAGCAACTAATGGACAGATAATGTTCAATTTCAATGACAGTTTAATTTTAAACTTTTAATATTTGATAACTTTGTATCATGTAAAGTTAAAAGAAATTTTAAAAAGACATGCAGTTACTCCAAATATTAATATCATAAATGTAGAAAATAAACATTTAAGCATGTGATTTTATTCATTTGTGCTGTTTTTGACATTTATAATCCAAGTATTATGGAGTCATTCCTATATCTTGTTTGAAATTAAAAATTCATAAATACTCTCAAAGGTAATGGTAAGGACTTAGAATCATAAAGCCTTGGTTGAAAAATCAATGCATAACCTTATTTTTCTGTCCTCTTTTAAAACAACATTCATAATATTTAAGGTTGAGTCACTAAAAACAACTAAAGCCTATAGAACTATGGCTCATGCATGTGGGAAGCATATCAAAATACATAATTTATTCTTTAAGTATATCAGATTGCTTGGAGCCATTTTCAGTGAAATTACTTCCAACAACTTTGATTTAAAAAAAATTCTCAAAGAATGAAGTGGCATGCAGTTTGGGACTTTGAACCAAAGAGAAACATTGTCTTATTTCATTAAAAAAATGTGAATAAATACTTGCAAGGCATTACAGAGTTTATACTGCTATGCCTTGCCCTTGAAAGGATTAATGAGTAGCCTAGTCCTTGAAAGGATCACATACCTTTGATGAGTTACATAAATTTTGGAAAATAAATTTATGAGGGCCAACTTAGAAATAATGTAAATAGAATGTACAGACATGTCTTTCCATGTACTAATGCATAAACATTATGCATACATATGTGTGTATAAATTTTTAATATGTAATAGGTAATTTGACATTCAGTTTTCAGAAGTAAAAATCACACTATGACTCAGAAAAATGAACACAGAGCATTCTTAAAAGTACTACTTTTCAATGCAGTAGTAAATGTAAATGAGTTTGAGAAAAATGAGGTTCCTTTTCCTCTTTTCTTTCTTTCTTATTTTATTCTCTTATTTTTTGAGACAGAGCTTCCAGAATCTCTAGCTCTCCTAGAACTCCCTCTGTAGACAAAATGGGCCTCTAACAGATACCTGCCTGCTTGCAATTCCTAAGTACAGGTATTAAAGGCATATGCTACCACCACATATTGAGAATTTTTTCAGATTGCCAAATTCTATGTATTCAATACTCCAGGGGAATTTTTCCCCTTGTATTTCTTGAATTCATTTTAAATGTAGTTTTCCATTAAGTTTAATATCAACAATTAATAAATGCTATGCTGGCTTTTAGAAAAAATAAACATTTAAACACCAAGTCATTTATTATAAATATTCACTTATTTTATATTCCCAGAAGATGAGAATTCACAGTTGACTGATAAAAACATTGATATATGGTGTTGTACACAATTATGAGAAGAGGACAAAACACCAAATTTTAAAGGTGCTTTCCTATGCCAGTTATTGTTCTATAAGCATATACATTATAATTCAGTCTGATGCACATTCAGTGGAATAAAAGTTAATAAACATTGATTAGGTTGGCTCAACCAAAACCAGTTTCTCACTTTGTCATTTCATTAACACATTTAACTGAGTGGCAGAAAAAAACTATTTGTAATAAACAACACTTCAATTACTTCAACACTTGCTTCATCTAAACATTCCTGATATATAATTTAATAAAAAGCATTGTTAGAAAAGTTCATGGTAAGAATTATAATTAACTTAAGAAATGTTACTCAAATATGGAAATATGAGATAAGTATTAAGTATATTTCAACAAAAAATATGAAGATGCTTCTACAAATTATTTAATTTAGGTTAGTAATAAACTTGGAATCAAGTTTTATAAAGACTAAAATAACTCTTTGATGCAACTTAGAAATGATTAAGCAAAAGTAATAAAAATATCTATAAAATATTTAAGCAAGTTTAGGAATAGGAACCAGTAATTTACATTTTCTCTTTATTCTATGTCTCATGCAGGGGGAATGTGTTATGTTAGGAAAAACATACAGTTCTTATAGTCAGATAATTATACATGCTATAACCAAGAGACTGTAATCAAGACTGTAAGAATATGAGTTAAAAAATGCAGAAAAATAATAGTTAAAATTTATCATTAGTAAACAAGAACAAATAAAACAGTAAAAAACAAACTACTGTGTTCTACAATTCTCATTCCATATTGAAGCATAAATGTTGCAACATATTCCTAGATGTACAATGTTATTCCTATTTTCCTCTTCTCTATGAAAATATATGAAACTTTAATACAGAAATTTTTATCATTTCTCAGCATATCTTTAATCCACAGGACTTTTTTATTTTCCTCTATGGTAAAGAGCCAGTATATCAAACACTAGGAAAACTGATTTCATGGGCTGGTCATGGCAGAATCAACAAATTTCACACTTTGATATGAATTAAGGAAAACAGCTGCAAAAATACAAATAGTGTCAAATGCCTTTAAATAGTTTTTATGAACAAAAGGAATGAAAATAAAAGTTTATTTAAATTTAGAACTTGACATTTGCTTACAGTTTCACAAAGCCATATCAAACCACAGCAAATCATTCTGCATCGTAACTGCTCCAATGGAAACTAACTTTAAAATGATATTTTCTTGTTAACTACAGATGATTATTGAATATTTATTGTGTTTTTAACTCGGAAAATGTTGTTATGTCTTGTGTTTTGATTAATGTAAGTACTCTTGAGGCTCAGCTTTCCTTCACATTTTCATCATATATGCATACTTTATATGCATAGAACAGTATAAAGAATCCTAATATTATAGACAATACAATATTTTAATACACTGTTCAGTTTTAGTTTTGAAGCAAAAATTAATGTTATGTTCTTAAATAGTCATATGAGGCAAGAGATAAAATATTTCCTGAGGGTTCAAGGTATTATACTCCTTTATTGTCAAGATAGAAAAATCATTATTTTGCCATAGAATATCATTTAAATTAGCAGACTCATCTCTTTTAATAGATTTGCATTAAGTATTAAAGATTCTGTGATATTCAACAATAAAGGGTAAACATACACATCAGTGCCCCTCCCAAGATTCCAAGATCATTGTGAAAGAGTACAGATTCGCACAAGAACGAGGCCATGAACACTTCCAAGACACAGTTCTGGATACAGCGGGGCAGAGTTGCATATTAACTTCAACTGTTAGAGGGAACAAAAATAAAACCTGTTAGATCCCAAGTCAATTCAAATACTACCACATATGAGGTGGGAGATATGGGCAAAATATCCATCCCTAAACTTGGAACAATTAGTAATCATCAGCTTCTAGAAGAGGGGCCAAGAACATTTCCTCTAAGATTGTCACCCCCATTAAGAAGATCACTCTGCAGCAGAAGGCAACACAGTGAAGAATAATTGAGCAGGACATATTAGTCTTGAATGTTAAAAAAGAAAATAATGCAATATTGGCCATATAGGGAAGGCAGGGGTAATCTTCAAAGAGTTGTCGGGGGATAACTATGTCATCACAAGTTTATGAAATTCTCAAATAATTAAAAATATCCTTTTTTCAAGCCTTATATGGCCCCATGTTCAAGACTCTGAACATACTTGACCATTTATGAAAGCTCACAGGACTTATTAGTGTGAGTGTTCATGTCACAGTGTTTCTTATGTTCTTTGTAGCTATTTCTTTTTCTATGAATAATCTTGAGATTCTTGACTTTATTTCATGTGTCATTAGAAATTGCAGAGTTGAGATAATTATTATATTTCAAAATACATAAATATTGTATTAATCTACAAAATATTATATAAAATATTATATTAATATACATGACTGTTACATGAGATAGTATATTCTTGGAGAGAAATGATTTGAAGAATTTTAACTCAGAATTTTAGAAGGGCCAATTGTTTGATATTTCAATATATCTGGTATAACCCTTGATTCCCAAAGAGTGGTATTGATCAAAGAAAGATATTCACCTTGAAACACCCAAGGCAACCCTCCAAAGAAAGAAGAAATTAGGGTGTTTAATAGGGAAAAAATTACAATAAATTATTATAGTAGCCAAGGATTTTAAATGAAATTAAAGTCATTATATTTTAAAATAATAATAAAATTATTTAAGTAATTGATTACTGTTCTACAATAAATAAATAAATTAAATAAAATAAACAAATTACATAAGGATAATTGATCAGATCTTTTGAAGACTTTTCACTTCACTTGGTTCACAAACTAGTATTAGAAATTTTAGATAAAGTCACGACTAAGAAATGAAACAAATATTATAAAAATATAAAGTATATTTTTTAATTTTCCCATCATTATTTAATTGTAGAAAGATACATAATGAACACTTAATGCATATTGTACATCAATATTAAATACATTTATTTTATCCTAATTTTCAATTTAATCACATTAATACATTTTTCAAGTAGTCTCTTTTATTGTTTAATTTAAATATTTGTAATTTGAGAATTTCTACACAACTTTTATATTCCTATCATTTATATTCCTATCATTTATACCACTTTGCTCCCCTTCAATACCCTCCAAATTCATGTTCTCTTCTTTTTTAATTATAATCACTATACAGATTTCCAAATATACTCACATTCATATACAAATATATACAGCCTACTGAGTCTAGTAACAATTTTCATGAAGGTGATTTCTTTAAATTTATTGTACTTTATGCTGAAAAATTTGATTTCTTCAGACTTAAAGAAATTCTCACTTAGCCTACTCTGAGCCCTTATTTTTTACATTTTGAAATAAGTCATGTTTGGGAAGCATAGCTTGATGACACATTGTTTTTCATGGCACATAAATATTTATCCACTTCAGATAGAGCAATAGCAAGAGTTAAATAAAATGATGACACTAAACTGTTGATGAATTTCTAAACAGTCTTATTAAATAAGAACCACAGAGCCAAATACAGGGGTGAAAGTCATAGAGTTCAGAGAAATAGTGAGGGCTGCCAGGTAACCTAAGCTCACCACACCACTGCAGCTTCTCAAGAGAGCCAGCTTCTTCTTGTCTAACCTGCACCTTTATTGCCTTGCTATTCTGCCTTCTCATAGGTTCTTAGCTCATCCACCTCACTTCCTTGCCACTGCCTGTCTGTACAGACCTCCAGGTCTGTATAGTTGGTACTAGGGTTAAAGGTATGTGTTGCCATGCTTGGCTGTGTCCTTGAACACACAGAGACTCTGCTTGCCATGTGATCGAATTAAGGACATGTGCTACTACTGCCTGGCTTTTGTTTATGGCTGGCTATGTCCTCTGACCTCCAGGCAAACTTTATTTATTAACATACAAATAAAATATCACCACATTTCAGTATAAATAAAATATTACCACAATGAACAATGTGTCTACCTGGTTTGCTCACAGAACATAAGTATCTCATATAGCTTCATATATGAAAAATTAGGGGTAACTGCAGTGCTGTGGACTCTTGACTGGCTTGCCTATAGCTACTTCACTGAAGTCAGTTATCACCCTACAATTATAAACTGTTTCCTGAAACAAGGGGAATGCCCTTTGGACTCTCATAAGCTTTCTGAAATTTTCCAAGTCTTTATCTTTTGTGAGAGTCTCTAATTTATGAGTTTATAATTTTTCCCTCCTAGAGGGAATGGTTTCATTCATAGGATGTATATTCATAACAGGAAGACTTAAAAAAATCTATTGCAATGATTTTATTCAGAAGTTTAAAAAATCCAAATGAAACAGTACAAAAGTGTCTCTGAAGCTGAATGTTTTCCTGTGTCCCACCTGGCCCACAATCAGGACAAATCTCTCTCACCTGCCAGTCCTGCAGCAGCAGCAGCAGCAGCAGCAGCCTCCGCCGCTGTCGCTGGAACCCAAATAAACACACACCGATAGGAACATGGGTATATGATTCTCTAGTTCATTACAGTGTGGACAAAAAATAAAATCTCATGAGAACAGTTCCTGAAGAAGAGCTTAAAATATTTTGCTTTTTCCAAATATAATATCACATCCTTTAAAAAGTACACCTTTTGCTTATTGATTGATTGATTGATTTTCTTAAACAAGAGACAGTAATAGATTATTTATACAGTATCCCATTGAACATAAAGTAGTTGAACTGGTACCTATCTAGAGTCTTCACACCAACTTGCTAGTGTTGAAGGCACTGGACGGAACTCTGCATGCTACCAGGAGGGAAGAATAAATACAAATCCAGCTACCAACCTTTCAGTCTCAAATGGTGATGTCCCTGCAAGACGCACTGGTACAATAGTAGCACAGGGAATGTGGAGTAAGGAGCAAATATGTGGTTTGATTTGAGGCCCATGACTAGAACACATACCCAATATTGCCCAAGGGTCCAATAACCTGAAGCTAGATAGTCCAACTACATATTGTAAAACTATATACTACTACACTTCTGCTAAAGAAATGCATGAATGACATTCTTCTGTACTTATAGATCAGTTATATCTCAGCCATAATCAAAAAAGCATAATCCTGGAGTAGATGGAAATAAACCCAGAGAACAATAACTAAAACAATGTTCCTCAAGTGAAAGGACCTGGAAACACGCAGTCTTACATGGGATGTCTCCATCACATCTCTCCTTCAGGAACATAGTAGAACCAGAGACAGAAAAAGTTTAAGAGTTAGGGAGGATGGAAAACATTTTCTAAACAGCATGACCAGAGCACATATGAACTCACAGAGACTGTGGCAGCATCCCTGGCACATGAACGAGTCTGTACCAGATCCAGTCCCAGTGCTGAGAGGAAAAATGGAGGCAAATCACGGTTCCTAACCCAGAAGCCACCTCTAATTGGTAACCATTTGCAAATTAAATGAAACCCCTCTGAACTGGAGGCCTAATGCCCAGCAGTTTACAACCAACACAAAACAAACTCAATGGCATCTCTGGAGGTTCTTGGATTTTGTCTCACAAAGTTTTATTGGGGTATCGTTTTTTAACCTTACATGTCATTTGCATATATATTAGGGCTTCCAGTTTTGTGTTGTAAAAGGATTCCGCTGGGTGGTGGTGGCGCACTCCTTTAATCCCAGCACTCGGGAGGCAGAGCCAGGAGAATCTCTGTGAGTTCGAGGCCAGCCTGGGCTACCAAGTGAGATCCAGGAAAGACTCAAAACTGCACAGAGAAACCCTGTCTTGAAAAACAAAAACAAAAACAAAAATTAAAAGGATTCCTATGTGTGTGAACATTTCTCTATCTGTATCTCTGTTTCTTGTACTGTTTCTTTGTCTCTTTTTTTCTGTTTGCTTGTTTAGTTCAATTTCTATTTGTCTCTATTTGACACTTTATTATTATTATTGTTGTTGTTATTTAGATGCCTCTTTACTAGTCTAAAAGAGAGCTGGGAAGGGTCTAGATCAGATTGGAAGGGGTGATGAGAGAAACTCAGAGGAGTTGGGGGAAGGGAAATATAATACTATTTTTATGAAATAAATATATTTTCAATAACAGAAAAATAAAAGAAAGAAAGAATCACAAATAGCCCAAAATTTGGTTCCAAAGCATATTGCCAACAATAGGAGATGAAGTTATTTTTTATGCACGAACACATGACTGTACAACACTCGATCAAAGACTAGAACAGTTGCTTCAAAAATTAGATAAGATTAGCATAAATAATAACTTCATTTATAAATAAGCAGGTAAATATGCAGATATGAAGATGTATAGGTAAGTGATAAGTTTATGGTAGATAAATATACATAATAATGAACATATAGATGAATATATAATTATACGTATTTATATTTGTAATGAGAATGAGAAAGGGAGAGATTAGTGTGTTAAAGATCCTAGGGATTTTATAATTCTTAGCATTTTATTTGGCTTTGACTACTGACTCCACTTGTGCATATAGTCAGATATTCTATAACATTGATCAAGTATAAAGTAAAATACATTAAAAAATATTCAAACACATTAGAAGTGACCAACTACAAAGTTTGTCCAATATTTTCATTTAGTATGGAATGAATGATATTTTAACCAGATTAAAAGAAGTTAAACTTTTACTTTCAGACATTCAAAGGCTTGTTGAAAATGAATAATTTATAATGTGCACTGTTAGACATATCAAATAGGGAAAGAACAAATCATTCTTCATTATCTTTAACTCAATACACATTTTAAAAAGAACAATTAACCTTTAATTAAATTGTTGTTCATAAAACAACAGTAACAACAAAGTGTCAGGTAAATGTTCTAAAACACTTGACTCTTTCTTAGGGTCAGGGGCTTTGTAACCAGATGTTTATGGTCATTAAGAGACACATACATTCAGTTTAATTGCTGAGACTTAGATAACATTCTGAGAAAATATATAATATGTTGTAACCAAAACATAAGTGATATAATACATTTATGTTCATCATCTTTTAAATAAACTTAATACTACCATGCATTTTAACAGATATAGGGAAAAAATCAACTATGCTCAATTTACCTAGTTTCAACATTTTGATCTATTATATAGAATTTTATTGTCATGAGTTTAGAGTTTGCTTATGAAAGAAGAGAGTTGTAAAAATTACCCCCCAATTTAAAACAAACCACAAACTAGGAGTGCACTGGAGAATATTTATAGACTTGGGATGCTATGCAGAGCAGAAGAGTTGAAATAGTGAGGGCTGTGATTAGCACAGCCTCCTTCCCTGAAGCCAGTCTCTGGAGAGGGAAAGAATATAGACAGCCTCCACTGTTCTAGAGTATCTGTGATGTGGGGAAGGCTTAGTGTTTGTGAGAGACTTAAATGACTAGCTTTGTTCTGGAGACTATCACAGATAGGTGAAGGACAAATAATGAGAACTAGACAGATGCTGTGGGTCATTCCTCATCTTCCCTTGCTTTTTTAAAATATGTGAATCTGAAGATTAAGTATCCGAGAGACCCAGTAGCATACGGACACTTGAAATATCCAGAGAAGTAAATTCTATAATCACAAAATTCAGCTTGGAATAAATATTACAGGAAAGCAATTTTTGCTCCAAAAAACTAAGAAACAAAGTGTAGAAACATTAAATATACCATGAGAAATGTAATTTTAGGTTGGAGCAAAATCAAATATTTTAAACATACAAAAAAATTCAACATCTGACATTGTAAAGTTCACTTTGTCAAAATTTGAATTTCTGATTTTTTAATGCATAGCATTAAGGAAATAAAAATAAAAGCGTACATACAGGGAGAGAAAGTTTTGTGAAAGATATATTTTCTAATTAACTTATTTTAATAATAAAGAACTCATAATTCAATAACAGAAAGGAAATCCAATTTTAAAGAAGAACAGTGGTATGACAACACTTCAAATAAAATATATATGGGTGACAAATATGGGAATAAGAGTTATCAAGTGTATTTTTCTTTGGGACAAGACAAGGTAGTCACAGTGAGATACCAGTGCATTCCCGGTAAAAAAGCTAATATTTAATTTAAAACCCTATAAATAGGGAATAAGACATTAAGAAAATGGAAAAATAATTTTATTGGAGTGAGTTATATCTTGCTTATAGTTCACATGGCAGTATTACTAAGAATATTTTTATGAACATATGGCTCAACACCAAGCAGGCCTGCTTGACTTCTGAGCATAGACCAATGACAAGTTGTCAAGTGAATGTGACTTTTCAATCATAATGAAAAATACTCTTCTTTCAGTAGATCCTAAATAGGCTGTCATGCTCCCCATTGAGCTCTACTGACATGTGTCAGTAGGGTCTGCAATGCAGAAGCTGAGTCTTTAAGAACATGCATTCATTCAGGATCAGCATGTCCAATACTAGAAGATCTTGTCACACACAACAAAAAGACATTCTTTCCTTGTCACCTAAATACTATAACTAAGATATTTGTAAATAATGAAAAATCATTGCCATGATGGAGAGTAGCTACAACCTCAAGGTTATAAATGCAAAATAACTGCATGTCAATCAAGTGACAGTACAGCTGGCATTCAACTAAATGAGGACAGTGCATAGATTATTGAGCAATGTTTTATTTCAGAAGAAATGTAGAAACACAGAATTCTGTGTTTGTGTTTCCATGGGGATGAACGCAATTTGATAATGGTCAGATAGGGTCACAGTTCACTCTACAAACCATACAATAATTAACAGACTTATTTTGTTTTAAATTTTACCATAAACATGATTACACCATCACGAAGCTTACCAGGTAGAGCAAATATGACGATCATCATACGCTGTTATTGCATCAGTCTATTGAAAGACAAAGAAAAAAGGATATTGAGGATTGCTTCTTTAGTAGTTATCCATGTAGAGGACAACTGAAACCACTACAAGTTTCAAGGTTCTGTAGCCCAACTAGGAATATTACACAACAATTAAAGGCTAGACGCCATTGATTTCAAATAGAGCAAACTGGGAAATACACAGGAGAGTTTAGAGGAAAGAAAGATGAAAAGATGCCATTATCATACCACCTTGAAGTTATTTTAAAAACAGAAAGAGGAAAGTAGAGCCATTTTAAACATTCAAAACCAATAACAAAGAAAAAGAAGACTGAGGAAACAGAACATGTTGTAATAGGTGTTTAATCCTAGCAATTAGGATACAGAGACAAAAGAGAAGGGTTTCTACCTTATCCTTACCTACAGGAGTTCAGATCCAGCATGACCTTCATAGTGAGATCCTATCTCAATGTACCAAACACTAGAAACAGGACTGTTTCACAGACTGCAGACATGCCTAGCCTGAACACTGGTTGAATTGAGAGAAAGAGAGAGAGAGAGAGAACTATGAAACAGAGAGAACTATGTTGACATCTATTAATTAAAAAGGAAAATTTATCATGCATTTCACACTTTATATTCACCATAGACTTTTAAAAACATTTTTCATTTTTTTTTGTTTATAAAGACATGTTACCTGCATGTATGTCTGTGCATCCAATGTGCAATTCTTTAGGGCAAAAAAGAATGTAAAATCACCCAAGATTGGTGTTACAGACTGCTGTAAGGTCAAGGTCCCACAGTCTCCTTTAAGTGTATAGTATGTGCATGTGTGTGTGTGACTGTGCATGCATGTATGCCTGTGCATTCATGTGCATATGTGTGTACAGGCTTGAAGTAAAAATCAGGTGTTTTCTCTAATGCATTTTATCTTACATTTTCAAATACTTTCCCTGATTGAATGTACAACTTCCTATATTTGTTATTCTGGCTGTCTGGCAATATCTAAGAATCAACATTTCTTCTACCTTCTCACAGTTGCTAGGGTTTCAGATATTCGCTACTGTGTAGAGCTTGCACATGTTGCTGGATATGTGAACTGAGTACCTTAGCTTGCAAAGCAATCATTTTAAAGATTGATTCATCTCATCTGCCCCAAGTGAATATGCTTAAAGTCACATTTACCTTCCAACTGATCCTGCAAAAATAAATACCCCCAAAGCATCACCTAGATTTCAATTGTTCTTATTTTGTGTTTTTTTGCAGTGTAAATTTGTGTATTATCACACATTCTGTTCTATATCTAAGACTATTTTGTTTACACTCAATGGTCCTTTTCTCTCACTTGTTCTAATCCTAGGTGAAAGATAAGATCACAATCACACAGGTTTGAAATAGTATGATTCAGACTGTCTTTGACTAGAGCCAGTTCTAACCCTTTAACCAACAAGTACCCGAGCAATGACTCCTTAGGTTCACAGGCACAGCAGATGTGAGTCCTTTTTAAGGTGCCATTCTTGCACTGATTTTACAAATTGGATATTTCTGAAGACCAATGAAGTCCTCTTGGTACCCAACTTCCTGGTATGAAGATGGCCAATGAATATACTCAAAGGTGGTGGGCTCCCATTAACAGCCAATTTGGGGCCAATTAAATCTCTTCTAGTTCCATAACTCTGTCTCTTAAACTGTTGGCTATATCAGACAGAATCTAATCTTTTCACAAGCTCCCCTTAGCACTTCTCTGGGGAACAACCTCTTAACATGCAGAAATACAAAGTACATTTAACATTCGAAGTATAAAACTCTACTCCTCTGGGTGTGATGGCACACACCTTTAATCCCAGCACTCTGGGGGCAGAGACAGGTGGATCTCTATGAGTTCCAGTCCAGCCTGGTCTACAAAGCAAGTTACAGGAAAAATTCCAAAGAAACTTTGTCTAAAATACCAAAATCATCAATTAATAAATCAATCAACCAACCAATCCATCAACCAATCAATCAGAAAGGAAGGAAGAAAGAAAATAAAAATCTGTCTTTTACCAAAACAGTCCTTATTTGTCTCTTAATACAAATGCATTCAATGTATTTATTGAGCGCCCAAATCATAACTTTCTCACCATAGCTGTTAAGTCCCAGACTAAGGACTAGTAGCAAGTAGTCATACAATATGACAGTCTTAATAATATATAATGATAGAACAGACACAAGGTGAAGATTCTTATTCCAAAAGGAAGTATAAGGTAAATCAACTAAGTGTACCAATTTCCAGTTGATCAAAAATGAGACCTCTACGTCTATACCTGGCATAAGGAGACACAGAGGTGAGATATGGACTTCCACAGTGTTACATAATCCCAGACCTAGGACCTTTCTGATTGTAGGTCTTCAACATGCAAGATGTTGGAAAATTGTCAAGGGAATTTTAAGCTGGTTGAAAGTGGGTTGCAGGAGCAAGGAGGCCATACCTGTCTCCTCTCAAACCTCTGTCCTTTGTTTAGCTGGTGTCCTGGTTCCATAAAGATGCAAAAATAGAAAGCAACTGGGAACATTGAAAATATTAAATTTTTTAGGACAACTAAAAGGTAAGCAATTTCCAACGGATGTCACTATTGTCTATCATGTGGTAGTTAAAGGGAGCAGTAAGGAAGACGCTCATCATGGACAGGAGATTTTCATCCTGGACCCAGCTGGCAGCATTAACATACCCAGGAGATTTCTACTGAGTACTTCTAAGCCCCCAACTTGATAAGGCTGCCTTTGCTTCTTGCCTCAATAGGGCTACTTCAATCTTTTTCACTGGATGTTGCTAGCTCTATTTTATGCCATTTTACAATCTAGTATGTCTATCCATCCGCTACTTAGCAGTTACTGTTTTACTTTTGTGTGTTATATCATTCAGAAACTCATACCTTAAAAAAATAAAGCTACCGCTATATAAGATCACTGTCAGATCATAGAGAACATGTGACCCTGTGACCAATTCCTCAGCCTCATTTTATACGCTACCTGTAGCTCTCCAGGAGAAACATTTCACACTTTTAATTCTATCTACTTTCCTTTCATCTCCAGTGGTTGTTTTATTACCACAGTTCCTATGCATTACACCACCGATGATTTCTTTTATGGACTCTAGTCCCATTAAAAACTATCTGACCTTCCAGGTTTTCTTTGAAATCTCAGTGGTAGAAGCTTCTGTGGTCCTATAGCATTTATATTCTGCAAACCTATCAACCTGTTGCCACAAGGATGACCTCTATATCTACAGCTGTCATGAACTGTAGTATAGTACATTGCTACAGCAAACTTGAGAATCTGTTCAACTCAACATGAAATGTATGTTTTGAAATAACTCAAGAGACAGTTCTAATAGGCAATGTCACCTTAGTTGGTTGCTCTCAAAAGTCTCTGTAAAATATACTTTGAATTTTTACTACTATGTCTCAGAGACTAGATGTGTGTGTGTGTGTGTGTGTGCGCGCGCGCGCGCGCGCGCGGGCACGCACGCACGTGCTTGTATGAAATAAATATACCAGAGATTACCACCAGGAATTTCACCTAGGATTGTGACAAAAATCCCTTGGTTTCTTCTGATCAACACTTATCTTACCAGGTCTTTTTTGTGTGTGTTTGGCAAATTAGGAATTTTTGAAACCATGACATGACGAATACAGTTTTTCTGTTCAGTTCTTGCACAGTCTTCATCTAGATAGGTGCTAATACATATCTCTTATACTTCTGCCATCAAAGTTGGCCTTCTGATAATGTACAACATTACCAGAATCATGTACAAAACTATTATTTTAGTTTTTAAGGTATCCTTAATTCACTACTTCAAATTCATTCGAGAATCTTCTTCAAAACAGTTGCAAATGCTTTGCCACATCATCAGATAGTTGTACTAACATCTCTAAATCTTGATACCTGTTCCTCTACTATCCAGATTATCATCCCTGAAAAAAAAATCTGTGAAAATTAGCTCATAAAAAGAGAATGATTTGGGTTGTTTCCATACATAATCACATGACCTCTTTATCTGGCTTGGAATGAAGCAAAATATCAGGGATGGAGCATCTGGGAAAAACAATCAAACATTTCAGGAAGAAAGGAGGTGAACATCTCTTTGAAGCTCTGCCTCCTTTGACCATGAGGTCTTTTAATATCCTAAGGATTGCCTTCATAGACACATAGTGAAGAGGAGTAGCTATATTCCTAGACCATGTGATCATATTTCTGTTAAGAATTACATTAATTAAAGGAAGAATTGTTTCTGTTTATTGAAAAAAATTAATTTTTTCCCTAAGACATAGCTGTTACTGATAGACGAAAACATTGCTGCCTTTAACAAAGCTGTGCTTGCCATTCTATTATTATCTTTTTTTATCAAGGCATGATATGACTTTACATATGATATGATATGGTATAATGTTATATATTTTAGTCTAAAATCCTCATAAGATATTTAAAAAGAAAATTTCTTTAAGGTTTGGAAATGTTATAGGTGGTGTAGTGATACTTTCAAATTCTGAGAATTATTAGTCTACAACAATATTTTCTTTTTAACATTTTGATTAAATGTGTGATCTAGACAAATATAAATATAAATAATGTATTATTTTGAAGTAATTTATATTTTTGAAAATTAGTTGTTATTGAGAATTTGGAGTAGATTCAGTAATGAAAACTAAGATATAAATTGAAACATGGGTAAGAAAGATAATACTGTGTTTTATAACAAGCCCTAATATACAGAAGCTCTTTAGATACTTTGAGCTTACCATAGTACAAAAGTATTGTGCAAAATATTTTTCCAAAACTTTATCCATGGAAATTTATCCATCAGAATCTATCTATGATACAGTAGATAACCTTACAAATATGTAACACACTAAGAACTCTAAGTGGGCAGTGTGTTTAAAACATAAAGAACACATAATATTGGGTGTAATTACAGGTATAGCAAAGTGAATGAGGACTGAATTTACTGAAAAATACAATACACATGTATGAAATTATTAAACAATGAAAAATAGTGACTTATTTTTTCTGGCCTGGAATGTGTAGAATAATGAAATCTACCGATTTCCAATTGTATAATAATACATTATTCATGTAATTTACTGTCTATATTGACAATAAATTATGTGTATCATCTGCATTTTTAGCTAATAACATTCTCATTTCATAATAGATTTATGGATACATAATTCTATAATAAATAAAAGGACATTTTTGAACTTACCATACTCTTGTTATTTTTGAAAATATAATTTTTAAAAATTATCAAAAATTGACTTCAATTAGGATAAGATCAATTACTTTTACTCCATGGCAACTAAACTGATAATAACTGACTTTTTCCTGACTTATTCATTCTAAAATTTAAGTTCCTAGACTGTTAATTTCATATTACATTGAATGCAACCACATATGGTCAAACCATCAGATTTCTGGAATTTCACAATTACATCTATTTCCTCCAACTTGCAGAGAAGTAGCCCATAGATAATTTCTGTCAGCTGTAGAATGTGGCTATCACTGTCTTCCCACAAAGGTATATGTAAAATACGAAATAGTTCTGGAGGTGACCTTACTTCTATTTCAGTGAGTTCACAAGAATCCTATTTCTGACATATCTCCATTCATTAACCAAAAATAAAATTAGATTGTGTCTTCCTGTATATTAGTATCCTCAAAGAACTTTAATGATTCCTCAATGGAAACCTCATGTTTCAACATGAAAAGAAATATGGCATGGCATTAGTAATCTTGTAGAGAACGCATTGATAAAATAAATGATAGATTCTTCCTGGAGTTAGCATATCAGACCCCACAAGGGAGATGCCCACTTTTTAAGAAGCCCTGAAGTCACATATTCTATGGTTCTTTCTGTGAATGAACATGGATGCTAAAGAGATCACAGAAACTTGTTTCTTATACCAATCATCCCCTTCCAAGGAAAAGATTAAATTTCTTACCAAATAAAAACAAAAGAAGTTTGATTAACCAGTTAATGATATACTGCAAGTTTTTTTTTTTTCTTTTTTGGTTTTTTTATTATTATTATTATTATTATTTTACAACACCATTCAGTTCAACATAATAGCCACAGAATCCCCTGTTCTCCCCCTCTCGCCCACCCCTCCCCCTAGCCCACCCCCCATTCCCACCTCCTCCAGATCAAGGTCTCCCCCGAGGACCGGGGTTGACCTGGTAGACTCAGTCCAGGCAGGTCCATTCCCCCCTCCCAGACCGAGCCAAGTGTCCCTGCATAAGTCCCAGGATTCAAACAGCCAACTCATGCAACGAGTCCAGGACCTGGCACCAATGCACAGCTGCCTCCCAAACAGATCAAGCCAACTGACTGTCTCACCCGTTCAGGTGGCCTGATCCAGTTGGGGGCCCCTCAGCCTTTGGTTCATAGATCCTGTGCTTCCATTCATTTGGTTATTTGTCCCGGTGCTTTATCCAACCTTGGCTTCAACAATTCTCGCTCATATAAATCCTCTTCTTACTCACTAATTAGACTCCCAGTGCTCCACCAGGGGCCCAGCCGTGGATGTCTGCCTTCAGATTCCTCAGTCCTTGGATGGGGTTTATGGCACCACTATTTGGGTGTCTGGCCATCCCATCACCAGAGTAGGTCAGTTCCTGCCGTCTCGCGACCATTGCCAGCAGTCTTTTGAGGGGGTATCTTTGTGGATCTCCGTGGGCCTCCCTAGCTCTCTGCTTCCTCCCCTTCTCAAAAATAAATTGTCCTTTAATCTCATTGGAAAACAGTTGTGAAATCATAGCTGAGGAACAAAACTTTGTCCACAGTGTTTAAATGTCACTATTTAGATATATCTTGATCAAAAAAGTACACCAAAGGCTGATATGTCATGTCTTTATCTCACTACTCTCATGTCCATGTTAATAATGACTGAAAAAATGTTCTCAGACTTCCTAGTCAGAGGTATACAAATGTAGGACTATTGGAGGAGATAAACTATTGAGTTATAATTCATCATTAAGATTATACATATGTCATTTTCATATTACAATCGTTAGCTTCAAGGGAGTTTCTAGGGTGGCTTATAGGTACTTTTGGATGTCCATAAAATTATTGGAATTTTACCATTGCTTTTTTATCTACACACAGTGGTTGAATGATATATCATTCTGACATTTTATATTGGCATTACTATAATAAGTGAGAAAATGGATCAAAATCTAAATTATATTCCTAAAACTAAATTGGTGTTCATTGACATTATAGACAGACTGCAACTGGGTTAGATTAGTTGTTCTAATTAAATCAGCTCAACTCAGTGTGAAGATAGATTATGCCTACTAGAGCAGCTCCATGTTAGTAACATTTCAGAAGTTACAGGTGCAGATACATTTTGGGTGGTGGTTATGTGCATTGCCAGCCACAGGGGAAAATTACAACAATCTATTTTTTTATTTTAAAGCTAATTAAATTAATTCATTTAAAGCATATTTTTAGTTGAAACTAATGATGTCTCATTTAATACTAATATTCTTTGATTTAATAATTTTCTATACAGGTGCTCAAAATGTGGTCATTAATATATAATTTAGAATGAATAAAATATTATTTTGGGGCTGGGAGGTGGTGGTGGCACATGTCTTTAATCACAGCACTCGGGAGACAGAGCCAGGCAGAACTCTGTGAGGTCGAGGCCAACCTGATCAATAGAGCAAGATCCAGGACAGGCACTAAAACTACACAGAGAAACCCTGTCTCAAAAAACAACAAAAAAAAATTTATTTTGGTTTTTTGAGACTTTCAGACATGTGTACAATTAAATACATACATATATGCATACATACATGTATACATATACACAGTATCTGTGTGTTATAAAGATGTTCTATACATACATGTAGAGATTATAGAGATGTCAATGTTATACACATACATATACACACGTATACCATTTATACCATATATAACATCTATTTCCCCTTTGACCCTCTCCAGGTTTTTCATAATCCCAACAGTTCCTACTCTAACTATGTGTACGTTTTCATAACCCATCAAATTTTGCTCTCTTAGCTAAGCATGGTAGTATATACCTCTGGTGCCAACACTCATGAGGCAGAAACATGAAGACTGTGATAACTTTGAGGTTATCCTAGTATATAAAGTTAACTCTAGTCTAATTAAGAAAATGCAGTAAGATCACATTCAAAAATGTTCACAGTCAGAGTACCAAGAAATTGCATGACTAATAGAATATCAACATATTTGTTCATATTTTCTAATGGTAGCACTTACTTGAGTATTTTATGATGTGATAATGAAGATTTCACCATATCCATTATAAATTAATTAATTTAGTAACTTCAATGCAAAACTGTCTACTTTAGATGATAATGTCATTTATATAAGGGTATTTAAAGTATTTCAAACAGGTAGGAATAATTGTACTCACATCTGTTACATAATGTAATAATAATTATAATACAAAATATTTAAGAAAACATTGATGAACAGCCAAGTATTAATGACCAGGCAGTCTACTACAAAGTTGTCATTTGTCTTCTTTTTGACTTACAATTTTTATACAATTTTTGTTAAATCCTTTTATAATCTTACACAGTTATTTATATTTTAATTATAATTAAAAAATAATAAAAACAGCTGAAAATTTCTGAATATTAAGGTCTAGGTGCAGTGAATTGAGATTCTGAATAGAATGCATACATGATGATTTATTGAAAATCCTGCTGCATTTTACTATATGTTCACTCATATTCACTATGGCTTCATAAAGAGCCAATGCAATGGCTGAAGTGTTGAGTTTTTAACTCATAAAGTATATTGCATGCCATGACCATGAATGTGTAATTTTGAAAGCACTGAATCAAGGAAGAGTTATTGCATAAAAAATAAAAATTTATTTTTAAATGTATCTCAAATTATGTATTTATATTTGTGTATATTTGTGGGTAGAACAAAATCATACTATGAATATATTAAGGAAAATATTTCAAATAACTCAGTAGAAAATAAAGTGGATACCGGAATAGGGCTGGTAATATTAGGAACTAAGTACTCTGAGATAATACAGAAACTTGTGCTTAACTAGTGACCTCTTTTCATAAAATTTACCCTCAAGAAAGTAAATAAAGTAAAAACAAGAATTTATGTATTCACAAAAAAGTATGAAAAAATAGTAAAAATATATTTCAACTTGATGAAATTGGGGAACAAGTACAGACATAAAGAGTTTTTTAAGGATATTTCTTATTAGAAAGAATCACATATTTTGAAAATACTTTTAATCTGGACAACAATTGGGTAACACACATCATACAATCTTCAAATGAACATTTTAAGGTGACTTAAGTACCACACATTAAAGGCAGATGCATTTTTCTTCCATTTGAAACTATTAGGATTACCACTTTTTACAGCTTGAGTGGAGCTGCAAGTTGTATACGTATAGTTAGCATAAAAAAGGACCTACTGTGATATATATATATCTTGCAAATTATCCAAAATTAAGTAGCTCGATGGCACGTCTGTCATTTTACTACTCTTGAAATCTGAAGTGTCAACATAGCTCGCTAAAGTTGTTACCAATCCTGATGTTGTTTTGTAACGTCTAGAAAAAAATACTTTTCCTTGAAAGTTGAAAGGTTTTAGAGTTTCACAATATTCCTTGGCTCATGATCTCATCCCATTTTACAAGCCATTACTACCAACAAGACCTTCCCCAATTTATCCCTATTTTCAGTCCTTATTTTAGGTTCCAGTATTTAAAATCCTTGATATTGCACAGCAGGTCATTGCCTATCTCTATTGGGGAAAGTGTTTAGCCAACTTCAGCCACCGTAAAAATTTAAATCACCATATATGCCATCTACCATAGCATATCCATACATCATTGGGATTAAAATGTGGACAAATTTAGGAGACAATTTCTAAGATTACTGAATGATTCAGTTGTAGGTAGAAGTGCTGATCTGAAGGCTTTCTTTTTCATTGCTGGTAGTGTCAGTTGATGAAGCTAATTGCTAAGAAGAGAAAAACTCTGAGACTCTGCTCATTATCATAGTAGCTGAGAAAGTTAAGTTTTTTTATTGTTCTTGTTATGTGAAATTAGTCACCATAATCTTATTTTAAAAATTACTTATAAAGATGTGCACTTGCAAAAGTAGAACACACTAATTGCATAATGTTTGTACCTAAAATAAATTATTACCTGATTACTGAGGGAGATGTGTAATATTTCATGTGAATAAAAGCTTGGAAGGAAGCACTCAATGCAGTAATATTGTATCTAAGCCAAAATAAATGAGCTATACAACGGAAAAAGGTAAAGTCAATTTACTGAAATACAAGAAAGTTTTTAAGCTGTTTTTGTTTTTTTCGGATTATGTCACAATGTTTTAGGTGTAAGGTAATTTAAATATTCCTTTAACAAAAAAAAAATATAATTCTGAAAGGATGACTTTGTTAGGAAATAATTCATGAAAGTGTGTTTTATGGTTAAATCCATTCGGTTTTGGCTTTAGAGATTTTACAGAACAATCTATGGGGATTTAGTGTTTTCACATGGCTGCCTACTTAAGTATTTAATTAAACTTTTGCATTGTATATTTTTCAAATAAAGTTGATTTTTGCATGAAGTTTTAGACAAGGAATTCCTAATGGGATCAAACTTAATATCATCTTAATATTATTCCCAGATTCTAGACCACAGGTATGTAATTTTGTTGTATATTAGATGAGGTAGTTAATATTTATGTTGCACCAGCCATATACGGTCTGTGCTGTAGCAACTCAGATCTCATATTGTATGAGAAAACAAGAATAGTAAGTATATCAATAGTCCATTTGGGTTGTATTCAAATTAAAACATGTAAATACAGACATACTCCAGGATAAATTTGCTAAAGAGCTATTCTAGGAGAATGAAAGCATTATACCTCATAAGCACACCAAATTAACTCATTATCTTGAGTTTGTATTGATGTATATTATACTTTATAATTATTTTCATTTTTATTTTATTATTTAATAAGTCAATTCTGTGGCCAATTCTAATATTTTCTGAATTATCATGATAAACTTAAAATATTTCCAAATTAAGTAAATGAAATTATGAATCATAACCCTAATTATCCACAAAAACACATTTTAATTATATTACTTAAAATTTATCTGATTATAACTAGTGAGCAATTATGTAACTAGTTTAAAGTATATGATACAAAATTTGATAAGACATAAATTTTTGAAAAATAGAACAATATTATTTGGTGCTTTATTTTTGTATTTCAAAGTTAATTTTTTAATTTATTATTAATTTCTATAAGTAGCTGATTAAAGTGATTATGGGATTATAAAATAAAATTAATTGAAGGAGTTGAAGGCCTTGTATTAGACCACATTTGGTGATGAGAAATTTGCTTACAGGTCATATTTAGATTTAAATTATATAATCTAAAACTTTCAGAAAACTGAAGCTTTGATAAAATTCTAAGCATCCTCAACTAAATAAAAGGAGTATTATATACAAACTTTTAGATTACAATTTTTATTTGGCATCCAACTGAATCTATGACATGAATTTCAACAATTTATGATGTAGTTCTTTTTGTGGAAGCTTCGCCTATTTTCTGATGTCAGTCCAGTTATATTCGGGTATGTTTAAAAATGATGTACTGATGCAATTATACTGAAATTCATTAAAAGTAAATATTGATATTTGTATGTAGCTATCTGCTGCAAATATGTTTATGAAAAGAAAATAAATTCCTGTAAGTTGATAACATTTATTGATCAATTTATGTTTATTTTGATAAATCTTCTGGAGTTTCATGAGACAGAAGCAATTCCAATATTTTATGTATCTTTTTCCAAAATCATATACAAGTTTTGTAAACTTGTAAACTTATAAATATTATTTTTCTTAGCAGCTGTATACTTTGAAGCCAGCTTGTACCTAGAAAGACTTATTTTTATGGTCTCATTTTTGTAGTTTTATTTTATTCTTCAGGACCTAAGAGAACAACTGAATTATATATGGTACAGAATAAAACTTTATTAGATCAAACAGTGACTATGTCCAAAGTATTATGAAAAATACTATATATGAAAATTCATCATATCATATCCACACTAATATTGTGTAGATCATATTTGATAGTCTACTGAATTAGAAAATCATCTAGTAACTTTCTTGATCAAATCAACACAATGTAGAGACAGCACAATTTAATAAAGAGAGTAAGATGTTTTGAAGAACATCATTCATTTTTAACAATAATCCCTAAGAGTAAATTATAAGAATATATAAAAGAATACTACAAAACATACTATAATTTTCCCCAAATCTTAATAATTTACTGCATTAACTTTTAGAGAGGATGTGCAAGAGGAATTTTCATGAACTTTTTATGGAAATATAGAATGACAAAATTAGGAAGACTGAGTTGCACATTCTCACAAAACTTAACAGAAATAACATATGAACTATCAAACCACAAACAGAAAAATATTGAATTCATATTATTAAGTGAAAGAAAATCAGCCCGGAAAATGGACAAATTCTGTCCTTTCAAGTTAGCATTCAAGATAAGGTAAAATAATAGACACAGTAAAAAATAAAAATAAAAAGTCCTGGTTTTTAGACTTTGGGGTACAGAGTGGAGGAATAACACAAGGAAACCTCAGTGGGATTAAATGTTTGCATGAGAGTTGATTGATGGATATATGACACTGTCCATTATAGCAATCTCATTGTTCTATGTAACATGAAGTGAGTGCAGATAAAAGCATGGACTTCAGCCAACAATAGATTAGACAGAAAAGGGGAAGTGCTGTGGAATATCGTTCTTTATGTTGTGGATGTGTGTTTCCCTGATTGGTTGATAAATAACAGAAGTCATGCAATGTTAGAACATGCCTTGAATCCTACCACTTGGCTGGCAGGATATCTATGTGTTCAAGGCCACACTGGATACAGAGCCAGGTGTGGTGGTACACGCCTTAAAATTCCAACACTAGTTAACCATATAGATCTGGTGGTCTGTACAAATAGACAGGAAGTGACAGAGATGGGCAGGAAGAGGAAGTGATGTAGTTGAACAGAGAGCAAGTCAGATGGCAGAACAGCAAGGCATATAGGTGTAGGTAGACAGGTACTAACTCAAATTTGGAAGCTACAGAGTTGATGGGGTATGGTTGGCTGGTGGCTATTCCTATTTCTCTGATCTTTCTCAAGCATTCACGCCTATATATGGCTCCATGTTTTTGCTTAATAAGACCATTTAGAAATTCATCTACATTTAAATAATTTCATATATATACTAGATATTATATATTAGATAACATGTGTATAAGGTTACATAATATATTTTAGAGAATATACATTAGAGTATATATATATACTAGATAATATATAAATATTAGAGAAATATATATTAGAGAAAGTCATTTTATACATCACAGAGTTCCACGTTAACAGTTGTTCCATAATATCACATACTAATATTTATTTATTTATTCCTTACAAAAAATTAATCATAATAGAAATGTTATAAACATCTATGGAAACTATAGAGACTTAAGTTTTGATAGTCACTAGTTACTATACACTATGATGAATGATTTTGTTAATGTATCTTTCTATGATTCCAAATTCTACCATGGGACTTGTATTGGCTAAAGGTTTCCATATTGCTGTTACTAAAGATACCACACCCTGATTTATTTTCCAAGGCATAGAAAACAAAGAATAGGCACAAGCTAGTATCAGATTCCATTTTAATTGTGAAGTCACTGATCTGTGATAGTCTCTACATTTTGAGCCCTTACGGTATGAGCAATAACCTTACCTAATTGGTAAACAAATTGAAATATAACCTAACCATCTTTTAGGCAGTCACAATCATCAAAACATCACATTGAGGAAAATAATCACATCATTCCCAAGTAAGGCAAAAACAACACAGTATGTCCAAATGAGGCAAACACACCACCATATCATGTTTGAATAAGGGAAATAAACCATCACACCAAGTCTAAAAAAAGAAAAAGAAAAAAAGGCAAGTGTCCAGCTGTAGCCAATGAGTTTCTTTCTCTTCTTTGTTTCCATACTAAGCATCTAAAATATCATTGCATTAGTTGCCATGGGGAGTTTGCTGGACTTCTTTTCACTCTCAGTCCTGACCAAGACTAAAACTTCTTTCATCAAATCAACTGAGTTAAATTTAGTTTGTGTAATGTCTTTTTTTTTCCCAACACATCAAAGTGGAATATGTTCAACAGACTTTCATCTAACCACAGATGTAGGAATAAACCCACATAGATTTTTAAAAAGCTGATCCATGTTGAGATCACCAAGGCAATGCAAAGCCTCATGAGCAAACAATTATTCAATGTGGCACTTTCTGAGCCTATGGAATAGATTTTGATACTGCATTTTTGTTTCCTGAATCTCATTCAATAGTTTTTGAAAAAGATATGTCTATATACTTCATGGAAATTAATCATTTATTAAGACTTAGCCAGTATAAATATCTTACAAAAATAATGTTGAATAAATTCCTTTGACTTTTGATCAGATATATATTTAGGGCACACAGGGCATGTAGTGGCTATCTAAACACATAGCACAATTTAATAGTTCAATGACAGGGAAATATGCATCTAATTAATACAAGAGAAGGGGCTGACCACAGCCTGTTTGACCATGCTCCTATGAGTACAGGGGAAACACAAATTGGTATTGGTGTTTTGTTTGTTTGTTTGTTTTCTTTTCTTCGTGGGGGGTACAAAGATGGTATGGTGGACCTGGGAGGAATGGAAAAATAGTATGATCGGTGTACATTATATGAAATTCTTAGTAACTGATAAAAAAAATATTATGTTAGCAAAAATCACATAAGGGAAAGGGAAATAAAATAAAAGTACACTGATTATTAGATACTTGAACAGAAAAAGTAGTGGAAACTGATTTAAAAATAAATTTTACCAAAAAAAGCAAATAATAGTTTAATGTAGAATCTTGTCTATATGTCATGTGGTTGGAACTTGGTGCCTAAAAATGCTGTACGGTGAAGCCCAAATAGGCAGTATGATCTTATTTAGAAAGAGGACAAATGAGAAGAAATAGGATAGAACACATTTTAGAAGAAAGAGAAACACCAAATCTCTCCTATGCACATAGACATAATGGCATTAGAGCTAGACTGATCTCAGAGACACAGACAGGTAAGAAAGGGGGCAAAGATAGATAATGAAATAGTAAGGTTCTAGCTTCTGCCTTACTCTTCTGACATGAAACAAAGGACTGAGTGGCTTTTTGTTCCTGCAGCAATGTTCTTTTTACTGACTGCCATGTCCAGGCTGATCACTTAGGTTTAAGGCTGGTGACAAACGGATTTACCTGATACGATCCTGTCAGCCTCCCTTTTTTATCTGATTGAACATTCCCAAATGAAGAGAGAGGAAATGTATGCTATTACCACCATAAGTCCATGTTTAGCTAAAGCTATAGGTCTAATAACTCCCTTTTGTTTAATCTCTCCAAGATAAAGCAGGTGAAAGGAACTCAGTGCAGGAGCCTTCTAGAACAAGAACAGTTTTCAGTTTCTAGATCATCCTCTCTGCTCTGCAACCGTCTCTCTTTCCATGAGTCTGGGAGTTTGCTTGCTTCTTTGCTTCTAATAAAGGGTTTACCAGTTGCTGCATTCTTTTTCTTAGATTTATCTACAATTAAATTATTTAATTGATTAAGAAAATTAACATAGTCCACATCTTTACACAGTAACAAAAACATGAAAAAGCTATAGGCTGGACCTAAATAAAGCCTTCAACAGGATAAACAGACTAATAAAATCTACAGACAAAATACAAATGCCAACTTGGAATTCCACAGATATTTAGTTCATATTGAATGTTCTTTTTAATGTTGTTATTGTTTTTCTAATCAGAAAATTGGCTTTTCCCTCAGGCATTGAATGAATAACAAGTTCACCCATGAACTAGCATTGCTAATTCTACTATTCAAATTTAAATGTCATTGTCTTAGTTATTATTCAATTGCTGAGAAGTGACACCTTGGCAAAAGTAACTCTTACAAAAGAAGACATTCAGTTGAAGATTTACGGCATTTCAGAACGTTCGCCCATTATCATCACGGTGAAGGCATGGTAGGAACATAGAAGAAGCATGGTGGTACTCATTAATGCTAAGGCAATAACTGAAAGCCATCTCCTCATCTGTGGACAGAGAGGGAGAGACTATCCTGGCACCGAGTTTTGTAAACTCAAAGCCCATGCTCAGTGACATACTTGCTCCAACAAGGCCACACCTCATCCAAAAATGACGCATCTCTTAGTCCTTCAAATTCCTGCATATACTTCAAGTCCTTGGTGACTGAGCATTCAAATATATGAGACTGTGTGGGCCATATTTATTCAAATCAACCCATTCTACTTTCTGGATCCCCCATAGCCATATAGCTTTGTAATAATACAAAACTGCATTCAATCCACTTCCAAAGTCTCCATAGTCTATGACAGATTTAGCACATTTTAAGTCCAAAGTTCATAGTCTCTTCTGAGACTTAAGGCAACCTCTTAACTCGTGACAGTGTGTGAAATCAAAATCAAAGGACAGATCAAATACTTTTTTTGTTTTGTTGTTGTTGTTTTGGCTTTTTTGTTTTGTTTTGTTTGTTTGTTTGTTTTGGTTTTTTCAAGAAAGAGTTTCTCTGTGTAGCTTTGCACCTTTCCTGGATCTCGCTCTGTAGACCAGGCTGGCCTCAAATTCACAGAGATCCCCCTGGCTCTTCCTCCCAAGAGCTGGGATTAAAGGTGTGTGCCACCACTGCCTGGCAGATCACATACTTTCAACACACAGTGACACAGGATATGCATTACGATTTTTAAATGGAAAAAAAAAAAAAGGACGTAGTGAGAAAATATTGGACCAAAGTAAAACCTAGAACCTGCCGGACAAACTCCAAATTCTGCATCTCCATGTCTGATGACAAAGAGCTCTTCAGATCTATAGTTCCCTCACCTTTGTTGACTGTCACACACTTCTCTCTCAGGAGCTGCTTTCACACCTTGTCTGCAGTTTTCTCTGGCAGCTATCCCCTTGCATTGGCATTTTCAACATCTTAGGTTTTCAAATAATAGCTAGACTCACAAAGCTTCACATGATGTCCTCTCTGGGACTCAGTTCAGGAAAACACCTGACACACAGCTAGTCTTTGCAGCTTTCAGTTGCCATGGAAGGAGGTTCTCCAACCCCTTTCTCATATCTTTGACCCTTAAATCACAACCATTTGGTTGCAGCAGGCAAACGCTGCTGCTTGTTGTCATAGAAATGCACCCCCATTGAATTACACTTGCATCAGCTTTCTGTTGTTCTGTGGCTTCCTTCACTGCCTCATCTTTCTTTAATTCCTGTTCTCAAGTGGAAAGCTTAGCTTGGTGGGGTCTTGGCCCATGCTCATCACTCCCTTTATTCCATACAGCACCAGGCTTATTTTTAACCTTTTTGTCTCTTATTGCCTTGAAAACAAGATTAATAGAATTTAGTTCCAATGAAATGTTTTCTGGTGTTCCTTTTCCTCTCAAATTACACTTTTTTTGTCTTTGTTTGTTCCCGATTGATTCTTCTCATTGTAGATCTGCATAAGAACATCTTCTAGTAACCACATGTTGCAACCAGTAATAAGCTGTATTGAATTCTCCTCTGCAACTGCTACTAATCCTAAAATCTTCAATTTAGTCTCCAGGAAATTTGTAAATGGGGCGGGTGGGGCAGAAAACAGCAACATTCTTTGCCTAAATGTCAAGAACAGTCTCTAAGCTACTTACAAACTTCTTCACCCTCCTGTGCTGTCACAGTTCATATCACAGTTCATATCACCCTTAGCATGACTGACAATCATCCTACATGGATGGCACAATAAACATGGCTTAAAATGTTCAAATATATTCAAACACATCTCTAATCTAAAGTTTCAAAGTCTGCCTTGCACTACCAAGTAGCATTGTAAGTTATGTCACAACACTACTTATTACCCAAGCCCTGATATCAACTTCGGTCTCAGTCTCTGTTTATATACACATATGAACAGTTCTTTTGCTGTGAAGAGACACTATCACCAAGGCAACACTTATTAGTTGGGGGCTTGCTTAGTTTTTCAAAATTGATTATCATTATGGTGGGAGCAAGGAAGGAGCATGTTGGCACTCACAACACTTCAGCAGTAGCTGAGAGCTACATCCTGATCCTTAGGTGGGGAGAGAGAGAAAGAGATGATAGATAGATAGATAGATAGATAGATAGATAGATAGATAGATAGATAGATAGATGGAGGAGGGGAGAGAGGGAGGGAGAAGGAGGGAGAGAGGGAGAGAGAGAGAGAGAGAGAGAGAGAGAGAGAGAGAGAGAGAGAGAGAGAGAGAGAGAGAGAGACTGGGGAACTGGCTAGCATGGCATGGGTTTAGAAACTCAAAGCCCATTCCAAATGACACACTTCCTCTAACAGTGCTATACTTCAGCAAGTCACACAGCCCAATCCTTCTAATCCTTTCAAACAGTTCCACTCTCTGGTGATTATGCATTCAAATATTACAGGTGGCCATTCTTATTCAAATAACCACAGTTATCAATGCTGTTAACTTTGAAGGCAGAAACTACATAAAAATGCATTTTAGTAAATGTACTTAAGGGTATGGCATCATTTTAAATTTGAAAGCATATCTACCTTTAATTTGACCCCTTGCAATAGCTTAAAACAAAAACACAATAACACTACAACCTCATTTTACATAAACTGTTATTTGTTTAAGCGTTTAATCATTTAAACTCTTTTTAACTTCTCTGTTAAGAAAAGTCAGAAAAATGACACTAACCACCCTTTAACTTCATGCTGAGATTATGGCAAGTACTCCATTCGTTATGTGGCCTCTGGAAAGCTACAAGGAGGAACTGATTTTTCTAGTATCACTGTCTCTCCACATCTCATACATAAGTTTTTTTTTTTTTCAACTGTAGGATGTTACCTTCTTTCAAGTGAAAATTTGCTATGGCAAATACATCAGTGTGGTGGTAATCTAATTATACTGAAATATGATTTTGATTGTATGTTAATAAATAAAGTTGTCCGGGGGTCAGAGCTATTAGAGCCATAGCAAGAGTGTGGCGGTGGTGGCACACGCCTTTAGTCCCAGAAAGCCAGCCTTTAATCCCAGGGAGTGGTGGTAGAAAGCAAAAAGATATATAAGGCGTGAGGACCAGAAACTAGAAGCATTTGGCTGGTTAAGCTTTCAGGCTTTGGAGCAACACAGTTCAGCTGAGAGCTATTGGGATGAGGACACAGAAGCTTCCAGTCTGAGGAAACAAGACCAGCTGAGGAACTGGTGAGGTGAGATAGCTGTGGCTTGTTCTGTCTCTTTAAATAGACTAACAGACAGGAAAAGGGCCCTCATTCGGGAAGCTGGGACACCGCAGGCGGAAGGGTGAGATTTTGGCTCTGAGCTCTGACCTCTCGGCTTTCTCTTTTGCATTATTTCTGTGTTTCTTATTTAATAAAACAGTTGGTTACATCCATACATCAGAGAATAATTAATATATTTTTTATGTTTTGAAGCTATCCCACAGTGGGATTCTGTCTGTTGTAAATTAATATTAACCTAGTTTTTTTAACTCAAATAATAAATTGTATGAGGAATCTCAGTTTTTCAGTTAAGGAAGGTTGTAAACTGTTTTTTGGTAGCTATATTTCAGTTCTCTCTAGATAAACCTAGCAAAATCCTCCTCAAAAATGTTTTTTTCTTTGAAGAATCATGAATTAATTCCTTTTACCTCAAAATTCTTCTACTATGGTTCCATATATGTAACCCTAAATTGATTCCACATTATAAAAACTGCACTCATACTAGCTCTGATGAATTAACATGGTTTTTGGATTCTATAGTTTTCATGTCTCATAACCTAGATGCACACTAATACTTTGAGGTCCATGCAATCATCTCTTCCAACTGAGCCAGCAAGGATTTCACTATCAAGCTTTTTTTTTTTTTTTTTTTAACAATTCCTGCAATTCAATTTCCTGGAGAGGTGGATCAGCGGCTAAAAGCATGAACTGCTCTGATGGTGGAACAACATTCAATTTCCAGCATCTGTTCAAGAGGGATCACAATTGCCTCCAACACCAGCTCCAGTGGAATCTGATACCTCTGGCCTCTGCAATTAGCCACACTTGTTTACACACACACACACACACACACACACACACACACACACACACACACATCCATATCCACACCTACTATATCTATAAAAGTACCCCAATACTCTACTATCAGTGCTGTTCTTATTGTCTGTTAAATATTCCTTTAAAGCTATCAAGGAAATAAAATTAATGGAATTCTGAAACTCTTACTTCCAACACTTGCCATCTTCAAAATACCCAACTGAATGTTTGTTTCTTGAACCTCTTAAGTTGGGTGATTTATTCTGCCAAACTCCAGAAGATCTATAGCTATAAGCTACTATTCTTTGATCTAAGTTTCTTTGTTTAAAAGCACAATTTCAACTCAGGAAAAGTACTTACTATTTTTAATTAAAATTGTGCATGTACTCAACAAGGTATATATGCATGCAAAATAATTAATAAAAAAAATGATGCATTTGAATGAAAGGAATCAGCAGCATATAGGAGGTTACAGAGAAGGGAAAACAAAAGGAGAAATATAATTAAATTATAACCTAAGAATAAACAAGGAGAACACCAAAAAATTCTTTTTTAAAATATAACCATATTTTCACCCTCTCATTCCACTGTGTAACTTCATCTAACATCCCTAAAAATCTGTTTGCAGTCATATTCCTCCTGTTCCTGCTCCTACATACATGCATTCCTCTGCTATGTTGGACTGCATTTAGAAGAAATACCTTGAATTGCCTGCTCATGTTTTTTTACATAGATAATTATTCAAAGCACAAAGAGAATTAGATATATTTAAAGAAATGTAATATGTCTAGGAAACCCAGGGCTCTTCCAATGGCCTTTGCACCTCAAAATACAAATGGAATAAAATTTAGGACATTTCACATATAAAGTCTCTAGAATTTGATAGTGAAAAATGCATTTGAAATAATAATTATTAATCAGAGGGTATTACATAGAATATGAAACATCTTGTTTTCCATGTGTATTATAAGAAAGATCGACTAAATCTGCATATTATCTAAGACTTCCAGTGTCTGCTTTTCCCAGATTTTAAAGCTTCTTTTTTTACTTACTACATAAAGTATATTTGAATAAAATATTTATTAATCTTTTGAGAATTTCATCAAAGTATAAAATATATCTTGATGATATATGCACTATACTCCCTTCACATCTAGACTTCCCTATTTCCTACCCTCATTTTTCATTTAGTTTGTAAGCTACACAGTCCAATTAGTGTTGCCGTAATTGCTAGGTTTGTTGAACTGTGCTGGTTTAAAAAGAATGGCCCCCATATGCTCCTGTATTTTCATGCTTAGTCTCCAGCAGGAGAACTGTGTGGTAAGAGTAGAAAGTACAGACTTGTTGGACTAGGTTTGGCTTTCTTGGAGGGGATATGCTGTGGCCATGGTCGGCACTGAGATGTCAAAAGCCCAAGCTCTTTCTATCTCTTTGCATCTTGCCTGTGGATCAAGTAGCAAAGCTCTCAGCTACTACTCCTACTCCATACCTACCTGCACGCTGTCATGCTTCCAGACCTGGTGATAATGGACTAAACCTCTGAAACTGTAAGCAAGCCCCATATCAAATACTTTCTTTATAAGTATTACCTTTATCATCATGTCTGTTCACAAATAAAAAAAACCAGAACTAAGTTAAGTCCATCCACTGAAGCATAGTCAATTTACCAGGGACCTCAATCTTAAAAACCATTGATTTAGACTTTCTTAGAATCATCCAACTTTTGGTAGTTTCCCAGTTAGGTGGGATGGGCAGTGTGTGACCCTCTCCTTCCTATATTCAGCAAAGTTCCTACATTCAGCTGCTTTGGACTACTCAGTGTAGTGGGCTGTTCATGTCCAGAATAAATCATTCCAATGTCATCTTGGAGACGTTTTTCTCCTATAACCCTCCCAGGCCCTTCCTCTTTCACACTGAGCTCTCTAACTTGAAGGGAAGATGTGTGATATAGATGTCCCAGTGTGGCTGAGTACTCCCAAAACCAAATTATACTCTGAATATTGACCAGTTGTGAGTTTCTATGTTTAACCAAAGACTGCTCTCTGGTGAAGTCTGGTAGCTGCACTAATCTATGCATATAGACATATGAATGTAGAAGGCACTTTGATACTAACTGAAAAATGGGAGAGGGTATACCTCTGACTCTTTTGCCTTCTCTTGAGACTATTTCCCTCCTGTTGGGTTGCTGTGTCCAGCCTTGATATGAGGGACTCTCTTCTTTCTTAATGTATTTTTCTTGGTCCTGTCTGGCTAATGTCTCTTGAATACCCGCTGCTCTTCTCTGAAGAGTGAAAGGAGAGGGAATAGATCTAGGAAAGAAGGGAAGTCACTGGGGAGCTAAGAGGGGTGGAAGGAAGGAGGAGAAACTGTGGTTTGAATGTAATATATAATAGAAGAATTTATTTTCAATGAAAAACAACCTACAAATCATCACAAATTTTCAATGATAGTAAACACAAAAACATTATACCAGCCTAAAAATGACATAAAATAAAAAAGTAGTACATAATTTCGTCAATATGAGGGAATCTGTTATAATGAAACTCAAGGAAAGAGAAAACAGTGGGTGTAAGGAAAAGTGTGATGGTGAAATCAGTACCTCTTCCTTATAGATATAAACTTTCAAATATGTTTAATGGATAATGTTTAATAAACTATTGAACCCCCTACTGGCATGATTTACCTTTAGTCTATTAGAGAACACAGTATTGTGGACTCTAAAATTGATTATCAGCATAGAACTCACTTAATTTTCCTAACCTTGGTATTAGTAAACTCAATGCCATGCTACAGCTACACAAAAAAACTTTGTGACATTTTTCATATTGTTGGTTTGTTTGAATTTGGGGACAATATTACTGAGGTTTGCCAATGTCTAAACTCATTAAACCAAAATAAAACATGCATACATTTTTACGTAATGTTTATGAATAAATATACTTCTTTTAACAAAGACTAAAAATAACACTACATTACTAATTGGGCTAGGAATATATATATATATATATATATATATATATGTATATATATATATATATATAAAACTACATGTGTATATATGTGCATATATGTGTATATATTTGCATATATATGCATATATATTCAAAATTTTAATTTCAATAATGATAAGAATACCCAGCAATTATCTTTTCATTAAAATATAGAAAATACAATTTATCATAGCTAAAGAGAAAGCATTGTTCTCTTTGACCTTGGTTCCTATGCTAGCTGATTGACTCCTGTTCTTTTGAAGATTGACAGGGCAAGAGTAGAGGCTTTGTAATTAATAACATTCTGCTGCTGCTGAGTACCAACAGCTTTATTTTAAATTATACTAGCGCACTCCACCATTCAATCATAGCACACAGAATGAATACTAACATACTAAATCAAAGAGCCTTTTTTCCACATGAGTAAATATGTGGTCTTATTGCATTTCAATATATAACTACGTCATCTTTTAATAGTATGCTTTGGATCTAGGAGAAAAATTAAAGCTCAGATTTTATGCATTCGTTCTTCATTTTTTTTTATTTGTTTACTTGTGAGCCTGTATTTCTGTGTCCTTCTGATACCTACAGGAAAAACTGGAGACACACGTTTTGCTCTGTTTATTTTAGATGTTTGTAATCACACTAAATCATCAACTTTCACACTTTGTAAAAGTTCTTAATTGTGGCTATATGTTTGCAGTGATAAGTAAATTAACTGCCAAATGGTGAAACTTTTTGTGCAACCTAGTATGTGTTTTTTGACTTACTCTGATGACGACGACGATGATGATGATGATGTGTGTGTGTGAGTGTGTGTGTGTGTGTGTGTGTGTGTGTGTGTGTGTGCGTTAACTGTCACCAGAGATATTTTGTTCCCTTGAAGCAGTAAAAGACATAAAATATAAATTATTTGCATTTCTTTTCAACATTCACTCAAGGGGAAATACCATTAGATCAAATATATGATTTTGAGACAGCTTTTGAAACCTAACTCAATAATAAAACCTTATTTATTTATGCAAAAAAATGTTACTCAATTTAAAAAATGAAACTTATAAAACTCAGAAGGGTATTAATGAAAGTTCAGATCAAGATTTTTTTTAATTTTTTTTTTCATTTTAAATACCAACCATAGATCCCCTTCTCATCCTTCCTCCTGCTCCTCTCTAGCCTCCCCCACCCCTGGCTCACCTCCCTTACCCTGCTCCAAAAGTTTAAGACCTCCCATGAGGGGTCAGCAAAGCCTGGTACATTCAGTTGAGGCAGGACCAAGCCCCTCCCTGCGTCATCAAGGGTTAG
The DNA here is from genome assembly GCF_049852395.1 of Peromyscus maniculatus bairdii. NCBI lineage: Eukaryota > Metazoa > Chordata > Mammalia > Rodentia > Cricetidae > Peromyscus > Peromyscus maniculatus. Next base: position 21,654,799 of record NC_134866.1, on the reverse strand, counting down.
CAAGGAGTGCCACCATAGGTAATGGGCTCCAGAAAGCCAGCTCATACACCAGGGGATAGATCCTGCAGCTCAGGATAATTTTTAACCACTTTCAAAACTGAATATCAATATGCATAGTTTTGTAGGGTATAATGGAATTTTAGTACTGAATTTAGTTATACATAGCTAAGAAAAATTTTTAGTATGTTGTGATGATTTAAATTTTCTTTTCAGAAAAATCTTTATTTCTACAGGTACCTACCTTACTTTTAACATGCTTTTATATTATTCTATTGCCTATTATGGTTCTGTGGCCTCCTTTATATTAATATATAACTCTTGATACATAATATATACCCATATATTAATATATAACTCTCTATATTAGTATATAACTTGGTGTGCTAAGTTTTGTGTTGTTGTGATTGCTAGTCCTTTCTCTGCAATTAGGAAGTCATTAAAGAAATCTACAAAAATCAAAAGGCTTAGTTGTCTAGCACAATGCCAATAAACGCATACAAAAAACACTCCTGTGTCCAAAGCTAATGGAACGTTTCAGAAAAAGGGGAAAAAAGACTGTAGGAGCTAATGGAATAGGCAAATTGCTATGAAGCTGTGTTTTCTTGTAATGTCACACGTTGTATTCATGAAGTCTCACTGACTTGACTTCCTAAATTGAGCTGAACAAGAACAGAATAGGTACTTCAACGTGTACAGAGGAAATCTCACAAGGCCTCAACCATACAAAAAAAAAAAATAATGAACCAGTACCTGGGAGTGCCAAATTTGGCAGAAATAGTTTTCCCCAGGTAAGAACACACAGATTTGCTTTCTACTACCAAATGGACAGTCCTGAAAACATACAATTAATATTATCTAGACAGAACATGTTAAATTTAGGACATATATGTACACACATCTATATGCATGTATCAAATAATTAATGAAGCAAAGAAGCCATAAATTTGATAGAGAGCAATGAATATATCAGAGGGTTTGGATAAATTAAAGGGAAGTGGAAAGTTATTTAATTACAAAAAAATCTCAAAAACATAAGAAAAATTTAAAAATGTAATGGTCTGATAGAAGGTACAACTGCTCACCTTTCATAATTGTGTGAAGACTAATTTTAATTTAATTTTGATTTTGTATATGTATATGTGTCTTTGTATGGGGATGCCCAAGTCGGGATGCCAACAGAAGCCAGGAGAGGCCATGAAATTCATTTGAAGTACAGGTGTTGTGGGATATTTGTACACTACGTGAAGATATGTTGCTGTGATTAATGTAATAAAAAGCTTTACAGCCAATAGATAGGCAGGAGGTATAGGCAGGACTTCCAGGCAGATTGAGAATGCTGGGAAAAAAAGGGCAGAGGGGCCAACTAGACATGGAGAAGAAACCGGAGATATAACATGGAAAGGAGTGACAGAATGTAGATTAATATAAATGGGTTAATTTCGTATAAGAGCTGGTTGAGACAAGTCTAAGCTAAAGGCCAAACTTGCATAATTAAGAATGTCTCTGTGTTGTACTTGAAAAAGGACTATTACTTTATGTGAGTGTTGGAAAACAAAACTTAGGTCCTTTAAAAGAATGGCATGGGATCTTACCTGCTTAAACATTTCTCAAATCCTTATACTAGGGACTTAAATATTTGATTTATTATAGCATATGTTTAATAAGCCACTGTTTATGAATATAAAGCAGACTTATAAAACTAAAGTGAGCTTTATTTTGAATGATGAAAAATCAACTTTGATTCAAGTACATTTTATAATTTTTTTTATCTTGTTTAATTTTCTCACCTCTAAGAATCTTTATTCTTGATTTGATTACACCAGAATCAAATAGATTTCTATACTATAAAGATGAAATAAATACTTTAGGAAATTGTAAGTTTTCAGATTTGTGATATTATTGGTGAAATTATTAAGGCCATTCCATGTAGTTAAAAGGGAGGTTTATTTTGTGGGGTAACTTACAAGTAAAGGAATAGGTAACAGGGTCTGGGAAAGACATAGAGCAGTCCAGTAGTGTTCTCTGGAGAACTCTGCTCAGTCTACCTCCAGCGTCCAGGGTCCAGGAACCAAGAGAGATGGTGCATCCGGATCTGGGGTCTTCAGGGTCATCTCCCAGCCCTGCCTTGAAGGCATGACAGTTACTGAAGCCTCAATGGGGGTTGGAACTTCCAGATCAAAGCTGGAATGGCTACCCACTACATGATATTGTGAAATAAAGAGCTTTAGTTATTTAAATGGAAAGTAATAGTTTTGAAGATCTTTACTTCAATAGAGCATATCCTAAAAAAAATAGCAAAAATATACACTCATTTTTTAAAAATTAAATCTTAGCAATATTTTATTGCCAAAGTCACCTTTCCAGCAAAAATACACAAAATTGATTAGATCTTTCATACATCTAAACTTAATTTTGTATACTGTGTTCTAATAATTGACTCTGAAGAACACTTAGAACATTTTTAAATGTGCTTGATTAGTCTAGCTGTTTCATTAAAATTTCTGGTCCTTTTCTATTTAAATTCATATCACAATTAACCTGACAGGTAAGTCTCAAAAAAATCTGCTCCTTTGTACTGTCCATCACTGAGGAACTCGTTGATAATATATCTTTAAATTTGAAGTAGTAGTTAGCAGATGTACTCTAAATAAGTCATCAGCCTTTCAAATTCCTTTTGAGAAAATGTAATAAATATAATTTCATGTATCACTTATCAGAGAATAGGTCATTTCTCCTACCCCACTGTTCTTTGAGTGGCAGCGGGGTCAAATTGTTACTAGTTTTAGAGCTCTATTGTTAGGTTTCATGATAAAAAGAATTCTTGTAATGTCAAATTCATATATATGACTAAAATATTCATATTTTCTTTATTCATTTATACATTCCAAGATTATTTGTTGAGCTACATGTACTATTACCAATTTGTAAGAACCATGGCACATTTTGAAGTACAAAAACATTGGATTCATTTTCTCAAATACATATGCACACAAATATATGTTTACAAAAACTGTACACTGAAAATTGAAGGTGATTAGTGAAATTTTTCAAAGATATGCTACAATATTCTCACTATCATCAATGCCATTAAGTATAGTAAAACAACTTTATGAAAACATATCTTATATTCAAAGATGCTGAACTTTTACAGGGCCTCACAGACACATTAATCATAATATTAGATCATTTAACGCTATGTAATTAACCTGATAGCCTAATGTGTACTCAGATGATTTAAGCTCAGCCTGCATTTAAGTGAGCAATGTAGAAAACAATCTACTTGCCTTAGATTTACCATGCAATCAGCTTTTGCAATCTAAGTTTTTATACTTTTTGATGCCCATAACCAGCGTTTTGTGTGTGTGTGTGTGTGTGTGTGTGTGTGTGTGTGTGTGTGTGTGTGTGACAATCATTTGCTTAAATCAGCCAACAGTTTGGGAGCAACATTATATATCGACTCTCCACTACACTATGAAAACAAATCATGGATATAGCTTGGTAGCATATCTTTGTAGTCCTATTAGTTACTCTGAGCAGCACTAATTCTAATTCACTTTAGGTCAGAAAAGTTTCTCCCTTGTAAATCTTCTGTTAAAGCTTTGTGTAAAAACTAAAATCTCTCATCTTTTTCCCATGACATATATTTTGTGCTGTTCAATAAGTACAAAGCAATGTCTTTGTTAAGGGCACTAAGGCAATGAGGGCAGATTAGACAAATAGCAGACTGTAGAAAGAAGAAAGACAAAGGGAGAGATCAAATCAAGTCAGTTCACACTTGTAGAACTAAGCCAGAGGATTTCATTTCCTAGTGCAATACTGACACTTTTGTAGGCCTCTGGGATTACTTTTAATTTGTTCAACATGCAAAGTCACAAATCTTTTTTTTAAAGGAAGAAGGTATTGTAGTATTGTGTTCCCCGAAATATTGTGCACCCTAATAAACTACTTATCTGGGGTCAGAGACAGAACAGCCACAATATTAAACATATAGGATAGGCAGTGGTAGCACACGCCTTTAATGCCAGCACTTGGGAGGAAGAGCTAGGCAGAAATCCATGTGTTCAAGGATACAGCCAAGCATGGAGACTCATGCCTTTAATCCCAGAAAGCGAGCCTTTAATCCCAGGGAGTGATGGTAGAAGGCAGAAAAATATATAAGGCGTGAGCATTTGGCCTACTTAAGCATTTGACCTGGTTAAGCATTCAGGCTTTTGAGCAGCAATTTAGCTGAGACCCATTCTGGATAAGGACTCAGAGGCCTCCAGTCTGAGGAAACCAGACCAGCTGAGGATCCGGCAAGGTGAGGTAGCTGTGGCTTGTTCTGGTTCTTTGATCTTCCAGTTCACCCCAATACCTGGCTCAAGTTTGATTTTATTAATAAGAACTTTTAAGATTCCTGCTACAAGGAGGAGGAAGAGTCATGAAAACAGGGTCCCAAAGAGAAAGATGCCAATACAAAATGTCATGGAAGAGCACGGGATGGTAGATGAAGTATGCTTCATAAATTCAGAGAAGTAGTGCTTTAGTTATTTTTCTCTTACTGTGAAGAGAAAGAGTCACCAAGGCAACTTATTTTTTATAAGTATGTAATTAGGAGTTTGCTCACATTTTCAGATGATGAGACTATGACCATCAGGCCAGGGCACAGGGCAGTAGGTAAGCAGGAATGCATGGTGTTGAGGCAGGAGCTAAGAGTTTACATTGTGATCTGCAAGTAGGAGGCAGTAAGAATACTGCGCATGGTGTAGACATTTTGAAATCTTTTGAAATGGGATTTAGATGCCTAGCTCTCACATTGCAGCCTGGTGGACCTAGGGGTACACTTTTAATGGTAGCACTGTGTAGGCAGAGACAAAGGTTCTCTGCTTCAAACTTGCTAGGTAGACTCACCAAATTCGGGAGCTTAAGGTTAATCCAAATATCCTGCCACGGTAACAAAAGTGGCTAGATGTTGAGGGAGAAAATGGCATTTCTACAATGCACACACACCCACTCACCATGTACCAACACATACATCAACATGCAAATTCATATGCAAGCCTACCATATAAATAGGCAAAGAAAGAAAAATAATTAGGTAATTTATTTTAAGCTAAATATATAAATGCTAATATTTAAAACTTAAACTTAGATTAATTTTGTGTATTTTTATTTATATATTGAATCTGAATATGTATTTATATTTATTTTGTAATATGTGGAACACTGCATGCTTATCTGGAAATAACAGATGATTCTCTTCTTCCATAAGAGAGGAGGATCAAATTTATGTTATTGGGCTAAGTGTCTTTACCTGGTAATAAATTTGATAACAAAATAATACAAAACTATTCCAAGGAAGCAGAATTATAGATAGTTGAAATTCAAATGTATGTTTATTGAGAGATAGCTGAAGCACCAAGCTAATAGACACATGAATACTGGCATGGAGAATTACTGACATATGTATAATAGCTGCATTGATTGAAATGTTGCCCTAGATCAAAGTTATTTTTAAATCTTCTTACCTTTATCTCAATTACTTATCTAGAATATCATAGGCAGAATGATTATTTGTGAATGGATTAACAAAGGAATTAAAAATGATTATCAAATCTTTTATTTCAAGGAAAAATATAAATATAGTAGAATTTAGAAGTATTTGACATACTCAATAATTGAGAATCAGAATATTGAAAAAAGCATTCTCTTTTAATAAAACTAATGTGTGCCTTTAATGAACACATTCATAAAATAATGTGATGGGACCTCCTGTATGAAATTATCATGAAGAAAATGTTGCTTATGATCAAAATGCATTGTGTATATGTATGAAGTTTTCAAAAAATAATAAAATTAATAGCTGAAATAAAATGAAAACAATTAAAAGGTAAATGGAGTGTACATATGTCATGTATTTAACTATAATATTGAATTTTATGGTCATATTTATGTACATATGTATATATGTAATATATACTACATTTTCATGTTAATGTATCTAATATAAATGTGTGTATCTGTATGTTTATGAATATGTATTTTATATGTTTGTATTCATTTGTACTTCATATTGTAACTTATTATGAATGAATAGCAATGGATAAATTGTTCAGGGATTAAGAGTGGAATTCATGCCGGGCGGTGGTGGCGCACGCCTTTAATCCCAGAACTCGGGAGGCAGAGCCAGGCGGATCTCTGTGAGTTCGAGGCCAGCCTGGGCTACCAAGTGAGCTTCAGGAAAGGCGCAAAGCTACACAGAGAAACCCTGTCTCGAAAAACCAAAAAAAAAAAAAAAGAGTGGAATTCATATTGCAGAGGACAAGTGTTTGCTTCTCAGAACATGCAAGGGCTTCTCACAACTGCCTGTAACTCCAATGTCTTGGCATTCAGTGCTTCTGGTTTTTGCAGGCACCTCATGTACACACACACACACACACACACACACACACACACACACACACACACACACACACACTGATGCACACCACACATAAAAATATAAACTATCACTTATAGAGAATCATAATAAATTAAATGGATAACACAATGAGTTAAGTCATAAAACGTTAAGAACAATCATGTGTATTTCAAAACTAAAGCAGTATAAGTGAGTTAGATCAGTTTACTAGAGAAAAATCAGTCAAATTAATGGTAGTCAGTCCTGAAAAATAAGATATAATTTAAAAATAGCTAAAATAATTTCACATTATATTCACCATAGTTCTAAATTTATGACTTAATTTCAAAGAGAAGGCAAACACAACAAATGTTAATGATTAAAAATGGGCAAGAATTATTTTAATGGTACCATTATTTCAAATTAATTTCTTGGCTATTTCCAACAAAAAACAATTAGACGGTTCCAGTGCATTTGATTTCATTGTGACCCATGTTTTCTGTTTAGCAATATGATGTTGTTTTTATGAAAGTAAACTCTTCAGGGTAATAAACAGAGAAAAAAGTCTCTATTTTTATTTGAAAGCATTCTAGAAACAGGAGGTTAAAATCAGATTTTATAATATTTAGAGTAAATTTTAATATTTCAAACAGAAGATCAAAAGGTGTAATTTTTTATCTCAAATGCTATTTGTCTCTCCTGATACTTTTTCAGTCCGTAAAGTCAATACAAACTGCATATTCTGCATTAATTCCAGTGCTGACCATGGTGTTTTCTCAGAAGCTTAGACATTTTACTTTTCATGCTATTCAGATCACCTCTTACCCAGTCTACAGGCCTGGAACATTGTGCTGATATGCGTTAAATAAACTAGCCATATCTAACTACACAATAATATCTCTTATAGGAAGAAGCAAAAAGAATTTTAGTACATTAATTTTTGTTACCTTGGAAAACTGAAGTGGTAAAGTTCATTTAATATATTTTTTACACATGCAACAATGTTTCAAGAAAAGTAACCCTAAATCACAACCTAGTTCTAAGCTAGTTTCAAATTGTACAGGGAAGTCATTCAGATGGTATTACTAATCAATTAAACTTTCAATTGTCAGATGAAATTCTTTGTCAGACCATATATATTGTGTCTGCCTACCATGCTTAGTTCTTAGCATTAACTTGAAATTTTCTGTTAATTGAAACATCTCCCTCTGAAATTAATATTTTACTTTAGGAAGAGTTTTTAAAAAAACAATAAAAAATTATTTTATCAACACTGTTAACCCATTTCACTTCAATCAATGCTGATTTTATGATTTTTATATTGCTTTTATAAAAGCCTATTTAAAGATTTTTTATTGAAAATTGAGCATGATTTTAAAAGAGAAACTCAGAATTTGATATAGTTCAAATGTATCTCCACTTACAATGCTTCATAAAAATCATTTATAATTACATTATATTTACATACATAAGACAATTTGAGTAGTTATTTCAGCCAGGGAAGTTTGTATAGCTTCTTGTTTTATCTTCTTTTAGCTTTAAGCAATAATAAAGCAATCAAACTGTTATTGTTTTTGATGAACCCAATCCTGTGAGATATACTTTGTATGTCATCTGTCACAGAGTCTATCAGTATCTGTTCATCATTCCTTTGAGTTTTCCCAGCTTATAATAACTACGATTACACATTTGTATTCTGTCCATATCTAAATTCCAGTAAAGGTCAGCGTTCCCATAAAAAGGAGTATAAATAGTGCATAAAAAGATGATCCAAGCCAGCACATCAAGAAAATAAAAGCATAAAAGTAAAGGTCACTTTCACAATTTTATTTTGAAGCTCTGTGAAAAGTATATATAGTGTAAAATTCTGTCAAAGTTTTCAGGAGGAGTTAGTAACTTGAAGTTCCTTTTTTTTTTTTCTATTTTCTTTTCTATAGACCAATAGAGAAAAAAATACAGTGTCTGTAATTGAGAAAATTGTATTTGAGTCCATTTAGTTATTTTAATCACAATCCTTAATTATCACAGTGATAATAAAGTTAAAATAATGACGATTCATTGGAAAATGTTTGATGATACTAATATTAAATAAATCACAAATATAAAAAATCATAATTTAGCTAAATGCTTGCTTAAATGAAACATCCTTGTAAATCTTAGTATTTTAACTTTTCTTAAATGAGTATTTTAAAAAAAAACAAGCACTTGTATTAGGAACAGAATACTTTACTAGTTTTAATTATATTCATCTACCTGTACCAAGATTTTCCGTGTATATTATTTTGAAATCATAGATTAATTAACTTAAATGATTTCTTTGTACATACATTATATTTCAGGCATTTGTTGCAAAAAGATGGATAGACTGAGACTTCCACTTATTTTATTTTTTTTGTTTTGTTTTGTTCTGGTATGATAGTTTAACTCTGAGTAGTGTGATATTTAATTGTCAATATTTAAGAGATTTACCTACTTGAGATAATAGTTACAAAAATAGGCAAAATTATGAGCTTGATTGCAGTTTAATTACACACAGAACCAACCTCTCTCTGTCTTTGAGAATGTCAACATTGTAGAAACAACACAACTCAGAGTGACAGACTAGATTTGTTATCAGTGGAACAAATCAAAATTGGTTTTTTATACCTATTAGACAATAGCTTTGAATTTCAGCAAGTAGTTTTAAGTTAAATCTTGACAATTTCACCAACCTTCTTACTTCCTGTGCTTCATGCATTTCTTATACATTATTACAGGAAGAATAAATCTTATCTTGCCACGGAAAATCTATCCAAACAATCTACCTTGCTTGAAATTTTTGCAGAGAAAAGAGTAAAATGTAGATCTTTTTGGCCTAGGGGTTTAGGTAGACTAATGCATGACGCAGCCATCATGTTCTCTCTGAACAACACTTTCATAATGTGCCACAGCTGAGGGGAACTTCAGCACAAAAGGAAGTTGATTACTTATATTATGTTGACTCTCTAAACAGATGTTTCCTTTGTGGCTAATCACATTTTAATAACACGGGGAGAAATGCAAAGTGTAATATTTCAATATAAGACTATTATTTACAAGAACATTCAGCCCAAATTGTCCTCATACTTACAAAGATTTTACCTTGTAATTCATTCATTTTGCAAATGTTTCCACAGTTACTAATCATCATTATCAGCTTGCATAGCTATCTATTTACATTCAAATAAGCCATTAATTCAACAGCTAATCATGATTAACATCAAGTCTTTTATGAGAGAGTCATAAATTATTAGACATATTAAACCAATTAATGAGAATAAAATAGAAGGGACAGAAATGTCCTAATAAAGAGTAACACGTAATCAGCTTGAATTCTTTTTTCCTCTATAGATTATATCTTAGGTATCCATTCAAAAATGATGATTTCTAGAAAATATGTTTCTATTATTTTCTTTATTCTGAATATATTATAAATAAAAATATTATTTTTTGCTTTTTCTTTTTTATTAAGATTTTTAAAAATTCATTTTACATACCAATCACAGGTTCCCCTGTCTTCCCTCTTCCTGCCTCCCAGGGGAAGTCAACAGAGCCTGGTATATTCAGCTGAGGCAGATCCAAGCCCCTCCCCACCGCACCAAGGCTGCACAAAGTGTCACACCTTAGGCACTGTGCTTCAAAAAGCCCACCCATGCACCAGGGACAGATCCAGATCCCACTGCCTGGAGGTCCCCCAAACAGTTCAAGCTTAATAACTGTCTCACCTATCCAGAGGGCCTAGTCCAGTCCCATAGGTACTACACAGCTATTGGTCCAGTTGAGGGGTTTCCACTAGTGTGGCTGGTCATCTCTATTTATTTTCCCATCATTATCTCCATGACCTTTGCTTATAGAATCCCTCCCCTCTCTCATTGATTGGACTCCTGGAGCTTGGCTTGGTGCCTGGCTGTGGATCTCTGCATCTGCTTCCATCAGTAACTGGATGAAGACTGTATAATGGCAGTTAGGGTATTCACTAATCTAGTTACTGGTGTAGACAAGTTCAGGAACCTTCTCAAATATTGCCAGGTTTCTCAGAAAATTGTGAATCAATCTTCCTCAAGACCCAGCTATACCACTCTTGGGAATATACCCAAGACATATATATGTGTCTTACCACAAGGACACATGTTCAACTAATTTCATAGCAGCATTATTTGTAATAGCCAGAACCTGGAAACAATCTAGATGCCCCTCAACTGAAGAATAGGTAAAGTAAATGTGGCACATATACACAATGGAGTACTATCAGCAGTAAAAAGCAATGATATCATGAAATTTGCAGGCAATTGGATAGAACTAGAAAATATCATCCTGAGTGAGATAACTCAGACTCAGAAGGACAAACATGTTATGTACCCACTCATAAGTGGTTACTAGATGTAAAGCAAATGATAATCAGAGTAAAACACACAGCTCCAGAGAAGCTAGTTAACAAGGAGGACCCTAAGACGGACACATAGCCCAGTGAAGGAGAAATAGATGAGATCTACATGAACAAACTGGGAGTGATGGGGGTAATAGAAGGCAAAGAATGGGGGATGAGAATATAAAGAAATAGGATGTTTGAGCTGGAACAGGAACATAGTGGGAGAGCAAGAAAAGAGATACCATGTAAAATGAAGACATCTTGGGAATAGGAAGAAACAGGGTGCTAGGGAAGTTCCCAGGAACCCACAAGGACGACCCCACCTTATACCACTGGCAATAAAAATATTCTTAAAGTTCTTTTACCAACCAAATTAGTGATGAAGTCCATTTCCAAAATAAAATGGGAGGACATTCATTCAGCCTTAAAGAAATGGATATATTGTAGAAATTAGTATGCACTGTATTTTGAAATTATTCTACTAAGTAAACTAAGAAAGACTGTTGTTGTCTTACTTTTAGTGATAGCTAGAATAATTAAATCCACACAAGCTATAAAATAAAAGTTATCAAATGTTGCAATGAAGGTCTGTTAGTGAGATATTTTTCACTCATTACAATGATACAGTTTAGGATGCTAAATAACTTAAGGAAAGATGGTTTTGATATTTGTACAAACAGCTCAGATGTATTCAATATTACATAGTAATTGTAATTCCATTCAAGTGTCTACAATGGTTATGTTTACATTGAGAATACATTGTCACAATCAAATGAGAAAATAACACAAATTTACTTTCTTAACAAAAATTGGGTACAGTGTGTCCTATCCAGGATGCTATGAGTCAGTTTGGTTAATGTCTTCATAGGTATGAGGTTGGGCTGTGTTAAGTATTCCATTAGGTTCTTAATCATGTTGCCTTTAATCTCTGAAGAAGTTATTCTAGAATGTTAGTATTTGAAGTAGAAACACGAATTAAAATTAATCCATTAATGCCATATTTTTCCCAAATTGAGTCTCATGGAGAGCACCCATACAGGAGGTGAAGAATGTGACAACATATTTTGAAAACACAAGAATGCTAAGCCACAAACCAAAAATAAAGGATGGAGTAGTACAGAATTGCAGCTAGTCTCCTACAAAAGCATTATCTTGTAACATCTATGTGGTATATGGTTTGTGATTTAAAATATATATTAGTAAATAATATTGCTATAAATTTTGAAAACCAAACATTATTTTTCTCATTTTGCCATCACAATTATATTAGTTGTATGACAGACAAGTCTAAGGTGCTTACTTATGCTTTTGTTCTTCAATGAGAACATTATTTGGTCGTTATTTTGTGGATTGCCAAATGTATTATCTTTATTTTATTATGTTTCTTTTGCAGAGTAATTCATGAAATTTTGAGTTTAAAGGAATTTTTAATTGGGTTATTTTTTTCAAGCACATATGTTTTGTAGCCTGTCTTTATACTAGACTTGCTGAAATGAAGAAAATTTAAGAGTTGCAATTTTCACATACACCAATATTTTAATAATTCTTCTGAACAAGCAAATGTTTGTATTCAAAATCATAAATATTCTATTTAAAGTAAATTTTGCAGATGAATTTTTCATCTAATAATGACTATGATTATGATACTACTTAGTTGATAGGTATTATATATGTTATGTATGAGTAATTTATATAATTATCTACATGAACATAAAAATTCAAATATAATTCTGATTCATCATAAAATTCAGATATTTATACAATGACTTTTTTATTTTACATTTCTGCCAAGGTTTCTACTCCCTCCTCTCCTCCTTGTCCCTCCACCCCCGCCCCACTGTTTCCGCCCCATTATCCATTCCTTCTGTTTCTATTCAGTAAAAGGCAGGCCTCCTGTGCATACCAATAAAATATGGTATATCAAGTTGCATAAGACTAAGTACCTTGACTTGTTTTAAGGCTGGGCAAAGTAACCCAGTTTGATGAATATGGTCCCAAAGCCAGCAAAAGCGTCAGAGACAGCTCCTGCTCCCACTGCTAGGAGTCCCACAAGAAGACTAAGCTCCAAAACTGTATTATATTTGCAGAGGTCCTAGGTCAGTCCCGTGTAGGCTCCCTAGTTGATGATTCAGACACTTTGAGCTCCTATGAAGCCAGGTTAGTTGATTCTGTGGGTTTTCTTGTGATATCCTTGACCCTCCTCCCTCAGCTTCTACTATTATTCCTTCCTCTCTTCATCAGGACTCCCAGATCTCGACCTAATATTTGGGTCTGGGTCTGGGCATCTGTTTCCATGAATTGCTGGGTGAAGCCTTTCTGATGACAATTGGGGTAGACATAAATCTATGAGTAGCAGAATAGCTTTAAGTATCATTACATCGGCACTTTTTTCTTCCATTTGTGTTTGGATCTACAATATGTCTATGACCCATCCAGCCTCCGGGGCCTAGTTTTCTGGGCAGAGTCAGGGTAGTTTCACTCTTGCGGCATGGGTCTCAGACTGGACCAGTCATTGGGTGGCCAGTCCCACAATCTCTGTATCACCCTCACCCTAACACAGTCTTTATTTCAGACAGACTACTGGTCAAAAGTTATGTGGCTGTGTTAGTTTCGCAATCCCTCTATTGGTAGTCTTGCCTGATCACAAGACATGGTCAGTTGAGGTTACGCTTATCCCCTTCTGCTAGGAGTCTTATCTGGCATCATCCTTGTAGACTCTTGGGAGTTTCCCTTGTATCGGGTCTCTACCTGACCCTGAAATGACCTCTTTTTAGTTAATTCTTTCAGTACTCTCCCCTCTCAACACAGCCCCACCTAATCCCTCATGTTCCCATCCCCAGCCAACCCACAAAACTCTTCTACTTCCACTTTCCAGAGAGAGCCATGTTTCCTCCTTTGAGCCCTCCTTGTTACCTAGCCTCTCTGGGGCTGTGGATTGTAGTGTGGTTATCTTTTATTTTACAGCCAATATCCACTTTTAAATAAGCAAGTACCACGTTTGTCTTTTTGGGTCTATGTTACCTTACTCAGGATGATTTCTTTTTCTAGTCCTATACATTTACCTTTGAATTTCATAGTGTCATTGTCTTTGTTGGAATGCATTGATGGCTGATCAGAAGTTGCAGTTTACCATGACCTGACACTTTTTCTAAGTTCAGCAACATGGAGAATTTTCTTCCCTCAGAAAAAGCTGTTCCTCTACCCAGCCTTATCTGGAGGACGTCTCTTGGCCCAGGATGCCTGTCTTATCTCAAGGATGACCCTTGGTACAGTTCCCTACAAAGACTTATTCTCTGATGACCCACATGGTAATTAGACAAGTGCTCTAACCATTTTGATAGGACCCTACTGCCATATACTAAGCCTTGTGACCAGAGTGTGCTACTTAATGCAAATTAGGGTTTGTCCCCAGGCTTCCCAACCCTGTGTGTTCCATGTGTTCTGGAATAAAGTTGGGCTGATTCACCAAAGTCTGTCACCAAAAGGACCGTTGCTGTTGATGTCCATTGGCCACATACAAAGCTTTCTGTCACTGCTATTGCCTCTTGCCCTCCTAACCTAGTGGCTGACAGGCCAAAGGGAAAGAGGACCTCCCACTGTTTTTAACAGCTAAGTAATACTCTATTGCGTAAATGTACTAAGTTTTCTTTATCCATTCTTTAGCTGAAAGATATCTAGGTTGTTTTCAGGGTCTGGCTATTACAAGTAAACCTGCTATGAACAGAGTTGAGAAAGTATCCTTGTATGATGGAGCATTCTTTTGGCATATGACCAAGTGTCATATAGCTAGATCTTGATGTAGATTGATTCCTGATTTTCTGAGAAACTGCCATATTGATTTCCAAAGTGGCTGTATATGTTTACACTCCCACCAGCAATGCAGAAAGAAGTGTTCCCTTTGCTCTACATCCTCTCCAGGCTGAGCTGTCACTTGTGATTTTGATCTTAGCTATTCAAACAGGTATAAGGTGAAATCTCAAAGTGGTTTTGATTGCATTTCCCAGATATGGATAAGGATGTTGAGCATTTCTTTAAAAGTGTATCAGCTATTTGAAATTCTTCTGTTGAGAATTCTCTATTTAATTCTTTTTTTATTAAGAAAAAGTTTTCATTCATTTTACACACCAATCAAAGATCCCCCTCTTCCCTCCTCCCTCCCCTTAACATCCCCCTACCAACCCAACCCCCACTCCTCCCCACAACAAAGCAAGGCCTCTCATAGTGAGGCAATCCAGTAGATGCAAGTCCAAGCCCTTCCCCTTGCCTTAAGGCTGCATGAGGTGTCCCATCATAGGTAGTGGGCTCCAAAAAGCTAGTTCTTTATCCCAATTTTTAAATTGGATTATTTGGGTTTTGATGTCTAGTTTCTTGAATTTTTTATGTATCTTGGAGATCAGCCCTCTGTCAGATATAAGAATGGTCAAGATCTGTTCCAGTTCTGTAGGCTGTCATTTTGTCCTATGGAAAGTATCCTTTGCCTTACAGAAGCTTCTCAGTCTTATGAAACCCCATTTGTTAATTGTCGATCTGAGGGTCTGCACTATTGATGTTTTATTCAGGACATTGCCTTGTATTCTAATGTGTTCAAGACTATTCCACACTTTCTCTCCTATCAGGTTCAATGTATTTGGGTTTATGTTGAGGTCTTTGCTCCAATTAGATTTGAGTTTTATGCAAGGTCATAGATACATCTATTTTTACTTTTCTTCATGGCAATATCCTGTTACATCAGCACCACTTGTTGAAGATGCTTTATATTTTATCCATTGTATAATTTTGGCTTTTTTTGAAAATCTGTTGTTGATATGTGTGTGGACTTATGTCTGCATCTTCTTTTTTATTCATTTTATTTAACTATCTGTTTTTATGCCAATATCATGTGTTTTTTCATTTCTATATCCTTGTAGTAGAGCTTGAAATCTGGGATGGTAATACCACCAGAAATTCTTTTACCATACATGATTTTTTTTTTAGGTATCCTAGTTTTTTTTTTTTTTTTTTCCATATGAAGTTGAGTATTGTTCTTTCAAGAACTATAAAGAGTTGTGTTGGGATTTTAATGGTGATTGCATTGTATTTACAGAATGCTTTTGATCAGATGGACATTTTTACTATGTTAGCCCTACCTATTCATGAGCATGGGAGATCTTTCCATATTCTGATATCTGCTTCAATTTCTTTCTTCAAAGATTTGAAGTTCTTGTTATACAGGTCTTTCAATTTCTTGATTAGAGTTATTCCAAAACATTTTATATTATTTGAGGTTATTGTGAAAGGCGTTAAAGGTGTCGTTTCACAGATTTCTTTTCCTCTCTGTTTTTCATTTGAATAAAGGAGGACTACTTTTTTTTTTTTTTGAGTTAATCTTCTATCCAGTCACTTCTAGTCACTTCACTAAAACTGTTTATCAGCTATAAGAATTGCTGGGCAGATTTTTGAGATAGCTTATGTACACTATCATATCGTTTGTGAATAATGATAACTTGAATCCTTCATTTTCCAATTTGTATCGTCTTGAGTTCCTTTGGTTGTCTTATTACTCTAGCAAGTACTTCAAGATCTATTTTCAATAGATATAGCCTTGTCTTGTTCCTGATTTTAGTGGGATCGCTTTGAGTCTCTCTACATTTAATTTGATGTTGAATGTTGGCTTGCTGTATATTTTCTTTATTATGTTTAAGTATGTCCTTTGTATCCCAGATCACTCCAAGATTTTTATCATGAAGGGGTGTTGGATTTTGTCAAAGGATTTTTCAGCATCTAATGAGATGATTTTGTGTGTGTGTGTGTGTGTGTGTGTGTGTGTGTGTGTGTGTGTGTGGTGGTAATCTAATTGTACTGAAATATTATTTTGATTGTATGTTAATAAATAAAGTTGTCCGGGGGTCAGAGCTATTAGAGCCATAGCAAGAGTGTGGCGGTGGTGGCACACGCCTTTAATCCCATAGATATCTGTGTGTTCAGGGATATAGCCAGCATTGGAGACATATGCCTTTAAGACCTAGGGGGCTGTACATTCAGACAGTGACGAGGCAGTCATGTGTTTGGGTTTACAACCAATGAGAAGGCAGAACAACATACTATAAAAAAAAAAAAAAGAACAGACAGGAAGTAGGTCTCTTTCGCGAAGCTGGGACAGCAGGAGGAAGGGTGAGATTTTAACTCTGAGCTCTGACCTCTCGGTTTTCTCTTTTACATTGTTTCTGTGTTTCTTATTTAATAAGACGGTTGGTTACATCGACATCTGGCGCCCATAACTTAAAAAAATTTTTCTTTTTTGAGACATGTCGGCTCCTGGCAGTACTAATCTACTTCAGAGAAAATATGGGCATTGAAGAAACTGCATATGGAGTCAACTTTCATTTTGGCAAAAGTTAGCCACTGGACAACAAAGTATCCTCAAATCAACAGGACAAAATGGACAGACAGATCACGAAACAAGGGACTACTGATTCTTGCCAAAACAAGTGTGGTTATGGCTTTATCAAATGGCATCTTCTGAGGCCAGGACAATATGGCACCATCCCTGAAGTGGCCTTCGCATCCGGAAAAGGTACAGTGCCCTTTTCTTCGAAGGCAGCTTAACAGGCAGAGGGCTGATGGATTCTGTTGTACAATGGAACAGCAGCTGAAAGCTCATGCCTCTCAAAAGTAGACTGGCATTTAATAGGGGGATGTGGAGAAGAAGGGGATGCTGAGATGAAGCCATATATACACAGCCAAGAAGAATGGACAGCTGAATTTAAAAACTGTCAACAATTTCCAGAATTTAAAATCCTGAATCATGACAGGACACTAGTGGAATTCAGGTGTTTCTGGTACATGGACTGCTCTCACCCAATGTGAGGTTGAACTGTTGACCTTGTGTACATCCTACATCACAAATGAGTCTGTCAGATACACTAAGCCTATAGGCTGAAGATGATGCCCCAACACTTCAGAGAAACCTCAGGTGACTGCCCAGGCAGCTGGCTGTTTCTATCAACTCACAAATTTTTTGGAAGTTGCTTGCATGCACTTCCTGTTTTTATTTTTGTTAGCTAATATTATTCCCTTCTTGGGTCTCTGAGGGAGTTGAAGATTAGTTAGTTATGGTTGAAGATTAGTTAGTTATAGTTGAAAATTAATTAGGATAGAAAATACATTAGATACATCTTGGAATTACCAAAATAGGATAGATAATGGAATTATTTTCTCTGATTTGTCAAATACCTGTTTAGGTATTTATTACTTGTATATATTGTATATAGTTATTGTACTTTTGTATATAGTTTTTCTTTTGTTAGTTATAACCTTTTGCTTTTTTTCTTTTTATTAAAATAGAAAAGGGGAAATGTGGTGGTAATCTAATTGTACTGAAATATTATTTTGATTGTATGTTAATAAATAAAGTTATCCGGGGGTCAGAGCTATTAGAGCCATAGCAAGAGTGTGGCGGTGGTGGCACACGCCTTTAATCCCATAGATATCTGTGTGTTCAGGGATATAGCCAGCATTGGAGACATATGCCTTTAAGACCTAGGGGGCTGTACATTCAGACAGTGACGAGGCAGTCATGTGTTTGGGTTTACAACCAATGAGAAGGCAGAACAACATACTATAAAAAAAGAACAGACAGGAAGTAGGTCTCTTTTGCGAAGCTGGGACAGCAGGAGGAAGGGTGAGATTTTAGCTCTGAGCTCTGACCTCTCAGCTTTCTCTTTTACATTGTTTCTGTGTTTCTTATTTAATAAGACGGTTGGTTACATCGACATGTGTGTGTGTGTGTGTTAAATGTGTGTTCTATCCATTTGTTAAATGATGGATTACGTTGACAAATTTTCCTATGTTGAACCATTCCTGCATCTTAGGTATGAAGCCCTTTTGATAGCGATGAATGATTATTTTAGT
Organism: Peromyscus maniculatus bairdii; assembly: GCF_049852395.1. Classification (NCBI taxonomy): domain Eukaryota; kingdom Metazoa; phylum Chordata; class Mammalia; order Rodentia; family Cricetidae; genus Peromyscus; species Peromyscus maniculatus. The sequence continues at coordinate 21,636,143 of NC_134866.1, read as the reverse complement.
GTGTTCTTAGATTCACATACCATAATTTTTAATTCATTATACTTTGTAGTATATTATACAAAGTGACTCCAGAATGTGATGTAAATAGTGTAGTATGATATACAAATAAACCATATCATATAGGGAAATTTAAATACTATTTTATTTTATTTTGTAAAAATTTTCACTAAGTTCTAAATCATAACAGTGCTACTATAGAAATCCATGTGTTAAATGTCTACCTGCAAATTAAAATAGGTTTTTCCATATTTAAATAATATTTGACATATATACACACTACCTATTTAATATATAACTTGTTTAGTGAGAACAGTTTACTATCAATCCACCTTCAATAAATTCTATATAATTGTCAAAGATGGTGCCATGTAACAGTAGATACACTGCATACATGTAATATTTTGAAATTTTTTGATTTGATGTACTCTGTTAGGACTGAATTATTTTTTTTCTTATGTTGCTAGATTATCTAGCCATGTCCTACACACTTCGTAGTATATTTTGTACATTCTTTTCTATTCTTCATGAATATATATTTAAATACTTTTAAAATTTTTACTCTATTTCTCCTTAATCTCAGAGTCCTCCTTCTCTCTCTCTCTCTCTCTCTCTCTCTCTCTCTCTCTCTCTCTCTCTCTCCCTGTCCCTTCTTCTCTCCTCCCTCCCTCCCTTCCTCCCTCCCTCCCTCCCTCCCTCCCTCCCTCCCTCCCTTCCTCACACTCTCTCTTGCACTCTCTCTCTCAACTCAAACATAACTAGCCTCATTTACCCCCTTTGTATATTTATATAGAGTAAAATATATATAAAATATTTAATAACTATGAAAGGGAACTTCTTTTTTTTCTTTGAATTTTAATAACATCCCTACACCAAGAGTTGATACTTTTAACCACCCTAATATTTATGAAATACACAGTGTGCATATAATGACTTTTTTATGGTCAAATTTAACTCACTATGAAATATCATTGGTTCAGTAATTAATATTGTAATGTATTCTTAATGAACCTATCCTGGCCAGAGCCAGAAGACCAACAGAAGGAGAGACATTATCAATCTGACTGAGCAAATTGAGCATATTCTAAAAAGGCTCCATGTAATTTTGTTATTGCTGTACAAAGTCTGCTTTTGTTTTATTATTTTCTCATACAATACATCCACACAGCAATTTCCCCTTCCTCCTCTCCTCCCAGATCCTCACTTCCCCTCTCTCCCAGAACCACTACTCCTATTTTTCCCTTCAGAAAAAAGAGAGAAAGTGGAGCAATTCTATCTGAATTCAAGTAGTTTAAAATTCTAGGTGATCTGTATTCAGAATTATATCTTATTAACATACTCTCATTTCTGACCTTCCTCCAGCCATACTGTGTTTTTATCTTTTATCAGAGCAAAAGCATCATCAATATTGGGACTATACACTAGGTACTCTTTCCATCCAGAATAACATTTTCACATATGATATACTGATATAAATACAACTGATTCAAGGTTTTACAGATAATAGTACTAAAATGAAATATAATCTTACCATTCATTTTTAAGTATGAGGGCCAGCTGCTCTAGTCATCAGACTTTTGGCTTTTTTCAAGCTCTTCATTCAGTGCTCTATTTTCTTATTCATAGAATGTTTTGGCTTCTAAATAGTGCATACCTCAGTGATGGGTGGTATCTATTATTTATCCTGCTCTCCTTAAAATATAAATGGGATCAAGAGGAGGATTTTGATAGTCGTCTTTTTTACTGACTTTCATCAATGCAAACATACTAGATGATGGTCTGATAGAAATTGTAGCTTTATCTTGTTGGTACAGGTGTCTTTGATGGAAGAAAAGATATGCAATGAGAAATGTGTGATTAATATTTAAATCAATATGTATTCTGTGGTTTAGTGCTTGTGATGAGACAAAATAGTAGAATAGAAAAATTTCAATTCTTTATTCATTCCACTCCAATTTATCACCCTTCATTAGTGGAAACTATGAAAAAATCAATTGCAAATATAACTAAGATTTATTAAGTTTCAGGCATAGCCTAGAATTTTAGAGAAACATAAATGGGTTTTGTATACTTCAGGTTGAGAATTAGTAATATAATATCTGAAGAGGTTCGGAAAATCTTGAGATCAACAAATTGAAGAAGAATTAACAATACATAACCAATGTTTCTATTCAAAGAGCATGGATATGAGTACAAATAAAATACAGGATTAGTGAACATTGTAGTGGTTAATCCTGATTGTCAAATTGGTTGTTGTACACCACTCAGAGGATCAGCAAGGTTCATGGATATTCATGATCATTATCAGAACATTGGTGACAAGATGAACTGTAAAGTCCTTAATGGTAAGTTCTGATATAAAATTAAGGAACACAGTAATGGAAACTGTAGCAACTGCTACTGCATTGCAGTTAATATACCTTATCTGTTTTGTGTGTATGTCATATGACTTTTATGTCAGACAGAACTTTAAAATAGTGAACTTAGGTATTTGGTATAAAAAATGTTAAAATGAAAGATAGTATAAAGAATATTTCGTGGTTTCTTTTAATGTCAATAGTAAAATTATAGAAGAAAGTGATTATGTAAGGGTGGAGCTGGTAGTAAAAGCTAAACATAATCTAAAGGTTAGGAAAATTTGTATAGTGGAAATATAAATATAATATCAAGCAGGTTTCCCAGAAACTAAGCTATAAAGTTTAGTATGATGAGAAAACTTCCAAGTGTTAATTTAAATGAAAGGATATACATACAAAAAACAAAAAGGTTTCAACAGGTTGTATTTATGTATTTGTGCATATGTATACATACATAATATACACAGGTATAAATGTGTTTAACAGTGGTAAGTTTTTAAAAAGGCTATAGGGAGGGAGCAAGAAGGTTCGTGGTACCTGGGAATCACTGGAGGAAAAAAAGGGAGGGAGAAAGTAACATTCTATTTCAATTAAAAGCACATTTCACATCCATCTTGGTATCTCCCTCCCTGCCCTCCCACTCTGTCCCTGTTCCAGCTTGACCCTCCCATTTCCCTATGTTCTCATCCTCCACTGCTTGCCTTCTGCCACCTCTCTCCCACATCATGGGAATAGGAAGAGGCAGGGTACTGGGGAGGCTCTCAGGAATCCACAAGGACGACCCCACCTTGGTCTGCTGGCAGTGGTCCACAGGGTGCCTAGACTGATCTCCTCTGGTGACAGGTCTAGTGAATAACCTAGCTGTCATTGTAGAGCCTTTGTCCAGTGACTGATGGAGGTAGATACAGAGATCCACGGCCAGGCACCAGGCTGAGCTCCGGGAATCCAATGGATGAGAGAGATTCTGCAGGCGGGAGACATCGAGATCATGATGGGAAGACGTGCAGAGATGACCGGCCACACTGGTAGAAGCCCATGAACTGTGGACTGGTGGCTGTGGAGCCCCCATGGGACTGGACTAGGCCCTCTGGATACGGAAGACAGATATTTGGCTCAAACTGTTTGGGGGGCACCCAGGCAGGGGGATCAGGATCTATCCCTTGTGCATGGGCAGGCTTTTGGGAACTCAGTGCCTGTGGTAGCTTTGCACAGCCTTGGTGCATTGGGAAGGGGCTTAGACCTGCCTAGGCTCAGTGTGCTAGGCTCTGCTGACTCCCCATGGGAGACCTTGATTTGGGGGATGTGGGGATGCTTGGGAGAGAGGGCTGGGGTGTGGGAGGAGGGAGGAAGGAGGTCTATGGGTGGTATGTAGAGTGAGTAGAAAATTTCTTAATAAAGAAAAATGAAAGAAAAAAAAAACACATTCCAAAAAAAAAAAAAAAAGTTAAGGAGAAAAACACCATAAAGGTATTTCATAGATTTGCTAAAGTGCCCCATGACACCACAGTCTCACATCCTGCAGAACTTAAGGACACAATTATTTCACCAGTGTGCACATGTTTTATGTGGTGTATCAGTACTTGGTTCTCACAGACACCTGTAAACTCAACTGCTTCCAGCCTACTAGTAGTACACATCTTATTATTTGCCTGCCGTGTCTGTGTGTCAGATAGACCCAATCCAGGCAGGCTTACTTGCCACTCCTGAAAGCATAAGTCATAAAATTTATAAATACACATGAAGTATTTAGTCTACAGTAATGCAGAATGAAAAAAAAATTATTAGGAAAATTTTCATCTCCCTAATCACAAAGGTATTTGTCGCGAACAAAAAAGAGATTTGATAAGGTGTGAATTAATTCAGAAAACTACATTTGAGCAACTATGTGCAAACTCTTGCGATTGGAGTCATTATAGAGTCTTGGGTGTAGAATGAATCTTACAGAGCCTTATTAATAAGAACAAACCTGAAGCCAGGTATTGGGGTGAATGCTGGAAGATCAGAGAAGTAAAACAAGCCACAGCTACCTCACCTGGCCAGTTCTTCAGCTGATCCTGTTTCCTCAGACTGGAAGCCTCTGAATCCTCATTCAGAATGGCTCTCAGCTGAACTACTGCTCATAAGCCTAAAATCTTAACCACCAAATGCTTCTAGTTCCCAGTTTTCACGCCTTATATACCTTTCTGCTTTCTGCCATCACTTCCTGAGATTAAAGGCGTGAGTCACCATGCTTGGCTGTTTCCAGTGTGGCCTTAAACTCACAGAGATCCAGATGGATCTCTGCCTCCCAAGTGATAGGATTAAAGGCATGTACTACCACTGCCTATCCTCTATGTTTAATATTGTTGCTGTTCTGTCTCTGACCCCAGATAAGTTTATTTGGGTGCACAATATTTCGGGGAACACAATACCACCACACTTAGGAGGGTAAAGTCCATCCTAGTAGAGGGGAGTTATTAAATCAAGGAATATTAGTCTTGATCCTAGAGACCTGATGTTATTTATACTTTGAGTATTGAACCTATTTAATATGAGTTATCATATCATATCTTGTGTTTAATGTTCATTTTTATAGGAATGCATTATCTGATGTATCCCAATAATTTATTTAGAAGTACTTAACTTGTTCAATATTACAAGTAATGTTTTATGTGTACTTTCAAGCTGATTGATTAATTGTGTAAAAATAGTGTTCAAATATCTGTGCATTTTTATTGATTTCAAATAATGGTTAATAATTGAGTAGTGTGTACTAAATTATTGGGCTATATTCATGAATAGTGTTTCTTCTTTATAGTTATATAACTTGATTCAAGTACTTTAAAGCCTTTTATTGCATGTGTTACTTTAGATTAATTTTCATAATATTTTAATGTTTTAGACTTTTGTAATTTTGACAGATACTCCACCTTCCTGATATACTTCTTGCTTTTATCCTTGTCTTCTTTGCTGTTAGAGCCATGCTATCTTCTTGATTCATGTAGTAAATACAAATTTAATACAAAATAAATACAAATACCAAGTATATATGCTTTCTTTATATCCCTTCCTATTCACTCCCTCTTTTCCCATTTGTTTGAGTAAAGTGATACTATATTATAATTGCATTTAATCTCCTTAGCAAGTGTGTGAGCCATGCTGTTTTGTGTTCAGTGCACTTCATATTGTCTACAGAGGGAGCATTAATTTACCTGTATCTGTCTTCAAACACCCTTCTCTCATGTACATACAGTGTGCCCAAGATGTATACATGAAAATGTTCTCTTCCCTGATTCTTTAGCATGATTTTGGTCATATATTTATAACCATGAAAACATTATCACTACAAGGAAGTTTTGTTCTATTTACACATTTATTATACTGTTAATTATCTTGAAAGCTATTTTTTAAAGTTCATGTAGGACTGGAGAGATAGCTCAGTAGTTAAGACCACTTGCTATCTCACAGAAGACTTGGGTACAATTCCCAGTAACTATACGGCAGCTTACATCCACTAAAACACCAGTTTCAGGGAATTATATGGAATTTATGGAAAGAAAGTTTGAGTTTATCACAATGGAAGAGCAATGAAATTCATAAATTTCAGTTTATCACAATGGAAGAGCAAAGAAAGTCAGTTTCGGGGTATAAGTGGGCACTTATACCCTCTGTGGGCACCAGGCATGCACATGGTGCATAGACGTATACGCAAGCAATGTTCACATACTTGTAAAATAAACAAATACGCAAACTAATAAATAAAGCCAATAAGATAGAATAGTCTGGTATTTTTCATTCTTTTGTGTGAACAAATGTTCCCCTCTAAGTAATTAAAGAATATCCTTTTTTTTTTATAGCTTCCTGTTGGTCCAAACCAGGTTGTTATTCCCTGATAAATGATATTAATATGTATGTGATGGGCACATGAAGTCTTCACTTTCTCATTTACTTTAAGGAGTATGTTCAGGATAATGCATTCTATCTTATCACATTTTATTTCATTTTATTATGTTTAAATTTCTGCATGTTGAATGTGTTTCTACAAGTCTTCTGTCTCACACAGTTATCCATGCACAGTCTGCTTCTTTTTCTGTTACTTTCCTATCTGTTTAGAGATGCCTTTCTGATTCTTTTTTTTCCCCTGCGTTTAGACAAAGGGTTATAGAATTGCTGTTAATTTATTATGCTTATGGATAAATGAGTTCCTGCACTATAGTTTACACCTTCGAACAGTACTCATTCTCTGTGGTAATTGATTTTTAACAATTTTACAAAACTGGAGGCTTTGTAATAAACAAAATTTTAAAAAGGAGTTGGACCCCAATGTGTGTGTTTCTATGTCCCATGTGTCACAGTCACGGTCAAGCACAGGTTTGTGAGTCCAGTTATGGTTTTGCATGTATCTGTCTGTCTTGTGGAATGAATTTTTCCCTAGTAAGACAAACTGAAGTTTAGCTAGGAATCACCAGACGATAAATTGTAAATCAGCTGTGTCTCTAAACGTGAAGTGTATGATGGCATATTGTATTGCACAAGGAGTTGAGCAGTAAGGCACTCAGGATGTTAACTTTCATTTTTATATTATTTCTTTTAGTTTAAGATTATAGTATGATTACATCTTCATCTTCACTTTCTGTTTCTTCCCCACAAAATATTCCATATACTCTTAATTCCTTTCTTTCAAACTAATACTCCTGTTTATAATTAAATGTTGTTACAATTGTTAACTGTTTATGTGTGTGTGTGTGTGAGTGTGTGTCTGTATATTTACATACAGAACCTACTCTGCACTAATGTTATAGTAGCATTAATTCCTCTACCTACTAATTTTAATGTGTCTTATCTATAGTTTGTTTGGATTTTGCATTTCTTTTTTAGTATGTGTTTTAATACTGTGCTTTTAAAATGCCTGCCTAATTTTACTATATCCCTTGTTTTAATTTTGACATTTTATTTCATTCTGTAAATATCCAGAACAGTTGTTTTGTGAGTTAAGACAAGATGCTTGACTCTTCATAGTGTTTTAAGTGGGTGCAGAGATATATTCCAGAGATAATATATTTTCTGGACCAAAAGGGACATCAGATGATAATGTATTCAAAGCTATCTTTTAGGAGCACTATCATTGAGAGTTCTGGGTACTGTTCTCTGTATCATTTAACCGTTAACCTGTAGTTAGTGTAAGAAATTCTCTTTCCAGATATATTGATAGAGGGAGACATTGTAGGGTTAGGGATAAACCTGGTTGCTGTGGGACGGTCTGTATGTCAAATTGCTCTGATTGGTCAATAAATAAAACACTGATTGGCCAGTGGCCAGGCAGGAAGTAGGCGGGACAAGGAGAGAGGAGAATTCTGGGAAGCAGAAGGCTGAGGCAGAGAGACACTGCAGCCGCCGCCATGACCAGCAGCATGTGAAGACGCTGGTAAGCCACCAGCCACGTGGCAAGGTATAGATTTATGGAAATGGATTAATTTAAGCTATAAGAACAGTTAGCAAGAAGCCTGCCACGGCCATACAGTTTGTATGCAATATAAGTCTCTGTGTTTACTTGGTTGGGTCTGAGCGGCTGTGGGACTGGCGGGTGACAAAGATTTGTGCTGACTGTGGGCAAGGCAGGAAAACCCTAGCAACACCTGGTGTTAGGGAAATTCCCAGGAATCTGCAAGAATGACTCCAACTTAGACAACTAGCAATAGTGTTGAGAGTGTCTGAACTGGCCTACCCAGGTAATCAGATTGGTGAATATCTTAACTGTCATCATAGAGCCTTCATCCAGTAACTGATGGAAGCAGATGCAGAGATCCACAGCCAAGTAACAGGCCAAGCTCTGAGAGTCCAGTCAAAGAGAGGGAAGAGGAATTACATGAGCAAGATTGGTCAAGATCTTGACGGGGAAATCTACAGAGACAACTGAATCAACTCAGGAACTCTAGACCCACAGCTGCGGAGCCTGCAGGAGACCAGACTAGACCCTCTGCACATGAGAGACAGTTGTGTAGCTTGGTCTATTTGAGGGGCCCCTGGAAGTGGGATCAGGAAATATCCCTGGTGCATGAGTTGGCTTTTTGGAGCCCATTACCTGTGGTGGGAGGCCTTGCTCAACCACGATGCATCATTACTCAGCTCGGTCCTGTCTCACATGATGTATCAGACTTTGCTTACTCCCCATTGCAGGCCTTGCCTGTTTGGAGGAGGGCATGGGGGATCGGCTGGAGTGGGGGAGAGGTGGGGAGGCAGGGAGGCATGGAGGAGAGAAGGGTTGAGAGGGGGATCTGTGGTTGGTGTGCAAAATTAATTAAAATTATCTTAAATAAAAAAAAAGAAGAAGAAATTCTCTTTCCTAGGTCAATTTCCTCAAATTAAAGGTCTGAAAAAATTACTCTTTGCACTTCTTTTCTCTCTGGTTATTTGCATTTTATTATTTGCTAAGTTTACGCCCATGGACTCCATCTTCATCCCATCTTGTAAATAACAGCTAGACTCCACATAGCTTCATTTCTTACTCTCTGGGACTTTCTGCAATCAGGAGCTGTAAGCATCTTATGAACTTGCTACAGTTATTCCATCACTCAGGGATGCCTACTTTTATTACTGGATGTTCAATATTTCGAATGCTCTTGTTTCAAATATTTCCTCAAACTTTGAGGTGCCTGAAAAGAGACTAAGGCTGTTGTCTGTTACTTAATTTGAACAGAATATGATATTAAAACTTAGTTTTCTTTTCTTTTTTTAAAAGATGTATTTATTTATTATGTATACAGTATGTATGACTGCAGGCCAGAAGAGGACACCAGGTCTCATTACAGATGGTTGTGAGCCATCATGTGGTTGCTGGGAATTAGACTCAGGACCTCTGGAAGAACAGTCAGTGCTCTTAACCTCTGAGCCATCTCTCCAGACCCAAAACTTAGTTTTCATAATGTAAACAAAAATATATAATATTGACACCAAGACTGTTTACTTCCAAGTAATATTTTTTAATATTTATGCATATGAATGTTTGCCTATGTGTATATATGTAAATCATACGTGTGTTCCCTGCCTATAGAGATTTAAAAAATAGAGGACATTCGATCACCTGGACTTGGACTTGCAATATTTTCTATTACACAGTAAACAGGTTATAGTGTCACATAAAATTGTAAAGTTTTATAAATTATATATTGTGCATTTTAATTTTTCTATTCCTTAATATCATATTGACATATTCGGACTTCTAAGAGAACATTTTATTCATTGATCTCATAATTTAAAAATGCAATAAATAAAATATTTTATTGAAAAAGAAATGCATTTTCATGTCTTTTTTATAAATAAATGCATTTTCATGCCTTTTAAAATAATTTAAAATATAAATACAAATTTATATAGTTATATAAGTAAATCAAGGCATATAGATAATAGAGTTATTAATCATATTAAATATGAAGCACCAAGATAAATATATGTATTATACATGTATTCATTATAAGTATGAAATTTCCTAATTTTCTAAACTTTATATTTCATCATCTTTGTTTTAATATTTATTAATATGTTAAGCCAGTTTTGCCTAGCATGTACTTGGATTGATTGGTTATATTTATACACGAACAGCCATCATTCTATTTTGTAGTGGTAACTTTGAATATATTCAAACTACTATTATAAAATACTTTGAGCATGTGTGACAGAAAAGGAATTAAAAATTACTTAACGTCCAAGGCTGTAATTTTCTCATCGCATGGAGAAAGGATTTGGCTTGCTGCAGCAATTATGCAGCACCTAAGTTGGTTGTTTTGCAGCCCACTGGGGAGACAAAGTGTGTGGTTTCTGGGGGATTTTGTTCCTCAGTATAATATGAGCTTGAATGCTGGGATTTATCTATTCATCTTCCCAAGCGCTGTCAAGAGTTCATAAACTATGAGACTTATATAACCTCAGAATATGACAGGAGAAAGATGGACTTTCTCTCTGATTTTGATGTTGTAATGGTTAAAAAAATAACCTTCATGAGAAAACTGTTTATTTTCTGCAATGTGTAGTTAATCAAAGTCACGTGCTCAAAAAAAGAGGTCAGCTATTCTGGATATCTTAAAATAGAAGGAAAAAAATCAGATGCAATTTTTTTTTAAAGTCTAATGTATTGCCTAAATTTTGTACTTTTTAAAGTGAATTAGAATATCATATATCAAAAGGTAGAGGAATTAAATGTTATTTAATTTTCTTTTATATAAAAAAGAAAAGAAAAAAGTCTTAAAAACTACAAGAAGACATGATTAATTCCATCATAATTCAAGAGTGAATATTTTAGATCTGTAACTTTACATGCCATGAGAAAATATCTAATAGAACTTTAACTAATAACTCTTTGTAAATGTGATACTTTCCTTGGGGAATAAAAGCTAACTTGTTCCTTTTTTGCCAGTAAGAAGGAAAATGTAAAAGGAATAATAAAAAAATAACTGAAAGTGAGCTTACATGTCTCTAAATAAAACTTGGAAGACATATTCAGGAACCAGAATTCTGCCAGCAAGTACATTCTATTAGCTAATTGGAGTCAAAGCAACTGCTTTGGGTTTTCTGCAGCTGATGTTAAAATTGGCTTCCTTTCTCTTGTAACTCATAGCCTCTTGTTTTTCTAACTTCAGAGACACCAATTGTACATGGAAAAAAATCAAACTGTTTACCTCCATGTAATCCTAAGCAATCTTAAATATTAATATAGTGTGTATTCTTAAAGTAGCTATATGATATTTCTCTTAAGAAGAAAAACTATATACATTATCACATATTCAAATCATAATACTTTGAGAAGAAATCTGTTTTCACTAAAGACCACATATCCTCTCTCTTTACTCCCTTCCATTCACCTATTTATAAGCATTAAATTTTATGGTGTGTGTGTGTGTGTGTGTGTGTGTGTGTGTGTGTGTGTGTTCACAAATTCATGCTACACTTATGAGGTTGCTTAAGAAGAATAGAGGAGCATGTTGGATCACATAGATCCAGAGTTTTCAGAAGTTGCAAGAATCTGGAAAAAGGGTGGTGGGAACTGAATTTGGGTCCTTTGGAGGAGCATCAAGTGCTCCTGACTATTGTCTCACCAACTCCAATATTGACATTTTTAAGAGAGGGAGACCAAAGAAACTCCACACAGTATAAATGACTGTAGTGTCTTTTAATATGTTGCCTGTTTTCGTTATTCAAACTATTCAAAATTTTTACAGGCAGGTCTGAAACACTTATCAGTTTACATAAACTGGAAAGCCTGAGAATATAGGTATTCCCAATCGGTTAATGAAACCACTACCATATAGATAGAATGTTCTTTGTGGCACCCTTTTGGTAACTAGCTGCTTGAAGCTGAAGGTTCTTAGAAACTCACTGATGTGGTTAAGGATCAACACTTAATAATTTCTATGAGAAATGCTTGGTTGCAGAAGTTACTTTCAATGCCCTGGGTGAAGAATTTAAGGGGGTTACATGGTCTAAATCAATATCAAGAAGAAAAAACACGTTTTTCCATGAAGCAAGGTACTTTTATAGACTGCAACCTACTTTCAAGGGACAGACATTGCTGGAGACCTTGTTCCAGAAAGTTCTTGGACCTAGGATGGATGTGCACCAAGGATTGTGACCAACCTCTTGTTCAGACAAGAAGTGGCCCTGGATAGCTTGGGACATGTTTATTCACATAGTTTCAATGGTTTGCATGAACAGTTTTGCAACTAGTTTTTATTTCCTAAGTTTCTAAAAACGGTGACAATAATTACCAAGTTGTCCCCTATCTCTTTCCCCCACTGACTCGAAACTCACACAATGGTAGCCGTTACCTTTTTTACCTAAATCTCTATTGTCAGAGCATAAGCACTTTTGCAAGTTACAAAGGAACTTCTCTAACTAGGCCCAAATCCAGGTAGAACAGTGTGCCCAGTTGGCAGCGTATGCTGTTATGACATCATTCAGGATGAGATAACGTTTAGTCTCTTGTGGTTAATACTTATATCTGATGGGGTCTGGCTTCTTACCCTTAACTCACCAGCTAGAGCTGGCTCAATCCATGCAACATTTTATACTACTCTGTCCCATGTGAGGGCGTACCACGTTTTCCCATCGATCCCATAGGCAACATAACTTGGAAACTTACTCTTAATGGTTGGCGTTGCTTGTCCCTTGTTCTTATGACTGTCTCCCTTAACTTGTAGGTGTACTGGCACAGCTATAAGTTTTGAGGAAACTGTGGGTTCCCATGTTTCAGCTTTACTCAATGTTCCTAGAATAGTTCCTGTACTCCCAATACCATCTATTTCATAGCTTTACTATTTCATAGATTTTTCTGGTTAAAATCATTCTTCCTGGAAGAGTTATGCAATTACATAATATTAAACTTCATAACATATTGTGAATCATTCAGACCAGAAGTATGGCTAGCCTGGTGAAAGCAAGGAGAGCACATAGCACACACACATTGGGGACATGCTCAGAATTATGCAACGAACTGGCCACAGGTTCTTGTGAAGTGGGTCAGAGTCTCTAGGGGTCTTGCCACAAGGAGAACCAGTTTTACTTTTCTCAAGTCTGTTCCCCAAAGAAATTACATGGCTCCCACCACATTATTATTACAGACCAAGGACAAGTAAAGAAAGTTCAAGTCTGTTTTGAGAATTCAGCCTGGATACCAATCTGAGTGTTCTAAAATAGGTTATCAGAAAAAAAATTAAAATTAAAATAAGAGAAAAATATTCTGTTCCCCTCTACATTGGAGGTTGAAGTCCAAACAATTAGCAGAATTCACAAAATCTTGTTTTTTCTAAAGGACTTGTTGTCTAACAATGTGTTGTCAGAAAGTCTTTAATCAAAGAGTGAAGTCCAGAACCAAAATACAAAATTCAACAATATCTTGTTATTCTACATCTTAATAACTTTTCTACTGTCATGTTAAAAATACCATTACCAAGGCATCTTATAGAGGACAGCAAATCATTTGGCTTATAGCTCCAGAATGTTAGATTACAGTTCATTATGGTGTGTTGGAACAGTTGAGTGCTCACGTCTTGATCCAAAAGTATGATGTAGAGAGAGAACCGTGAGGATGGCAAGAGTCTTCTGAAGCCTCAAAGCACACTCCAGTGACACACCTTCTCCAACAAGGCCACACCTCCTAATACTTTCTGCTTCCATGGGAGCTCCACTTCAAGCCCTGGCAACCTGGCATCCCTGTCCCCAAAGAGTCTGGAATGTTTCGAAGGAGTCTGGAGAAAGATCTACCTTAACTCCCCTCCCCACGCCTTTCCCTAAACCTACCCCATCAAAGCCCACTAAACACAGCTCCTCCGCCAGAGAGGCACAAGGTGACTCCCACAGAGAATATAAGTGGCATCGCAGAAAACAGACTCATGGTTCTTCCATTCTAGTGTCTCCAGTCTTCTCTCTGCAGGATTAGGGAATTACCCAGAAGCACTTTACATGTTAAACCTGGGTTTTCCAATTCGGTCTTATATTGGTTTGCTGCATCAGTGGAGAGGTCTTTAGGAGTCCTAAGACTTATAACTTTTAAAGCAATTTCACTAACCATGGACCAGGTTTTCAAATACATGACCCAAATGAGGCCATTCTCATTCCAAATGCTGCACTCATTATGTCCTGAAACACAGATACCATTTTACTGTGTGCAGAAGGGAAAATTAAGAATAAGGTTGCATAATATGTAAAACTTAGGGGCAAAAGAATGCATGGAGCCAAAAGACATAGTTTGTCATCACAGATTAACTTCTGCTTCTAAGTCTGAGTGCAGTAGAATAATGAGTCTTAACAGTGGACACATTCCAGGACTCACTCTATGCCCATGAGTAGTTGGAGAGAACAAAAGGAACTCCATGGTTTTAGACCAAATTTCATTTGTTTTGGTATTTAATTTGAATTATTGTATTTTTTGTCTGTCTGTTTGTATGTTTGTAAGTTTGATTGTTTTGGTTTCAAATATTTGTTTCATGCTTTTTGTTTTGTTTTGTTCTGTTTTGTTTGGTTTGAGAAAGAGCGGCCATGAAGTTGGGTGTTTAGAGAACTGGGAAGAATCTGAGAGGAGTATGAGGAAAATACACTTTATGAAAAAATTAAATAAAAACTATAAAGTATCGAATGATTAGTTTGATGAAGATTAATAAATTTTTCAAAAAAAGTAAAAGCCTAGAAATGTTTTCTGTTTTGAATATCTACAAATATAGTTTAAAAGTGAGTTAAAACTTTGAAAATCTTAGCAATCAATAGCTGTTACAATCATGAGCAGCAACAATGGGTGACATCATGGAATCTACACAAGAATGAAACCTTTAACACCAAAGCAAAATAGATGAAGGAATCAGTGATCTCTATTCCACAATCCCCAATTATTTCTTGTTGGTAGATGGATACATACAGTTAAGAGGAGTCATCAATTTTATTTTCATATACTCTGGCTGGTCCCCTAGGTTCAACAGATAGTTTTAAATCAACATTCACATAGATAGCTAGTCATGGTTAAAGAAAAATGTCATAAAATAAAACCATATGAATCTGGAAAAGGAACAAGTGGTAAGGATGGAGTAGAGTTAATAGACAAGGAAAGGAAAACAAAAAAGGTTAGGCAAGAGTGTAATCAGAATGCAGTAGATATGTGTCTATAAATATTAGAGAACTATGTTAACAAAAAAGACCCACTAAATTAATATGCTTCATGTTCTAGATATTCAGACAAGCATTTTCTTAGTCCTATTAATTTTTAAAGTTATTTTGTGTTACTTCTTGAAATTAAAATATAATTACATCATTTCCCCTACCCTTTCATCCTTCTCCACAGACCATTTCCATGTGGCCATGCTCTTCACACACACACACACACACACACACACACACACACACACACACACACACACGTGTGCTCTTAAGTACATAATACATTTGCTTCAGTCCATATATGTTAATTGTGTAAATAAACAAGCAAGCACACACAACTTTTCTGGACTCATCCTTTGGTAAAGCAACAAGATCTCAAATACGCTTTTGGATACCACCTCCATTCTGATTCTAAACACTGCTAGACTACTACAGGGATAGAAGAGAGACAGTACGCTGTTGTTCACAGATAATTTGACATCTGTAAATATCCTCAATGATTCAAAGTCCTCAGACACAATGATTCAAAGTCCGGGCTGCATTGTACATGGTATTTGCCAGTTCTATCATTTTGAGCACTATATAATTATTCTCATGACTTATCTCCCCATGTTATATTTTACATGGCTTATAAATGGTTCAAGTTTTGTCTTGTGACAGCAATGAGGAATATATAGAAATTAAATACAGTCAAACCAGAAAAGTTAACTTAAAAAGCTCATATCATCAGATTATTTTCAAGATAGCATTTTATTGTATCTAAAGTGACAATTACTTATAATAATAACTGATCTGACATTCTTCAGCATTTGATTTGAGGAAATTGTCAACATATGTGACAAATGTATATTTGCATACACTCTACAGAACATGTATATAAACATTTACAATATATATAAACACCCAAATCCTCATGCACATTTATGCATTATTTGTCTATTTACATATGTATATTATTCCTTATGGTCCCATTGCTGCAGTTAAAATATAGGCTGGTATCAGCGTCATTATCATTTGGTATCAAGAGTACACAAAGTGTGAAACAATCCCACAGGTAGTGCTTATATGAGTTAACAATTATAAAACTTTTGAAATATCTGCTTGCAAATCAATATGCAAATGTAGGGAAAATAAGAATCTTCAAGGAAGTAAAATAATGGAACAAAAACAAAGGAAGAAATTTAGGAAAGTTTGTCCTAATAATTAGCATATGAACTTTTTACTCTATGGTAAAAATTACAATAATTCCAAGTAAGTGAACCTGGACTTAGAACTCCATTACTTATGAGTCACAATTTCCATGTGTCTCTGCTGCTCAATTTTGCTCCTGTATAAAATGAAATAACACAAGTAAATTTATTACATATTGACTTTTAGAATAAACATAAAATCCTTTATTCCTGTGAAATGTAAAACCATCAGTAATATAAATTTATTAAATATCTCAATTTAACATATTTGTACAAAATGCATCACAAAATGTTAATACAAAAGTAAAATAAGTATTATGGGAAATGCATAATTATAGATATTTCCAAGCCTAGACAATTGAACCTTCTATATCTATAAACTTCTACACTATGTACATTCAATGTTCTTTATAAGGCTTCCAATATTTTATTCAATGAAAGTTTATTTTTTTCCTCTTTTGCATTATTTTAGGAATAGTATTAATGTTAAGATTTTTCTCTTTTATGTCTTTATTAAGCAAATTAATTTACCTTTTCCTAGTATTTCTCCATGTCTATTTTGCATATGCATAAAATAATAAATAAGCAAGTCAAGTCTCCTCTGTGATGTAAGGTAGAATTGGAGGGTGGATGGGCTGATTCAATTAAGACATTATTCAGACACTTGACAAGGAAATATAATATGACAATTATTAGCTATTATTTTATATACATTGAGATATTCTTATATGTGCTTACATTTGAGTACACTTAACTTTACTTCTTTACAAATTACTTTTGGAATACTCAAGGTAGTTTGAAAACTTTTATTTATATTCAGAAACATATTCTTCTTTGAACTTTTTATTTGCAGCCAAGGACTAAATTGTAGCTAGAGTTTTCCTGCCTTGTCCACAGTCAGGACAAATCTCTGTCACCTGCCAGTCCCACAGCCACTCATACCCAACCAAGTAAACATAGAGACTTATATTGTTTACAAACTCTATGGCCATGGCAGGCTTCTTGCTAACTGTTCTTATAGCTTAAATTAATCCATTTTTATAAATCTGTACCTTGCCATGTGGCTTGTGGCTTACCGGCATCTTCACATGTTGCTTGTTATGGCATCGGCTGGCAGTGACTCCTTCTGCCTTTCCGTTCTCTCAATTCTCCTCTCTGTTAGTCCCACCTATACTTCCTGTCTGGCCACCGGCCAATCAGTGTTTTATTTATTGACAAGTCAGAGCAATTTGACATACAGACCATCCCACAGCACTAAATAACTTCTTTCCTGTAATTATATTACCACAAATGACCCTATTTTACATGTCTGCTTTTGGGCTGGAGAGATGACTGAACAGACAGGTTCTAGCAGCACCAGCATGTGCGCCTAAGTCAGAGTCTCTGGCAGTCACATAAGCATGTTTCGTGTCTGTAGGCCTCTGCTGCAGAACAGAAATCTTTCCACCTAATCTGATCAGAATGGTGAGTTCCATGTTCAGTATGTGATCTTGCCTCAAAAAGAACAGAGGGAAACAACAGAGGAACATATCTAAGCCCAACTTCTGGTCTCTATGTGAAAATGTTCAATACACACACACACACACACACACACACACACACACACACACACACACAGTATCTTCTAAATTCACTAAAAACATGTTATATATGTGTCTATATATTGAAAATGTACTATGAACATGGATTTAAAGGGCCACATATGTTGCTACTGGATTGTGCCACTACATATTTAGAGTCAAGAAGCATTAAACATACTAACAAATGATTAGTTTGCATTTTAGATCTTATTTATTGATTAAAGATAAACAATTAAGATAAAGAATTGAATGGCTATGTATAGTTTAAAATATTTAAAAGTAGCTCTCCTTACTGTTTGAATTTCATAAATACTGCATCATAAAATCTTACATTGTCCATTAGAGGATAGCACAGATGTCAGTTTAAATTGATGTTTTACTTATATGTAAGCATGGCAATTTAGTTCTTTGAATGAATTTACATATTTCCTACCATATTACAATGGAGTCTACCATAATGCATTAAAAATTATATTTTACTGTTATATATATGAAGCATATAACCTTCTTGAATGATTATGGGAGAATGCAATTGTACTGCCAACTTAACATATTTAAAATGCCAGCATCTGTCATATTAAGCATCTGTGACAAATTAGCATGGCTTGAATGTTACCCCCCATAGTTTGTACATTGGTTACTTAATACACATTTTAGCAGCTTCATATGGTGGGAACTTTAAATGTGACCAATAGTTAATAAGCGCAAAGCCCCAGTGGATGGATAATAATGATATTATTGGAAAGGCTTAATTATCAAGAGACTGGATTTGTAATAAATTAAGAAGGTTCTTATTGTATGTGGGACACTTAACCTTCTACTAAGTAAAAACTAAATATTTGGTTTTTTTTATTGTTGTTATTTGTTTCATTTATATAAATCATAGCAGCAACAAACAGCTAAAGATACTATTAATTTTTCTCACTATTATTTTACCATAAAAATGCAAAAGGGAGACAATGTTTGAATTAACTGTTTAGGGAATGAAGGTGCTTGTTTGAATGTCTTCATTGATTTATTCCTTGGTCAAATTCTACTGTTCTGCGAGATTGTGGAAGAAGCCAGTTAGGAAGAAGGAAATAACCACTATAAACAGAAAGTCACTGCAGGTTCCTGTCCATAACACTTCCAAGGACTACTCATTAGTACCAGACTCCTCAAGGGCCAGCCCCCAACACAGCACCCAAACTGCAACACATTAGCACATATGTCTCCATAAAACTTTAGATTTATTCACCCAATTTCCAGCCTTCTACAACCCAAACCTTTTTATGCCTAGTTTTATTTTTTAACTACCTAAAATAATGTACTATTAATCAATTTCGGTAGACATTTGAATTTAAGAACCCAAATTTCCTTCCCAGTAGCATGGAGGTGTAGCTATAGGATATATTCAATAAGATCAAAACCACATCAAATGGAAAATAATATCTATATACTTATGATATGGTAAATAAGGAGATATTTATTTTTGTAATTTGAATAATAAATACAGTTTTAAGACTGTTGCATATTTAAAAAATATGTTAGAGATGTTTGACATTCCTAGAGATGATGTAGATAATTCTTTATTTTTCACATATATTTGATTTTATACATTTATTTTTTCAATCATGTAACAAGAGAATTTAATTATACTCTAAAAACCAATAGGACAGCAATATTTATAATAGTGCTTACAGAGAGCATATCTTCAGGTGCTTCTAGGGAAGTAAAAACACAGTGGGCACATCTTCATTTGCTTCTAAAAAGGTAAAAGAAATTGCTACTACATGAATTCTCACTTGTCAGCTTGACAGAGGACCAGAATCTGTCCTTATGTAAAATCTTCATAATTATTGATGTAATAGTTAAAACCTGCACAGATATTATTTAGTTTGTTTTAAGAATATAAACTCTGGTTTTCTTTTTTGAGAAAATTTAGTATACCACAAAAAACTAAAAATTATATAAAATATTAATTAAAATGACTAGTAAGTGAATTTTGTGAAACTATTAGAATTTCTTCAAATAAAACTTGCTAAAAATTAGTTCAAATTCTTTTAAACATTAACATAATTAAATACCCAGGTATAAAGCACAAGTTACCATAAAGATTAAATTTTAAGGAAAAAATGTGGTAGTCTTTATTTCCTTTCCTTACTATTAAAATCTTGGAGAAAATTTTTATTTTTATAAATCATAGTAAAAGTATTAGACAAAATTTATTGTCATTAGAAAAAAATTATACACCAAATTTAATATTTTCTCTGTTATTTTAAATACACTATTAGCGCTTCTAAGTAATCTGTTTTAATAGGCATGCATCTTTATTTTACATGTATCTATTATTTGTCAAATATCTATATTTCAATGTATAAGTTAAATTGGAAAGGGAAGCAGAAATAGATCAGGAAACATGAACAATGCATTACTTTGGAAACTCACTCAAAATGTACCACACATACTCAGGTTGCTTAATGAACAAAAAGTATTTTTTTCATATTCTAAAATGTCAGGTATCAGGCTCATTGAAGATCATGTCAGATTTTGGTCTATCTCAGGATATTTTCCTGTGTGCACGTAGAAGTGGTTTTTATCTCACTGTGTCTTTTCAAGGTCTTCTCTGCCCATATCAAAGTTCCCGAGTAAGTAGTATTCACCTTTTTCAACTCCAAGGTATTTAGTTTTCTTTAGAATACTTAAAGATGATAATATCAAGGATAAATCAACACTTTTCACAATATAATTCTATGTTCTCTTTTTTTTACGTAGAGATAGAAAAATAATTCTTGAAGTTATATACCATAAATCAACATCAAAGTACTTTTAGATTTTGAAACTAATTTTTTGCTATTTAACTCAAGATATAGTGTGAAAACATTGAGATATATCCATTATAATGATAGAGACATATTTGTGAACTCATTTATTTTTCTTTTGTAAGTGTACATAGATATATTAAAACGTTTTTGGGTGCATGAATTCTCTCTTTATATATATATATATATATATATATATATATATATATATATATATGTCTGTGTGTGTGCATATACACGCTTTTGTCTCTACCTTCATTCTGTCAGGATCAATGAATGAATTAGTATCTTCGTTAAGTGCCAAATAACAGTGTTTAAGTGTTCTATTAC
Source organism: Peromyscus maniculatus bairdii (assembly GCF_049852395.1). NCBI lineage: Eukaryota > Metazoa > Chordata > Mammalia > Rodentia > Cricetidae > Peromyscus > Peromyscus maniculatus. Next base: position 21,615,273 of record NC_134866.1, on the reverse strand, counting down.
ATTCTAAAGGATTTGTGAACAGGAATAAGTTGAAATGATATACTTATCTATGTACTTAAAATTGCAGTGCACATTCTTGAGAAAAGCAGTACAGAGTGAACTTAGTAAAAGACCCCGTACATAATACAAGTGCTTGTACATGCCTGTTATATATAAAAAACAATTCAAGCATCCCTGTGATCCTGTAGTTACTTTCCCAGAAACCCGGAAACTATCTAATTAGTGGCAACAAAGCCTGTTCTTTCCAGCCTCCTGGGGTGAAAGCCCTTTGGTAAGGCAGGAAAAAGGGTGCACCACAGGCAGCAGCTTAAGCACAATTCTTACAGGGAGAAAAGAGAAAGGAGAAACATCACACCAAGACTCTAATTTATCTTGTGCTCCCCTAAATCCCCTCCAGGCCTAAGAGGGCAACTTCTCCAAGATACTCTAAGTTGAGAGGTAAATATTAAAACTTTGGTGGGGTGACATGGTGGAGGAAGTTCTGAAAATGTCTCATAACATTCCAGACACCTTTGCTTCTCAGATACAGGGTGATATTAGACAACAATGCCCATGTGCATACTCTCTGCCCTGTTGGATGACATTAAACAATCTTCCTGAGCAGCGATGAAGGTGAGTTATGTTTCAGCAGAAAAGGCAGGCAAGAAAACATCCTACAGTCTTTGTGCTAATTTTATACTACTTTCACGATGTGCATCTAGTCATGACTGAAACTTTTACCAGTAATCCTATTTATGTAAAAGCAGAAGGTCAGATGTCACTGTTATTGATGAGGTAATGATAATGCCTTTCTCTGTAAATAGAGGACGCAGTGAAGACTTCACGGGACACTGCATCCATAGAATTCTGCCAGGAATTTGGTTGCAGGAAACAATGATATTATGAGCAAGGTGGCAGCAGCAGCTAGTATACACTTTTTCATCTGTAATATATCATAAAGAGGTGCCTGGGATACAATTTATCTAACAAATTAAGAGAAAACCATGAATACCCAGACTATGCAGAACAATATATAAAGTTAGTGTGTAAAGATGATGCCATCTGATTATTTCATGTTAAGCCTTTTCAAAAGTAGGCCATACATAGATGTTGATTCTAATGGGTAGCCAAGATGATGCTCGCTTGATAATTTCTGCACTCAGGAGTCTGAAGATTAGGTTTGTCAACACTTTCAGCCCAGCCTTGGATGAAGAGTGATAATCTGTCTCAGGAAAACTCAATACATTGGGGAAAAAGTAGTGACTTCACTGTTTGTGTGTTCACAGGCTGCATTCTGCCTAGAAAGTTAAAGACATATTATATGTTTTTGGCTTACCACTCTGGAGCAGGGCATGCTTGTGTTAGACAATTTTATAGCAATGCCAACACATGTTGTGTTCTCCATGCCTTGTGTAGAAAATATATTTTAAACTCATCTTACAGTTATTTGGTATTACTGAGAGACTGAAGAATTGTGAGGGATTCCTATGCTGTCCTCTGTTGTATAATTTAAACAGCCTTTCTAGATGTCCAAAGCACGTTTTTAAAATGCATTTGCTCTCTAGAAAGTATCTCTGTTCCAGAAAGTGAATGAAATGATATTTACCAGTATTTGGTGTAAATGAACTTTTCCTGTGTTTTACATCTTTAAAAATTCCATGGGAAAGGTTTCCATCCTGGTACATGCCATCTATCAGAACAAATGTAAGGTAGAGGCAAGCAGACACCTGTGAGTTTGAGAATAGCACATTCTGTTAGTGAGGTTCAACCCATTCAGAGCCACATGGAGAGACAGTGTTTCAAAAATTACATGACTGAATATTATTTTCATTATATATATCATTCATATTAGGAAAAGTTTTGTTTTTAGCCAAAATTGCCATCTGTACAGAAGAAGGCTCCCTGATAATCACCTTGTACTTCATTGTATCTTCACAGAGCCCATCTTTTGTAACTTTTCTAATTCTTTCATGTTTGCTGACATAAGGAGAGTACATCCTACCACATCCTAATCCTTCAGAGAATATCAACCACGAAATGCACAGCAATGCAGGGGCATACACCAATGTGCTACTTCCTGCTTTAGGGGCATAGCAGAAGGCATAGAAAACTAGTGCAATTCTGTTTTAAATAATAAATGCTTTATATTACATTCTGACTCTGTGTGAAACCATTTCTTTTTTCTTTTTTTTTTTTTTTTTTTTTTTTTTTTTTTGGTTTTTTGAGACAGGGTTTCTCTGTGTAGCTTTGTGGGGATTAAAGGTGTATGCCACCACCACCCAACTGTGAAACCATTTCTAAAACACAAGTAATACAAGCACCTCTCCCTCATTAACTGTATGTCATCACTATTTATATTTCAGACCAATATAACAGTATCCTGCTAAGCTTGCTTTCCTTTTGTATTCTTCTCTCATACATTATACCCTGACTAAAGTTTCCCCTTCCTGTTCTCTCAGTTCTTCCCTACCTCATCTCTCTCCCATATCCACTCCTCCTCTTGTTCCCTTCAGAAAAGAGCAGTCCTCCAAAGAACATCAACCAAACATGGCACAATGAGTGACAATAAGTCTATGCCAAAACACTCATATTAGGGCTGGAGCAAGAGAGATTGTTTGTAAGATAACAGAATTTGAACATAGCAGTTACTATCTGTGAATAAATTACATTCCACCAAGCACAGCATTACACCACACTCACTGTCCTTTCTCTAAACAGTGCATATAGACTTAGATTGCCACTGTTATGCTGTAGCTGTTGTTCCTGAAGAAGGTGGAAAATCAAGAAAAAATATTTTGCTAATAGCTTTCTCTTCAGTATTTTTACACATGTAGGTAGTGTATATTGATGACACTCATCTTCCACCTGCTCTTATCCCCTCCTATCCTATGTCTACTACACAGTCCATAGAAATCATTTTCTCAAACTCTAATTTATTTATTGTGTTTGTTACCCACTGAATTTCACCAGGGTCATCTGTGAGTCATGGGTTTGGACCTATCCATTGAAGGCCAATGAGGCAAGTAGTAGGTACACAACTAAAACCAAAGTTCCTACTCTTCTAGAAACCATCAGTAGATAATAGTTCAGAGGTAAGAGGTAGGCCAAATAAGCCCTTCTTCCATCCATCACTAATTTTCATAGGACCAATTTTGTGCAGGTCAAGTGAAAGTTACCTTAGTTAATATGAGCTTGTAACTGCATTTGCTATGCTTTTCCCCAAAGAAATCTTTATATATCCCTTTGTTCCTTCTATCGTTCACTTCTTACATTATTTCTACACTTTTCCCACAGTGATCATGGAGCTTGAGTGGTGGCATGAATGTACTGTCTAACCTTCACTCTCAGTTCTCACTTCTACTTACCATTATCTATCTATCTATCTATCTATCTATCTATCTATCTATCTATCTATCTATCTATCTATCTATTTATTTATTTATATTGCTATTTATCTGTGAGTCTCTGCAGTTGCCTCCTTTCACTGCAAAGGTTCTTCTCTTATTAAGGCTGAGAGCATATTCTGTTTAATATGTAAAGAGACATTAAGATAACACTTTGGTATTTGTCAAATTAGTTAAACAACAGTAACAAATGCTCATAACGGGCCAACAGCTCTGCAGGCATGTGTTTTTGATGGGGCTGATAGTACCAGATATACATTCCTTCCTCTGGTGTCAAGCTCGTATCCAATCAGACAACTTTTCTTGTCCCCTGAAAGTCATGCCAGAAGTATATAGAGTAGGCACATGTTTTCCACCAGACTGGTTTTGTAGTTTGTAGACTCCACCGTTACATAAATTCATTGATAGATTTTTTTCTACCTGACCTGCCTGAATTGTATACCTTCTAACATTTGAAAACGTAGACAGCATAGAGAAGGAAAACGTGGAATTCAATTTCAGCTTGCACTCTTCATATCTTGCAAGAGAAGTATTTGGATAACATTAAGAATAGGGCCTTAGCTTGGCGGTGGTGGCACACGCCTTTAATCCTAATACTCAGGAGGCAAAGGCAGGCGGATGTCTGTCGGTTCCGAGGCCAACCTGTTTTATAGAGTGAGTTCCAGGACGACAGAGAGAAACCCTGTCCCCCACTCAAAACAAAACAAAACAAAACAAAAAATCCCCCAAAAAACAAAAAAGTGGGGATATCTTTATGTTCTAACTACAGCAACCAAAAGGCCTGACAAGAATATGGAATCTCTCTGTGGACTGTGATTCTTATATTGGAATTCCACACCTTTCTTTTGTTTAAGACTGACACACATATTTCCATGTTGGTTTTGTTTGATTATGATAATGACTTGTCTAGAAACAAAAGGGCAAACTGATAAAGCTTTTAATAAGGACAAATATTAATCATCTCAGAATATACCTTGGCACAGATTTTCAGGATTTCCAGGTGCATCTCCCTCAAGGAAAAGCACCATGAAAATTCTGTTTTAGAAAATACAGTCAAATCAGTGGAATAATGTTTTTCTTTTCTTTCTTTCTTAGTTTATTTATTTATTTTTAATTTTACATACCAAATAAAGTTCCCCCTTCCTCCCTTTCTCCAGCTCACACCCACCCCCCCTGTCAACTTCTCATATAGTGTAAAGCCTCCCTTGGAAAGTCAACACAGGCTAGGATACTAAGTTGAGGCAGGACCAGGCCCTTGCCCCCTCCATGAAGGCTGAGAAAGGCATCCCACCTCAGAGGATGAGCTCCAAAAAGACAGTTCATGCACCTAGGATCAATCCTGGTCCCACTGCCAGGGGCCTCACAAATAGTTGTGTGACTTGATCTGTTTGTGGAGTCATGTTACCCAATGACACTGATCTAATTCCCACATCTTTAGACTTCGAGTTGTAGCATTTGGACTAAAGCACTTGGCTCTCTGTTATAAGCATGTGAATTAAATCATGAAACTGACTTTGAAGAAAATTTGTCATTTGACTGTCCAAAAATAAGACAAACTTCATAATAGACTTTTGCCAAGAGAGAGCTTTTCTGACTTTTCTGACACTGAAGATGGAACCCTGGACCTTATATCCTGGGTGACAAAGGTAAAACATCAGTCTCAACTGTCCTGATTTTTATTGCATACTCAGAATTCTTGTCTATGTTCCAGTTTGGTACTATTTAAAATTTCCATTTTACCCATATCTTTGGAATACTAGAGGTATTATTAATAAACATTTTCTTCCTGTTTTCAGACATCATAAACTTTGCTTGCAGAAATTCAAGTAACTGATTCTGCATATTTTATGTCACAAAGTGTATTGCACGTGTTTTGTTTGTAGGGTTATTACATATAGTTCCAGTGCAAATGTGGAGAAATAAGAAAGTGGGGTAATAAAAAAATCTGTTTTGAAATTGGCAGGTTGTGATGGCTGGTGACAGCTTTCTCTTTTCTGGAGACTTTCTGAAATATTGTGTTAAATATACCTCAATTTATACTGTGGGAAGGTAGGAAAAAGAGGTTAGTTATCCACGATCTACCATTCTGTACTCCTTTAGGTTGAATTTGAACATCTCAGCTACGTAACATTTTAAGTTTCAATGATAGTTATCACTTCAGAAAGTAGCTATGAATATTAAACTGTGAATATTTATAAGTCATTTAGCATAGCACTTGACAAATAGTAAATGATAATAATGATCTTGTTTTATTAAAATCACTTTCAGATTTCTGGAAAATAGTAGTTTCTTAATGTGAATGCATGCATGTAACTTTTTTGCAGCTTAGCATATATCCCAAAGCAGCATCTACACAGCCTTGGAGCTGATTGCTACTAAAGAACAGTATCAGCAAGCACTTTGTGCAAATTAAACTCATCTAAAATGCTAGATAATTTAAAACTTAGCACAGGATTCAGAAATACAGTCCTCTACAGAATCTTTGACTCTTAAGTGCACAGGTGACCTTTGCTTAACATCATGTCTGAGGTTTGAACCTCTAGCCATATTACAACCCTTTGAGAACATGGTTCTCTCTCTCTCTCTCTCTCTCTCTCTCTCTCTCTCTCTCTCTCTCTCTCTCTTTCTCCTTTCTCTCTCTCTCTCTCCTGATACACATTTTTGATGAAAGAAATTTTTTATCTTTGTGGTTTGTATAAGTTAACCTTTTTCCCAGAGCTGCCATTCTTGAACACTTCAAAACCTAACCTTTGACTCCAAATATCTATTCACAGTACAGCTGAAGTAGACACATACACTCCCATGTGAAAACCACAATTTCCAGCAGATCTACTTTCTATTCCAGGTTATGTTCTAGTTCATGTTTATTTATCATTTGGGGGAAGTCAGTTAATGGGGAAATATTATAAATGAAGAAAATTAATTCAAAGAAAACAAATATTTGAAATGCAGAAATGGTAGCAAAAAAACCTTTCTACTCTATCAAGGAAAACAGGAGAAAAATGTTGACTAAGCATACAGAAAAAGACAATGTTTTTTCTAATACACATTTTAATTTTCAGCATGTATTACTGATTACTTGTATTATTTGAATTTAGAGCTATGAGAATTGAAAGAATACTGTACATATAAATGTAGAACAATGTCACTGATAATAATTGAAAGACATATCTGCATTGGATGAGATACTTCTGGAATCAATATTTATTTTGTTGTGGCAGTCTTGAATTTTGATAGAAAATTACCTGTTCCAGTGTTCAGGTTTTACAGATGAATGCGTATGTGAATAGGAAGTAAACAAAGATTTGCTGAAACAAATTTTAAGGAAATGAAAATATGAGTGAACTGAATGACTGGTGTAACCTTTCTGTTTCGTTAGATTTCTGTGCAATGAAACATTATTAACAAGCTTGTTCTGATGTTCATTCTTGATAACATCTACAAGGCAAAATATGAAAATGAGCTTCTTTTGGCTTCTATTCATGTGTGTATATATTTTTTATTTTATTATAAGGATGGGAAAAAGGCAAGACGAAGAGGTATTATAATGCTGAGTGGCAGGATTTGGCACAATAGTTCTCTCAAGCATATAATGCAGCCTACAGGTGACTAAGTGCATTAGGACATATTTATATTGACAACAGAGCCATTCTTTGTGGTTCTCAGAAGAAGGGCTCTGCCGTGACCCACATAACAAATGACTGTTGTCGGACCTCACTGAAACAAGAATCCAGGAAGGCACATCCGGTAGAGTCGAGGCTACCTGCACACTTTCACCCTAACTGTGCTCCCAGAGGGCTGCAATTGTTTGGCTCCTTGTTTCCCCACACTCCGCAAACATGTGATCAAGTGTCTTATCGCCTTGATCCCAGAGCTCTCTCACTAGGAAAAGGAAAAGAACAGGTTGGGTTACCACACTGTGAGCAGAGCTGTTTTCTGAAGAATTAAGATTACTGAATGAAAGACACCATGCGCTCACACACAGCGTCTGGGGAAGGCCCTCTGCATTAACCAGGAGAAGGTGGTGGCTGTGTTTTAGGTATCCTCTGCTTTGGGCTAGGAGTTCTACTCTGTGGTCCTTCCTCACTTCTGTTGCTAACCATTTCTGAAAAGCCTTTTTTTAAAATCACTTCGCTTTCACTTACAGAATGTATTGTTTTAAAACATTCTAAATATGTTTTTATTGAATAAAAGACAGACCGTTTATCATGCGTGGCTGCTTGTTACTATTCATGCTTGTCTTATTACAGCAGTGTTTTTCTTAGAATACATTTATCTTCTGTAAATCTATTTTCTATTAATATTGGAGAGACTCGTTAAAAGGAAATTTTCATGTGGTTGATATGTGCTGGAGAAAGTCATTGGGGATGACTTCAAATGTTTTTCAGAGATAGAACAATTTATTTGAAATATAACAACAATTTCTCTTGTCTCTACTAAGTAAATTTCATTTGGAAATATTGTAAAATAATTTTTCTAGAGTTAAATGTAAGAACTTTTCATCCTTAGCAATAACTCCTGTCAGTACAGCTGAGCAGGAGGTTCTGTATTCACTTAGAATAACGAAAGTAATCTGTGGTAATTTTTCTAATAGCCAATAAAGAACTGAGTCTTACACACCAGCAGACAGCTTAAAAGCTAAGCCCTTTAATTGTTGTTCTTAATATTCCATTTAATATTTTACTGCAGAATGCAGTCACGGGGAAAGCACTGGTTTATAATTTTCATTTTGAAGTACTTTTGTGGATTTCATTCTTAGCAAACTGATTGCAAGAAAAGTTCTTTCAGTCATTTTGTTCAGAGTGCTTAAAATTAAATAACAATGTTGGAGAAATCCTACCCAATTAGTAGTCAGGATGGTCTTTCGGGGCTCTAACTCTGGCATGGGAAAGCTTTATGTCACCATTATAGCAGCTTTAGTAAAAGGCCTGAGAGTGTATTTCAAAGTGCTATTCCTCTTTATATTATTAAACATTTATATAACAACAAAACACATAGAAGTTTTATATGTTTATTAGTACAAAATAATAAAATAACAATTGAAATGTGTATACCTGGGTATCTGCATGGTTTAATGTTTAAATCAGATTAAGCTTAATTACCTCCTAACCATCAGTTCTTTGTGATAAAAACTTTTCAAACTCTTTTTTCCCCCCAGGATCTTAAAATACAGACTATATATTTATCTCACTCCAGAGTATAATTTTGTCCCTTGATCAAAATTTTCTCTATTATCATCTGGCTATCCCTTGCATCTAGTAAACACTAGTAAGCAATATCTTCCTCTCAACTCCTACGAAATTATTTATTCTAGTTCAAATGAGTGACGTCAGATGGTATTTCTCTTTGTTTTACTTACATTTCTTTCAACAAAGTGACCTCCATTTCAATCTGTATTGTGACAAATGATAAGATGTTATTTTCAAATGCTTAATAGAATCTATGTACAGTTGTTGAATATCCAAACATCTATTGACAAATATGCAGGTATTTCAATTTTTTTTAGGTTTGTGAATACCCCATTTTACCAGAACTGTTCATTGTGAGGACTGCCCTTTTACCAGTTTTGTTGGCTATGAGCTAACTGTAGATGCACATGACTTAATTTTCATGTAATGTCTTATTTCCTGGATGCATGTTCCATTTATAATGGCAATACTATGTTGTTTAGTCACTATAACTTTATAGTATATTTTAAAGTCGTCTTGTGTAATGCTTTTTTCTTTGGTCTCTTTTTCTATTAAATTTCTTCTGTTAATCTCTGTAGATTATAGTATTTTAAGTAGTATTTATTTGTCTGACTTTAGAAAGTCATATATTCTGTCTCAGTTTTTTTTTCAACATTGATTTTTTATCCATTTTCTTGTAGATGCATTTCAACTGGCTATTAAGTGTACTCCTAATGGTGTGTAGCTATTTCCTTCCAGTTGAAATATTTCTTTGGGGTGGGGAAGAAACTCATGTGAAGTAAGTGAAGTTTGCAGAGCTCAGAAAGACAATGGAACTTATGAATCTCAGATAGTTTAAGATCCACAAGCCACCTACTGAAGTTATGTGAGGAGTAATGACTTTGAGGAGGAGTGACTCTACACCCAGCTAAGTGGCCTTCAGATACAGCACAGAACTTCAGGGATGCAGTGTTCAGGAGTCTACCTGAATTCTGGGCTGAACTTTTTTGGTAACACGGCTACTTTTGAGTCACTTGGCCTCCTGTGACTAACTAACCAAATTCTTACAAGAAAAGCCTAACTACACTCCTGTAAGTAACACTAATTAATCTGCTGTTCTCTAAGTTAACTTGAGTGGAATAGTCTCTTTGATCTTTTTTACAGATGCCAAGGATAGTGTTGGTAGCCTAACTAGTATAAACCCAGATCTGTTCATATCTTGCAGGAGAAATCATGTGGCATGGATGTGGGTTTTGTTTGCTTGTTTGTTTTGTTTTGCTTTTTAATTGTTTTTATTAAGTAATATACTTGTGTGAATTCTTTGGAAATTTTATACAACTTATTTGGATCATATTCATCCCCCTTTCCAGTCTTTCACTCCTTCAAGCTCTACCCCAGCTCTCTCCTCCCCTGTCCCCACCATTTCCTGCTCTCTTTTCCCACATTCATTAAAAATGTATTTTTAATTTTCTAATTCAGTATATCCTGACTATATCTTCTTGCTGTCCACTGCTCCCAGTTCCACTTCACCTCCCCTCCCATCCAGACCTACTCCCTTTTGTCAGTCATTAAAAAGATCAAGCTGCTAAGAGATAATGTCAAAATGTAACAAAATAAAATATAATAACTTAATACAAGAACCATCACATCCAAATCAGACAAGGAAAATCAACCAAAGGAACAGAGCCCTCCAAAAGCACAAGAATCAGAGACCCATTCATTCACCCATTCCAGGGTCCCATAAAAGTACTAAACTGGAAAGTTATGATACATATGAAAAAGGACCTAGCACAGACCCAAGTAGGCCCTGTGCTTGCTGTTTCAGTCTCTGAGTTCATATGAGCATAGCTCATGTTTATTTAGAAAGTGTCATCTTCACTTTCACAATGTTCTCTGAGCGTTGAGGGAAGAAATTTGATGTATACATCACATTTAGAGGTGTTTGTTTAAAGACCGGTCCTCCTTCTCTCTGTAATGTCTGGCTGTGGGTCTCAGTATTTGTTCTCATCTGGTATAGGAAGAAGCTTCTCTTATGATGACTGAATAAGGCACTGATGTATGAGTATAGCAGAATATCATTAGAAGTCATTTTATTGTTACCACTTTGTTCATTTGTTTCTTTAGACCAGTAGTGTTTGGTTTTACCCTAGATCCCTGGGCTATCTAGGCTCTTGTTCTTAGTCACCAAAGGAATGTCACGTATGGGTCCCATCTTGTGTAGTAAACCTTAATTCAAATAGACATTGATTGGTTGCTCCCACAACATTTGTGCCACTAATACCCTAGCACATTTCACAAGCAGAACAGATTGAAGGTTAAAGGGTTTGGGGCTGAGGTGGTGCTTATATTTCCCTTTTGGTAGTGTGCAGAGTACCCTCTAATACCAAAGACACTAGAACGTGGGGATAAAGGTTCTATATAGGCACCAGTTCAACCTCCTCATGTTCAATGAGTCCTGTGGGTGTTTTCGTCAGCAATGGGACCTTGCTGTAGTATGTGGAGAGGAACCTATTGTCCTGGCAACAGCTTAGGTTGTTTAGGAATGTTTATGGGAGCCCTTTGGTCAACAATTCAATTGGATGTAGCCCAGTCCTAGTGTACTGGGAGCTTTGCTTGGTGATAAGAGATGGCTAGTTGGGACTCTGTCTCCCTCATTATTTGGTGAATACATTAGAATAGACTTTATATATTTTAGGATGTTTACACTGCAATAAATTTTTATACTACTTCTGAAAAATACATACCACCCCTTAGAAGCCTTTCAAAGTCTAGCTGTCACTAAGTACATGCAGCTCTTTCACTCCTGGGTATATATGTGGAGAATAACACGCACTATAAGAGAGATATTTGCATCTCCATGTTTGTGGATGATTTATTCAATATTGTAAGGAAGTGGAACCATCCAACATATCTGTAAACAAATGAATAATGAAAATCTGGTATATATATATATTTGAATATTATTCAGATCTAAAAAAAGGTAAAATCACTAAATTTGCAGATCATTGAATGGATTTAGAATGTATACTATTACATGTGGTCACAAATTTCAGAGAGAAAAGCACATAAATATTTACAATGTTTCAATGTGAATCCTAGCATTTAGTACACACTCACAGTTAAATAAATGTATGTTCGTATAGTGTACAATTTTCAGAGTAGAACAAGAAACAGTATATATTATATGATAAGGGGGGATTAAATACAGATAAAGGACACATGAGTCATGAAAGAAGATATGAAGAATATATATATATATATATATATATATATATATATATATATATAATTTCAACTCTGTTTTTTTTTCATTTCTGGTTGATAAGTACATAAAATCCTAACTGACAATGAAAGAGTACAATGCAATATGATGCACCACATCTTCCAAACACCTGTTGAAACTGTGCATAAGTCTGTTTAACTCTGTAGATGCTGAGTTTGGCTAATCACAGTAAAGGCTGTTCTTGATTTTCACATTCTTTACAATAAAATTTGAATTTTTATTGGTATACATTTTAATTATTGTACCTGTTTTAGTTGCAAAGATTTGTCTTGGTTATTGATGTCTAGCTTTGTTGCATTGTGAGCAGAGAAGTGATGGACGTGGATCCACTGTTTTAATAGGAGATTTTTTTTTTTGTGGTTGGTCTAATTCTGCATGCTATGGAGTCCCTATGTCCTTTGAGAATATGTAGTCAATAGCTGTTGGGTGAAAATCACTAAAATATTTGCTGAGTCAAATTGGTCTGGGCTGCGGTTTATCTCTCTTGCATCTTTGCTGTTTTATGATGAAGCAAACAGGGTTCTGCTGGAAATACACAGTCACCATCCACACTTACTATTGTGTTCGTGCCCATTATTCCTTGTGGGCCTACTCATCCTGATGCTACATGATATTCTTGATAGCATGCATTCAAACTTCAGGTATTCATACTTATAATTGCATTTATATTTTCCGAATTTTGACTTTACCAATTAGATAGTAATCTTCTTTGTGTCTTTTCCTGCTTTAAAAAGAACCCTGTTGAACTGTTGTCTCCTTCCATAATTTACTCCAGAATTTACATTAAAGTATTTTTAGAGGTGAAATGAATTTCTTATAAGTAAAATGTTATATTTTTCTTTTCTTAACTCATGTAGCTAATAATTATTTCTTTTATTCAAATATTTTAATATTATACATTCATAGTAATTCTTTATAGGCAAGATATTTTCATAGACATTATGCTACTTGTTTGCTAGTTCAGTTGTGACTGTTTTTGTTTTTTCTCCATTTTTATAGTTTTCATTGATGGTCAAGATAATTATTCTACTGGTATGTTTTGATTTCTTTTGATTTTTTGTCTACTTTAAGTATTTGATTTTTTGTTTTGTTTTCTGTAAGGTTATAGAAAAACTTACTTGAATTGAAATAAGCTAATTTCAAATGCTACTTATTATATTAAGTGCAAGACTATAAACAAATGGATAAAATTAAAATGATAAACATATAAAGAAAATCTCCAGCCCCATTCAATTTCTTTCAACTCTGAACATATTTAAATTCCGTTTTACTTTTTTTCCCTTACTAATCATTTAATATATGAGCACAGTTGCTATTTTTGATTTGTTCAGTGTTTAGGTACTAGACTAAACATACGGATAATTTATACATCATGTTGTATATCAGAGTATTCTGAAATTCTTTCTATACTTATTCACAGTAAGTTCTACATATGTCTATGTATTTTTATTTTGTGTCCCTTAAAGTCTCTTGTTTTCATATTTGCATTCCTTTCTTTAGCATATCTTATACAATATTCATGGTACAGCTTTATTTTTTCTATCCTGTCTTTCATCACAAAGTAATTAATTTATTTCAGTAAAATTGTGTTAGTGAAGCCTTTCTGCTTTTTGGTAGTGAACTTATGTTTCCTGCTGGGAAATCAGCTCTCAGGGGAATTGGCACACTTCTGTTATTATTTTTCATACAGGTTTGAAACTTCTCATTTGCTCCAGTGAGAACTTGATTATGTCTTGGAATAGACTTGGTTGAGTCAATTTGTCTGGTAACCTTTGGACTTCTGGCGTCTGAACATTTTCTTTTCTATGGTTTGAGAAAAATTCTGTTATTATTTGTTTGAAAATATTTTCTACCATTTCAGCACGCTGCCTTCTTGAATTTCAATAATCCAAATAATTTTTGCTTCTAATAGTGCCTTAAAATACCTGTTTTTAAACTTTCATCTATTTTTTTCTTTTACTCTTCTCTGTATTTTTTTTTTGCTTTCTTTTTCTTAATTTCTTTCTTTCTTTTCTTTGTTGTTGCTAAAGAATCTGTATTGGGTTGTTCTTCTACCAATTATGAACTTACAGTAAATCAAATCAACATATTTAACATTTTGGTGGTTCAATTATCAAGTACAAAATAAAAAGCCAATGGAAGGCAGTTCTTAATAGCTCAATGGTCTCTCTCTCTCTCTCTCTCTCTCTCTCTCTCTCTCTCTCTCTCTCTCTCTCTCTCTCCCTCCCTCCCTCCCTCCTTTTGTTCTTTTTCAGGAATTACCTTTCAACTGCAGTTTTCCCTCCATGTATTCCTTCCAGAACCTCCTTCCTCCTCCTTTCCCCTCTCTCCCAGAACAACTCCTCCTCCTCTGTTTCACCTCAAAGGAAAAAAAAAAACAGAATAAACAAAACAAAACAAAAACAAACAAACCAAAACAAGCCTCCCGGTGATATCCAGCACACCTGGACTACCAATATAGAGTAAAATGGGCACACACACTCATACAAAGGCAGCACATGTCAACAAAGTAGGAGAAAAAGGGTCCCAAGTGCAGGCAAACTTGTCAGAGACACCCCTCCACTCAGATTGCTGGGAGCCTTACAAAAATACCAAACTACACAATCATACGGTAAGTGCAGAGGACCTATCTCAGACCCATACAGGAACCCTGTTTGTCACTTCAATTTCTGTGAACATCTATGAGCCCAGCATAGTTGATTCTGTGGGGCATATTCCAGTAGTGTCCCCCTGCCAAGTGGTGATTGGTTCTATCGTGGATCTCTGGGCTGTACTGCCTCTGTGTCCGGGTCATCCAGGTAGTATCATGCTTGGGCTTCTCCTTGTGGTGTGGGACAGGACGAAGTCAAACCAGTCTAGGGTTGGCTCCTTCCACAACTCCCACACCATTTCCCCAGTATGTCTTTCAGGCAAGACTGATTTTAGGTCAGAGTTTTTATGGCTAGTTTAATATCCCAGTCCAAATGCTAATATCCTGGCCTGTTTATAGGAGACAGCCATTTTGGCTCCATATCCCACTCATTGATTCCAGGGAGTTTCCACTGCACGAGGTTTCTATATCCTCTCCCAAATGCCTCCAGAATGCATGCATCTCTCCCAGTACAATCTCCTTACATCTCTCCCACCCCCAGCAGAAACCTCCTGAGGTCCTCCCACAAACCACAGTCCAGACACAAAATATTTACCTTTCCCAGGAAGATCCATGTGTTTTACCTTTGAGCCATCCTTGTTACTTAGGGTCTTTGGATCTGTAGATTGTAACATGATTGCCCTTTACTTAACAACTAGTGTCCACTTATAAGTAAGTACATACCATGTTTGTCTTTCTTCATCTTGGTTACCATGCTCAGGATGATTATTTCTAGTTCCATTCATTTGCCAGGAAATTTCATGATATCATTTTTAACTGTTGAATAATAATCCATTGTGTAAATTTACCACATTTTTCTTTTTCCATTCTTCAGTTGAGGGACATCTAGGTTGTTTCCATATTCTGCCTATTATGAATAAAGGTCCAAGGAAATGGTTGAGCAAGTATCCTTGTGCTAAGATGGAGCAGCCTATGCATATATGCACAAAAGTAGTAGAGCTAGATCTTGAGGTAGATTGAGCCTCAGTTTCTGAGGACCCACCATATTGATTTCCAAAGTGACTGTGGCACACCCCCAACAATGAAGGACTATTCCCCTTGCTCCATATCATTGCCATCATGAGCTGTCACTTGTATTTTTGATCTTTGCCATTCTGTCATGTCTAAGATGGAATCTCAAAATCACTTTTTTTTTTCATTTTACCTGAAGACTAATGATGTTGAACATTTCTCTACCTGTTTTTCAACCATTTGTGATTACTCTGCTGAGAATTCTCTCTTTAGATCTATGCTCCACTTTTTAATTGGATTGTTCATTTTGGTGAGGTCTAGTTTCATGAGTTCTTTACATATTTTGTATATTACCCCTGTCAGATATGTGGTTAGTGAAAATCTTTTCCTATTACACAGGCTCCTGCCACATCCTATTGACAGTGTCCTTTGCCTTACAAAAGCTTGTCAGTTTCATGAAGTTCCATTTAATGAAATTTATTCTTAATGTCTGTGCTATTGGTATTCTGTTCAGGAAGTTGTCTCCTGTGCCAATGAGTTCAAGGTTATTCCCCAGCTTCTCTTCTCTTAGGTTGAGTGTATCTGGATTTATTTTTATGTCTTTGATCTACTTGGAGTTGAATTTTGTGCATGGTGACAGAGATATATTTGCATTCTTTCACATGCTGAGATCCAGATAGTCCAGTACCACTTGTTGAACATGTTATCCTTTTCCATTGTATATTTCTGGCTTCTTTACCAAAACCCAGGATTCTACATAGGTGTGGATTTATATCTGGATATTTAGTTTGATTCCATTGAACAAACAACCTATTTTAATGCAAATACCATATGGTTTTTATTACTATAGCTTGTAGTACAGCATGAAATCAGGGATGGTGATAACTCCAGATGTTCTATTACTGCACAGGATTGTTTTACCTCTCCCGAGTTCTTTGTTTTTCCATATGAAGTTGAGTATTGTAGTTTCAAGGTCTGTAAAGAAGTCTATTGCAATTATGATGGAAACTGCTGAATCTCTAGTTTGCTTTTGGTAGGATCACCATTTTTACTATGTTAATCCTACCAATTCATAAGCATGGGAGATCTTTCCATCTTTTGATATCTTCTTCAATTTCTTTCTTCAAAGATTTGAAGCTTCGGTCATACAAGTCTGTGGTGATATTGTGTTCCACAATATATCGTGAATGCTAATAAACTTATCTGGGGTCAGAGAACAGACAGCCACTAGATAAACATAGAGGCCAGAAAATGGTGGTATATGTGCCTTTAATCCTATCACTTGGGAGGCAGAGATCCCTGTGGCCCTCTGTGAGTTCAAAGCTACACTGAAAACAGCCAGGCATGGTGACTCATGCCTTTAATCTCAGGAAGTGATAACAGGAAGCAGAAAGGTATATAAGGTGTGAGGACCAGGAACTAGAGCCTGGTTAAGCTTTCAGGCTTTTAGCAGCAGTTCAGCTGAGATTCATTCTGCATGAGGACTCTGAGGTTTCCAGTTTGAGGAAACAGGATTGTCTGTGAAGTTGGCAAAGTGAGGTTAGCTGTGACCTGTTCTGTCTCTCTGATCTTTCAGAATTTACTCCAATAGCTGACACTGACTTTTTATTAATGATAACTTTTAAGATTCATGTTCCACAAGTCTTTCACTTGATTGGTTAGAGTTACCCCAAGGTGTTTTATGTAATTTGTGAAAGATGTGGTTTCCCTGATTTCTTTTTTCAATCTGTTTGTCATTCCTAGATAGGAGTTCTACTATTTTACGAGTTAATCTTGTTCACAGCCACTTCACTAAAGTTGTTTATCAACCATAAAAGTTCCCTGGTAGAGTTTTGGGGGACAATTATATATACTATCTTATCATTTGTAAATAATAATTTTTGACTTCGTTTCCAAACTGTATCCCCTTGATCTCCTTTACTATTTTTATTCTCTAGCTAAAACTTCAAGTACTATATTGAATAGATAGGGAGAAAGTGGGCAGTCTTGTGTTGTTCCTGATTTCAGTGGAATTGCTTTGAGTTTCTATCCATTTAATTTGATGTTTGCTAGCAACTTGCTGTAAATTGCCTTTATTATGTTTAGATATGTTCCTTGTATCCCTAATCTCTTCATGACTTTCTTCATAAGGGTTGTGAGATTTTTGACAAAGGCTTTATCAACATCAAATGAGATGATCTTTTGTTTTGTTTCTTTTTTGTTTTGTTATGTTTTGTTTTCTTTTTATAGTGGATCACGTTGACTGATTTTCTTTTGTTGAACCATCCCTGAAATACTGGGATTAAGCCTACTTGATCATGGTGGATAATTTTGTTTTATGTTGTCTTGGATTTTGACTGAGTATTTTTGCATCGATATTCATGAGGGAAATTTGGTGTGTAATTTTCTTTTTTCTTGAGTCTTTGTGTGGTTTGGGTATCAGGGTGACTGTGGCCACATATAATAAATTTGCAAAGGTTCTTTTATTCCTACTTTTTGAAATAATTTAAGGAGGATTGGCTTTAGATCTGCTTTGAAAGTCTGATAGAATTCTGCAATAAAGCCATCTGGCCCTGGGCTTTGTTTGGTTGGAAAACTTTTAATCACTGCTTCTATTTCCTTAAGTTTTATTTAAACTGTTTATCTCATGTTAGTTTAACATTGATAAAGAATTAAAGGATGGAGTCACTGATTGGCTGACTGGGATTAGCCACAGAGTTCCTGGAGGACAGAAGGGTCTACTCAAGAGGACAGATAGAAAGAAGAGTAGGATTACAGGTGAATTTTCTTAAGAGGTGGATTGGGAAATAAGAGAGGGTGAGCTAGTCATCTTTTTTATTTCCTTGGATTATCAGGCCTTTATCTCAATTTCTGACTCCTGAGATTCTTTTTTATATACTGGGACAATTTAAATATTTGTTACACCAAATGCACAATGTTGGGTGCCACATGTACCAAGTCTTTACTTTCCCATTAACCAGCTCCCAAATAATGACAAGAGACTTCTTATTAATTATGACAGCAGTTAGGCTTGCCTCAACTAGACCTTATAATTTAATTAAACTATATTTTATGAAAGTTTAAAAATTATTAAAAAGAAATGCAAATTATTCTATTCATATATACTAGTCAGTAAGATAAAGGGGTCTGATATTTATTCTTTTTCTTCTTATATGTTGTATCAATCTATTTACAGTTTTTGTTTCTTTGTTTTTTACAAAGTACCATATATTGGGTGACTTTTAAACAACTGTACTAGTTAATATTTTGTGAACTACACTAGCTTGGGTCATCTGTGTAGAGGGGACTTCAATTGTCAAAATGCCTCCATCATATAGTTCTACAGAAAATCGGCATTATCTTGATTAAAGATAGGTGAGAGTGTGCCTAGCTCAGTGTGGATTGTGCCATCCTGGGACAAGTGGTCCTGACTTGTTTAAGTAGTTAGGTTGAGCAAGTCAGTAACCAATATTCCAGTGAGCTCTCTGCTTCAGATCTTGCCTCCAGATTTCTTGAATTCATGTACTGAATTTTGTCACTGATAGACTGTTACCTCGAAGGGTAAAATGAAAGGAACTCTTTTCTCCTCAAGTTGCTTTTTTTGTTAAATTTGATTTAATAATACATATTAGCCACAGATTCACCTGTCCTCCCTCCTCCGGTGGTCCCTCCGCCCTCCCTTCAGCCCACCCCCCATTCCCTTCTCCTCTAGGGCAAGGACTCCCCTGGGGATTCAGCTCAACCTGGTAGATTCAGTCCAGGCAGGTCCAGTCCCATCCTCCCAGGCTGAGCAAAGTGTCCCTGTATAAGCCCCAGGTTCCAAACTGCCAGCTCATGCACTAAGGACAGGTCCCGGTCCCACTGCCTGGGTGCTTCCCAAACAGTTCAAGCTAATCAACTGTGTCACTTATCCAGAGGGCCTGATCCAGTTGGGGGCTCCTCAGCCATTGGTTCAGAGTTCATGTGTTTCCACTAGTTTGGGTATTCGTCCCTGTGTTTTTTCCAATCTTGGTCTCAACAATTCTCCCTCCTACAGTCCCTCCTCTTTCTCGTCAATTGGACTCCCAGAGCTCCACCTGGGGCCTGGCAATGGAACTCTGCATCCACTTCCATCAGTCGTTGGTTGAGATTTCTAGAACGACAGTTAGGGTGTTTGGCCATCCCATCACCAGAGTAGATCAGTTGGGGCTGTCTCTCGCTCATTGCCAGTAATCTATTGTGGAGGTATGTTTGTGGATTTCTGTGGACCTCTCTAGCACTTTGCTTCTTCCTATTCCCATGGGATCTTCATTTATCATGGTCTCTTTTTCCTTGTTCTCCCTCTCTGTTCTTGATCCAGCTGGGATCTCCCGCTCCCCTGAGCTCTCTTTCCCTTAACCCTTGCCCTTCATTATCCCCACTCATGTCCAGTTTGCTCATGTAGATCTCATCCATTTCTCTGTCACTGGACGATCAATGTGTCTTTCTTAGGGTCCTGTTTTCTAGGTAGCCTCCCTGGAGTAGCAGTCTATTCATCCTTTGTTTT
The DNA here is from genome assembly GCF_049852395.1 of Peromyscus maniculatus bairdii. NCBI lineage: Eukaryota > Metazoa > Chordata > Mammalia > Rodentia > Cricetidae > Peromyscus > Peromyscus maniculatus. The sequence continues at coordinate 21,595,334 of NC_134866.1, read as the reverse complement.
ACATCTAGTATCTTCCTATGAGTGAGTACATACCATGTTTTGTCTTTCAGAGACTGGGTGACCTCACTCCAGGATGATTTTTTTCTAGATCCATCCATTTGCCTTCAAACCTCATGATGTCATTGTTTTTCTCTGCTGAGTACCATTGTATATATGTACCACATTTTATTTATCCATTCTTCAGTTGAAGGGCATCTAGGTTGTTTCCTGGTTCTGGCTATTACAAACAATGCTCATATGAACATAGCTGAGCATGCGCCCTTGTGGTATAATGGAACATTCCTTGGGTATATGCCCAAGAGTGGTATAGCTGGGTCTTTGGGGAGACTGATTCCCAATTCCCAAGAAAGCACCATATTGATTTCCAAAGTGGCTGTACAAGCTTGGATTCCCACCAACAGTAGAGGAGAGTTCAGTTCCCCTTGCTCTGCATTCTCTCCAGCATAAGTTGTCTTCAGTGTTTTTGATCTTAGCAATTCTGACGGGTCAAGTTGCTTTTGATCATGGTGATTTATTACAGAAATGGAACTCTAAGAAAAAGGCAACAACAAATTTTTGGTTTTTGTAATTCTAGAATCCAGATTCTAGATTTCTGAGATCTGTGTAACAGAAAGGTCTAGAACTATTGACAAACATCTGCAGACTATAGACTAGTCACTATTCATTGAAAATTCATATAGACCAAAGTGGGAAACACACAATTTTCTCATAATTTTTACAGGAATTTTAACATTTCAAGTGTGATTTCCTTCCTGGGAACGTTTAATTCTAAATGACTTCCAATGTTCTTACCTCCTATAGACATAGCATCAAAGGACCAAATTCAACAAATGAGCTTAAGAGGTAAGCAAAACTTAAATTTCTAATATTTACATCAGTTAAGCAACCATCAGGAGTACACTGAAATAGTTTTCACTCACAACAAAGTGTTTTCTTTTTGTTTGTTTGTTTTTTGTAATATTAACAGTCAGAAGTTCTAGGTTGCTTTATCTCTGTGGATTTCACTAAGGGCCTATCAAGTTTCAGAGGAAGCTGACAGCTACTGCATGTTCTATGCACTCTTCTGGAATCGTTTCTCCTAAGGTCAGACAAAATAGCCCTCTCAATTCCATAACGTCTCATATAATCACTTGTGAGCTTAGTTAAAACTATACCACCTTTAAATCACTTATCTTTTATGATTCTTTTTGTGAAATTTGCTGACATATTTTTTCTTAAAATATAATTTGAAGTAAATATGCAAACAAAACTGACAGCTATCAAGACTACATGCTGCTTTTTTGTATGTTTCTGTTGGGAAACTTTCTATAAATAATGACAATTTGTTATTACTCTGCTGAGACATTGCTAGGCAGTCTTACTCATTCTAAGACGTTATCTCTCCCCCACTTAAAAAAACACTCCATCAAATTATCTTACTATAGTAATGTCAACAATGAACACATAAAAAAATTACTAATACTTCTCAGCTCTTCGTATACCTTGTTAATAGCATTTCTGTCAGAGATTGAGATTATAAGCAAGACAAGTAACATATTTAAAATTAAATTTTAAAGCTGCAATTAAAAATCAAAGATGTCATTGGTAGGACAGTTGGGAATATTCAAATATCTAATATTTAATCATGAAATTAAGATAAGAAAATCTAAATGCATTTACTATGAAAATTTTGTTAGATTTTGAATTTTCTGAGTGGTAAGATGTATAATTATTTTTGTTTATTCTCATAAAACAATACACTGACTGACTCATGGTATATTAAACTATTTTACAAATCAAATGCATATGTAAAAACTATAATTTCTCATTTAGACTTTTCTTTACATATACCAAAAATATCCACTAACTGTACTTCTCTCAGAGAGTGATCACATACAGGAAATTATTCTTCATCCATCTTATTTCATTGCCAGTTTCATAAAACATTATCAAAGATTACTAAATAATAGTTGTAGAGTATCTTAGTACATGTGTTATTTTTAAATCCAATGTAACAATTATAAATAAATATGACTTTTTAAATATAACTTCCTATATTTCTAAAAAAAGCAGACATTCCACATTTATATATATATATATATATATGCATATACTTATGTATAAATGCATACATACGCACTGTGGTACATACACAATGAATTTTTATTCAGTTATGTAGAAAAATATAATAATGAAATCAGTGGTACAATCTCTTATCCTGCATTACTCATATAATTTTTGGTATCAATCTAGTTGTGGTGAGATAATATTTCATGATCTTTTATATTTACACTTATGTGATGTCTAAGAACACTGAGCAGTTGCCATGTATTTACTGGAATAACATCTCTGATGGATTATTTTCTAGATTATCTCTGTTGTTGTTGCTAAATCATATCTTCACATAAAATAAGCAATTAGAACCAACAAATTTGGTTTCCCTTTTAACATATAGAATCTAGATCACTAATAGCTCCAGTCCCAGGGCTCTATATCTGTTTTCTGGGGATGATTTGTGCCTAGATGCCTGAACTGCAGGAATATACATATATGTATATATTCATATATTCATATATATTCATACATACATACACACATATATACATATAGCCATTAGTTTCCACAGTTGTATATTTATGATCTATATTAATAAATTCATTGTACTATATCCATGGTCCAAATCATAACTGACATAGCCAATGCAGTAGGCATTTATCACTGTTGCTAAATTTTTCATATCCTTCCATTTTTTCTGCCATGCTACTTCCTAACCAGATTTTCTTAGATACCTCACTGTTCCTAGGAGGTTTTCAGGTAACTGTGTATATTTGCCCATTGCCAGCAATGAGACTAGACTGAGCAAAAAAAAAAAAAAAGCAGATCCCTAGATGGTCTGGCTTGTGATTTCTCTCCAATGTATTCTGAGCAAATAAATACCTTTAAGGTGCTTTTCTGTTTTAGAGTCTCTAAAGCTTTCAATTCTGGCCCTAGATTCTATTTTTGACTTCTATTTCCTGTTCTCTGTGGCTTTTATTTAATCTGCTTTCAGTCTACTTTTTCCTACAGTAAACTAGAGGGAAACATAATCTATTTTCTATATTAGTCTGTCTTAAAGTAGACTTTCTCCACTTTCCAATGCACATATACTATTTTTATACTTGAGGGAAATACAAATAAGAAGAGAAGAGATGGGAGAAGAAAGAAAATAAATAACACTTCATGTAGGATTTTCTTTAGAGAAAAGACGTCAGCATAGAAAGAGGATATATCCCAGAAGCCCTTATTTCTATATGAATGGAAATAACACAAAAATAACACAGTTTTCTACTTAGAGATAACATATATTAGTTTTCATAGATACATGACATATTCTTCCAGGAGAATCTTCTAAAGAGCATTTTCAAAAAACCCCCAGCAATTTACATAAATTAAGGATCCTTTATACAATCATGTTGTACTATTCCTTTTAGTTTTGATACATTTTTTAAAGCTTTGTGTTGGTTTAGAATGTTTTAGGCCATTTCTCCTTTAATTTTGCTTAATGAAGTTAGCAAATTTTGCTTTTTTTGATAAGAGTCAAGCATATACTAAAGTCAATATAATTTGTAAAGCAAGCTCAAGTGATTTAAATTTTGAGGTGTACATATATTTCTATTTAAATATATTAGACCTAACTAACTTTGAATCTCATCCATGATGATATGCCACGTTGACCAATAAAGTGTGAAGAAATGTTACACATTATGTAAATGTCTATATGTATTTATGTATATCTGGGTGTTCTCTCCTCAATATTATGGTTTTTGTATAATTTTCTTATATATGTCTATCTATATGCAAATATGTAAGGATGTAGGTACTTTTATAGACATGTCTACATGTTAGTATCTCACACAGATGTTTTCATAAGTTACATATAATGGACAAAATATATTTATACATGAATCTGTATGTAGGTATTTATGGTAAGTATAATGAAAGTATAAAAATTAACTAAGGGAGGAGAAACTTAGTTCACATCAATGAAACTTTAGAAAATACATTTGTATTTAAGACATCATAGAAAAATATTACTTACTGCACTCTGCCATATCTGTTATCTAGAAGGACAGATGCTGAAATGATTACGTAGGATGAGAACACTAACAATAGCTGATGTTTGACCATTCTTCTTGCACTTATTCACACTATGTCTTCTTGGAACATTGCTTTACATAGTTCTTCTTACAAAATTATATTTTTTTGTATAGATCATGCCTCAATAGTTAAAAATGCATGTTGCTGTTGCAGAGGACCAAGTTTGGTTCCTAGCATCCACTGCAGCTGGTCTACAACTCCCTGTTACTAAAGCTCCAGGGGATTTATCATCCTCTTCTGGACTTGATGTGTACATGCATGTATATGTGAACAGACTTCCCGCACATATAGGCATAATTAAAACATAACAATACATATCACTTCATATTTTATAAGATGTGTGATGTTAATTCAAAATTAGTAATGCGATTGAGGCATCCCTACATCTTATACCTTGGCTAACTATGCATACATATCAACTTTTCTTCTTTGCTTTGTTTAGTAAAGCAGTGGATTAAGAGAATACCTGCTCCAGCTTTTCTTGCTTACAGAGGATTTATGGGATGCACCTAGCTATCAAACTTTGAATCTAAATGAAGATTTGTTGATAGAGTGAAAAGTCAGTAATGGAAAGTGAGGTGCTGTTTTTCTGACAGTTTGCCAGCACCATTAATGAACAAGTCATGGAGAATTACATGTTTGGAAACTTGATCATGCTCTCCCTTTTTACAGGAAATATTTATAATTTCATATAACTTTTCTTGAAGAGAATATCATAGAGTGCTCTCATTAGTCTGACTTAGGCAAAAGATTTGTCTTAAGTTTTGAAAAATTTCAGGAAATGAAACAGAAACTTTAAATATTAAAACATTTTAGTGCATAAAAGTTCATTTAACAATCATAGCATAAGTCAATCTTCTAAGAATTCATTTTGGTGACTACAGCCTCCTTGATGGAATAAGGCAAAGCATCACTTATCAATTCTCTGATAATGTATGTGTCCATTAACCAAAAATACACTTATACTTTCTTCAATACCGATTATTTTCATCTCTTTTTAATATTAAATAAATGAAAAATGTAACAGAAATGATTAAATGCATATGTTTCTTGTAACATTAATTCCTAGGGATTTCCTGTCCAAATACACACACACACACACACACACACACACACACACACACACACACACACATATATATACATGCACACACACACATGATATAAATAGTGAAAGTAAAACCACAAAAACACACAAAGATAGGAGGAAATAAAGGTAGGCTGGGGACTGAAGAAAGGACAGAAGGAAGGAATATTTGTATTTTTGGTCCGATGGACAGATTTAGTCAGATCCTTTTTGCCTTAAGTCAAGTATACTAAAGGAACATCATTTGCAATACTTCAGAGCATAGATTAATAATGAAATACTCCAAATGCTCAGCCTTGGTGCAGAGAGGAGGGGCTTGGACCTGCCTCAAGTGAATATACCAGGCTCTGCTGACTCCCCATGGGAGACCTTGCCTTGGAGGAAACAGGAATGGGGGTTGGGTTGGAGGAGAAGGCTGGGGTGTGGGAGGAGGGAGGAGAGGGGGATCCGTGGTTGATATGTAAAACGAATAGAAAATCTCTTAAAAAGAAAAAAAAAATGAAATGTTCCAAAAATTAAGAGAAAAACAAAGGCTCTTTATTTTAGGGAAGTAAAAGATTGTAAAGTAGAAGCACACATACATTTCTTGAGTCTTCAAGAACAAATCTTATTGCTTCATTTTGAAACTGTAAACACATGCATTATTGTTATTGAGTCTCTGAGTTTGGGAATAGACATACTTGGTTTTAGTAGATAAAATAATAAAAGAAAATAGATGAGAAAAGTGATCCTCTGCCCAGGTAATTATTACCATACATATTCACCTTTTATAAAATCAAGTGTTTATGAAGTAAATATTGGTTCAATCACTCTGGCAATTCTTAGCAAATTAGAGGAATATACTCTGTTCTCTGAAATTTACAGTTTCTGTGGCAAGTGTCCTAGGAACTATTTAAAATAAAAGGAAAGCAATTGTATCATGACAGTGCTGAAATATTGCACTAAGGGAACAACACACACCCTTTGTTATAACAACTCTGTGTCAGACTGTCTTTGGAAATGCTCATCCAAAAGTTCTCTCTTTGATGATCATACACTTGCCCATAACCCACTGGATGCTGCTTCTCAGCCAAACTTCGTACAGCAACAGACTGATATTATCAGGATTCATTTATAAGATTCCTGTAATCCAGCTGCCATGAAAAGGTGGCCAATCCTGAATATGATAAATCCTATATCTATCATTATTTTAATATATTAGTTATGAATGTTTAATTTACTTAAGTAGTGAAAAACAAATGTCTCAGCTATCCAGCTACTCTTGTTTAGCCTTAGACATGGAAATAAAGTCAGATTAGAATTTCTAAACTTGCCACTGAATCAATTTAATAGAATAAATTGGGCATTACGATACCTGTGGATGAAGGAAAATTTTAGTGTGTTTTGGGCAACACATTCATGTGGAGAATTTATTATAACATACCTTACTGGTAACACTTCTAAATCTGTTTACTTAGGTATACATAATGTTCAAATTTTTAGCATGACCCTATAGACGATGTCCACTTTTAATGACCACTTTTACGAAAATGACTGACCTAAATCATTTCTTTAAAATTTACTATCATGAATGCATACATTAATAATACTATTCAATATTATTGAATAACATATTTAAATAATACTATAAAGGGTGTGGTGATTTTGTGTTCCCCAAAATATTGTGCACCCTGATAAACTTATGTGGTGTCAGAGAACAGAACAGCCACTAGATATAGAGGCCAGAAAATGGTGGCCCATACACACCTTTAGTCGTAGCATTCCAAAGGCAGAGATCCATTTGGATTTCTGTGAGTTCAAAGCCACACTGGAAACAGCCAGGCATGGTAACAAGAGCCTTTAATCCTAGGAAGTGATGGCAGGAGCAGAAAGGTATATAAGGAGTGAGGACCAGGAACTAAAGCTGGTTAAGCTTTCAGGCTTTGAGAAGCAGTTCAGCTGAGGTCCATTTGGATATGAGGACACAGACTTCCAGTCTGAGGAAACAGGATCAACTGAGGAATTGGCGAGGTGAAGTGACTGTGGCTTGTTCTGCTTCTCTGATCTTCCAGTGTAGACCCCAGTACACTGGCTCCAGGTTTGCTTTTATTAATAAGAACTTTTAAGATTCGTGCTACAAAAGGGAATACATGTTGGTATCTAGAAAGTAATGTCACTTTTTAATGTTTCAATAATATCTCCAATATCATAACTGCATTATTAATTTTATTAAAATGTGGTTACATATGAATGAATACTCTAGGGGTATACTTTTACCATGGTGACATTTGTGACTGTCCAATTATTAACTGTAAATGCATGGCCTGCATTACATTTCTATGGATACATAATTAATTCTCTCAAAATTGAGTGGCTTCCCATAACATACATTCACTGTCTAACAGTTTATATGTGTCAGCGATCTGTGCTGGCAAGCTGAGTCCTCTGCTTCTGAGCCCATCACATATTTGCAAATTTGGTCTCTTTCCAGGATATGCCATCCAGAAGGAGACAGACTCAAGAATGAGGCACCTGCCAAGTAGTTACACATGGCTGCTTCTTTGGCAAGATTCAGATCCCTGTGGCTGTTTAGCTGAGGACTTCATACTAGCTGTCAAGTAAAAAGGATCCCACAGGTCCTTGACTCAAAAGGAACAAAGTAGAGCCAGAAAAAAAATCTAAGAAACAAATTTGAAAAATCTAATTTGACATTTGTATCCCATTAGGTCTGCCATGTTTTGCTTATTATGATCAAAGGGATAGGTCCTGGTACCATGCTGGCTTTCATGAGGACATGAATCCTAGGAAGTAGAAATGACTATGAGCTGGCTAAGAAGCTGCCTACCACAGGAACTTTCAAAATCTGACATGTGTATACATCTATAATAGTAATGTGTTTATAAAAATAGAAAAATGCTACGAAATTTATAAATCATCTAATACATTCTTTCTGTGCTCAGTTATCTGCCACTAGTAAGAAGAGATTATGAAAAATAACTTTAGATATTTATCTAAATTTTAATGTTCACAGAATGCATCACTGGTGTTCAATGTATGCCTGCAGGTCATGTGCACACAGAGATGTATATGTAGCATAACAGTTTATGCATACATGATTATGTTCTGTGTTCCTAATTGTACTTTCATATCTTCAAATAGCACTAGAATTTTTAGGTTATTTTCTATGATAGGGTCTATGAATATCATTCTTTTAAGTTATTTAGTGCAATTATAATATTTACTTATTTGAACATATCATAATTAAACATGGTTCTCATTGAAAGACAATTTAGATTATTTTGGACAGCATAATTCCTAGGATTTTAGGATGGTAACTTAAAACTCACTATGTAACCAGGACAAGCTCTTGTCCCTTGCATCTACCACCCTGGTGCTGGGATTTATGCTGAGCCAACATGCTGCATTTATGATTAAAACTCAGACTTCATATGTGCTAAGCAAGGGCTATATCAAATGAGCTAAAATTCTATCCTCATTGATAAGGATGTCACTCAGACAAATGCAGGAAAATATAAACGCTGTTCATAACAAAAGCTTTTCTTTCATTTGGTATAATATTGCCAAATATTCTTCAATAATGTTTTATCTAAATTGCCCTCAAAAATGAGAATGTAAAAGAACCCTCTTCTTTTAGACTCTTGAGATTATTGTAAATTTTACAAATAAGTTTAAATACTTTAAACTTAGCAAAACTGGTTACTAAGCCTAGCAACCCAGTTAAGCTTAATATTTGTTTCTTTCATTTGTTTTTTTTTTTAATTTAGAATTTAGTAAAAAATTCTTGAATGTTTTATACTTCCTTTTCCATAGTGTTTACCTTCTCTATTTTTTTTCACTTGGTGTTAGTCCTTTTTGTTTTATTTATATGAGTCTTTAAAACACATTTTTAGAAAGTGCTACTGCAGTGTTTCCAGTATGTGCCATGTCTATGTTGTTCCTTACTTGCCAAGCAGACATTAAAAAATGATGAACAATGAAAATTAGTAATGTTGGAACTGAATATTAATTTCAGAATTGCAGCTCTGGACGGGCGGTGATGCGCGGAAGGTGGTTTGAAGACTTGGCTGCTCTTTGCAATCCGGGGAGGAAGGTCAGCAGGCAGCCTCCAGCCTTCTGTCAGCTCCCTCAGCTCCTGGCTCAAGTGCAAGAGCTAAGATGACTTCCGTCCCTCTCTTCACAGAACAGCTTCTCACCAGTGACTGAGTCATCAACCTACATCTGACAGGCTACAGCACCACCTGCTCTGTGGCCTGAGGACTTGCCCCACTTACATGCTTCTTCTGATACAGAACTCCGTTCCTTCACAAGTGTGACACTGTCCTTTCACTCCAGATTTTGTTTCATCTGCTTCCCAGGAAAGAAACATAGGATAGGCCAGAGGTCCCATAAACAATAATTTGAAACTTAATTCTCAACCAATGTCTTCCTTCTTTTAGCTGCTTGATTTTTAGGTTGCTGCTGTTGTAAGCGACTTCAGAATCAAAATAGGTGATTGACACCTTCATTTCTCATTGCTTCCCTTTATCCTTCAATTTGACCACCTCCTTTCTTGGTCATCATTCACCTTTCTCTGTGCATGCTTATGTATCATTTGGTTGAGATTTAGCAAGTTCATTTTATTCAAAGGTACAACTAATACATGTTAGTTCTGAACAAATTCCATCATTTATTTCTGAGATATTCATCACTAATTCTTATATTCTCATGATCTTTAATTTCAATTTAAAATAATATTTCTATTTTTCACCCTAACTTCAAATTCATGTTTTACATTCCTTTACACGGACACACACATTGTTACATATACACCTATCTACATAAGCCCATCCTATGTAATGTATATCATATTACTTGTATGTATGTCTTCAGAGCTGACAATTTGCTATTGGATAACCAGTTGGTTGGTGTAATCTTCCTGGGGAAGACTGTTTCTCCAATTCCTCATCATTCCTTGGTTACCTATAGTTCTTTGTATAGGATTGAAACTTCTGGGTTTTACCTTGTCCACATTAACATGCCTGTTTTTGTTCTCCTTCTTCAACTCACCAACTTTTAAATTGTATTTCTTTCTTAGAGGAGAAGAAAAAATGTAATAGCCAGACACCCAGAACATTTGCTTTTTAAATATGTCCTTTCTATAGGACCAGGAAGCTATACCCACAAAATGTCAGTGAGATAACCAAGTGGTTTTCCTTGCAGGACCGGGACAATGAATCATAGACAACAGATGCATTTTCACTGTTACAAGTACCAGGCACCTTAGTATTCAGAGTTATTTTCAGAGTAGGCATTGCTAGATAGCTAGACTAGATAAATAGATGAGATAGCTAGATCCTAAATAAATAATTAATAAAATAAAATAATTTGATTAAAGCATCAAACATAGAATACAACCTTCTTGCTTCTCCCTACTGGAAGCTGCATGCCACTATAAAGCATAACTATAAGCTAGCTATAAACCTGTTTTGAAAAAAAAAATCTGTGGGCATCACTAGCTTCGTGTGCTTAGATTAATTTTCTTTTGATTCTTTCTACGACTCCACCATTGTAGAGTAGTGTAATGTGCATTTTCTTGTATTTGTGACAAATACCAGTGCCATTAAGTCTCCTTGTACTTGTGTGTTGTAAAATGCAATTTAAAAGAGAACTGAGACGTACGTTAAAAGAAAAATCACCAGGAAAACTCCTCTTCTCACAGATAATTAGAGGTAAAACACAACTAGATCCAAGATATCCCAGATCCTATGCAGAATTACACTGTGTCTGGAATGTCAAGGTTCATTTAAAGTGTTCCCCAATTACACTGACTTCGAATACACCTTCACCAACACCCCTAATTAGGTATGAAGGATTCTTTGACGATCAGCATTAAAGGACTAAATTAAAGGAGAGAAAAAAGCTTCTCATGTTGTACCCACAGCTTTCATGTTCTCAACTACGTCTCGCTGCTAGGCCAATGCCCAGGTACAAGAAAGCTCTTCTGTTCATTAACAGGAGACTGACTTCTGCAAAGAAATATTAGTTTTTGTTCTGGAACTAAGAGAAAATCTTGACGGCCCTAGCTTCCTTTTGGAATCAGTCAATGGAGTCTTAATAGCAAAGGAATGATAAAAACATATTAACTAAATGAAAAGCCAGATCAAACTGTGATTGTTCATACTACTTCATCACAGAAATTTTAATTTAAAACAGGAAGGCAAATATCATTTCCAATGTATTTAACAAATACTTAAACATACAGTTGTACTGTATGTACAATAATAATTTTCAAAAATAATTTTCTAGTAATGGTTTAAATATCAGTTTTCATAAATAGTAATACTCAAAGTATAAAATAAAGAATAATAGGACACAATGGTATTTTATTTATTATTAGTAGAAATAATAATTAGACAGAATTTTACTTTATTAGAATTGGTATTGGATAAAAGGATAAATGTGTATTATGGGAAATGAGGATGGAATAAATGTGTTTTTTGACAAAATGAATTATTGGAAAATGGCCACATAAATGAGCATATAAATATCCATACATATAAATGCATAAATAATAGAAAGATATAAACATGTGTCTTATATAATCACTTTTAATTCATTTGATTTAAAGTGAAAATGGCTTTTTTGAAATACAATCACAGTCCAGCATTGATAATGCAGTAGAAACCAAAGGCTTTGAGTCAGACCAATCACTCTTTTTAATGAACATTTGCAAGTGAAGACATACACACAGAAATGTCTATTGCGTGATTCACTGTGTCACACTATTATTTCCATGATGAGATTTTTCTTTCTTTTTTTCTCTTTTCTTTTTTCTTATTTTTTTTTAAATTTTATTTTATTTTGGTGGGGGTGTATTGCAAGGGCATGGACAGAGATTTAAAAATATGGAGGGAGAAATGGGATCGAGATACATGATGTAGAAACACAAAGAATAAATAAATCAAAGGTTAAAAATAGAAATATAAATCATACATGGTCTAAATCCTTTTAGATAAGATGTTCATTGTTCTCAATATCTGAGCAGAGGTGTTCTGGTATCAAGTATATACAGCCTTCATACATTTTGTAGCTGTAGAGAGAAATCTATTAAGATGGTCAACCACTCTTAAAATTCCTCATTCTTTTATTTAAATGTTCATTTGTTTTCTCTGTGTATAAACACCAAAATCTAAAGCTTTTACATTGACGGGATCATGCAGTGTACAGTATTACTACTTTCTAGATCTATCCGTTATAACTCATATATCAATATATTGCTCTTTTTCTCTAAAAATAATTTTATTCATTGATTTTTATTTTATTTTATATGTGTGAGTGATTTGCCTGTATGTCTTTATATTCATCATCTTTATGCCTATTGTCTGTAGATACCAGAAGAATGTGTTGTATTCCCTGAAACATGAGTTATATGTGGTTTGGAACAGCCATGTGGATTCTGGGAAATATATTCAAGTCCTCCAGAAGAATACCAAGACCCTTTCACCTCTAGACCATATCCCCAACTCACTGCATTCATTTTTATGGTTGAATAATATTCCACAACATGTGTGTGCATTTTTCTTTATCTATTACTCCCTTGGTAAACGTTTGTTTTGTCTCACAGTTTGTTTTTACAAATTGGTTATAAATATTCATATGTTAAATGCAGTTTGTATACCTTTTAGTACATATGTATTAAGAATGAGGATTGATGGACCATAATTGCATTATGCATAATAAATCAGAGAAATGGAATATTTGTCAAAATCAGCTTTATCATTTTAAATTCCTACCAATAGTATATGAACATCTTGATTTTTGCACATTCACATCAATAACTTGTTTACTGACATTTTCATACCAGTAGTGTTAGTGGGTATAAAATATTGTCATCTTATGGATTTGTTCTACATCTTCATGATAAGTAACAATGTTCAGAATTGTTGATGTGCTTTTGGCCATATGTGTATCTAGCCTTGAGAAATATCTGTGAACATCAATTGTTTTATTTCCAGTTTTTATTCTATTTTTTCTGTTTGGTGTATGAGAACATGTGTCCAAGTAAATGGAGTACATAGGACAAACTTGGTTGGCATTCCTCTTCAGAAACTGTCCACTGTGCTTGTGTGAGGCACGGTTTCTCATGGCCTGGTGAGGTGAATTAGGCAAGTTTGGCTGGCCAGCAAGCCATAGTATCTTATCCACCTCTACTTTCTTTTACTTGAGAATACAAGTGGTTGGTACTGTGTCTGGCTTTTTTTACATAGTTTCTAAAGATTAAATTGAAGCCCTCATCTGTACAAGAATAGTTTTTTTTTTTGCTATCTGAGCTATGATAACCTCAACCTCTGCTTTGATAATTGGGCAGTGAGATTCTTCATTCAGTTGGCCTCCATAACCAAAGACTTTTATTCAGAGTCCCCACAATTTAGCATATTGCTTCACATTCAGTATTGAAACTGAGATGTAATTATTCTCTAAACAATACCAGAAGCAATATTTTATGTGACATTTATATTCTTCCAGAGATAATTTACAGTGAACTGTCTAATGTTCTTTGGTTATATACAAACACTGTTAATTAGTAAAAGAATGTGAACATCCTCTGCTTACACAGTCTGTTAGAGAGACACTAAAATCTGTTTAGTGTTTGTTATACAAACCTTCCCTAGACAAAATCAGTTTGTTATCCTCAGGTTTGAAGTAGAAACTGTGGAAATATCCAGACATATTCACAGCATTACTACTCATGACTTCCTTATTTAGTAATTGGCATGTAAGTATTATTTTCTGTTCCTAAGTAAAATATTGATTATTTGAAACCATTTTCTTAATTTGATTAAAATAAACATTTTCAAAGTTGAAGAGATTTGATTAACCTCTTTGCTTTCCTTCAGGAGTACTGCTTTCAGTATCACACTTAAGAACTGTTGCACAGTTAAAGATCATTAATACTTGCACATGGACTTTATCCAGAGTTTTTCTTTGTGTTTCTTGTTATTACATTATGTATTTCATACATTTTTTTCAAATACTCCTTATAGCTTTGTTGCCATTATTCTTTTTCATATTTTGAATAACTTTCTACATCATCATATGTTAGTTAAAAATATGACATTTTTAAAATAGTCTGCACTTATGCATTGCCTCCCTACTCTGGCAAAACTATATTGAATCTTTCACGTTGTTTGAATGTCTTATTTCATTAATTGGATTCATAATCTTCTGCTCTGAGATGAGTTTCACTCTGCTATGGTATGTAATCTCTCTCTGTCTCTTTCTTACACACACACACACACACACACACACACACACACACACATACACACACACACTACGTAATTTTAGGGGTGTGGGTTTATTGGAATGAATGCTCAGAATTTAATTTTCAGTCTAATTAAAAGGTCATAAAGTGGTTTGGGAAAAAGACAATCTCTCTCTTTTTTTTATGGCAAGGGCCTAATAGGTAAAGAACTTTATTATTGCTCTTTGGGGGAATTCAGTGGAGCCATCTAATCCTATCATTTTCCTTGTGGATAAGCTTTTAATATTTATTCCATCTGCTCATTCACACATTTTCTTTCTGAATGAGTTTTTGAATACTGATTCCATCTGCTCACCCAACACACATCTGTAGGTCAATTGAAAGTATAAGTTTCTCCTTAAGTCTTTCTAGCTTTTGTCCACTACAGCTGTTATTCAGTTTTTGCTTAAAAGACACAGAGAGTCAATAAAATATAACCTATGAACATTTCATCTGCTTTACAAGCAAGAATTATTTCTTCAATTTTCCAGTATTTCCTAGGCAACTCAGTGCCATCACGTCCCTTAGCTAGTGCAAGATTTCAATTGACATTATTAAAGTCGTTGTTGAAAAGTGTAATATCAGTGACATATTTTAGAAAGATCACAGGACAGTTTTCAAATTAAGAAGATGCAGATTATTTTCAAAACTCAGAAATTTTTCAAAACTTTAAGACAAACAGTATTATCTGTGGCGATATTGTGTCCCCCAATATATTGTGCACCTTAATAAACTTATCTGGGGTCAGAGAACAGAATAGCCACTAGACAGACATAGAAGCCAGAAAATGGTGGCACATACACCTTTAATCCTAGCATTTTAGAGGCAAAGATCCATCCGGATATCTGTGTGTTCAAAGCCAGGCATGGTGACACACACCTTTATTCTCAGGAAGTGATGGCAGGAAGCAGAAAGGAATATAAGGTATGAGGACCAAGAACTAGAGCCTGTTAAGCTTTTAGGCTTTTAGCAGCAGTTCAGCTGAGTTCCATTCAAATGAGGACTCAGAGGCTTCCAGTGTGAGGAAACGAGATCAGCTGAGAAGTTGGCAAGGTGAGGTTGGATGTGGCCTGTTCGGTCTCTCTGATCTTCCAGCATTCACCCCCATATCTGGCTCCGGGTTTGTTCTTATTAATGAGACCTTTAGAGATTCATGCTACAATCATCAGTCAAAGAAGGAAGAGGGCCTCTAAAATCTCTACCCTCTACCAGGTTCTGGAGGAGTCGCTGTCTTTAGTTGTTTCTTCTAGGATGAGCCCACCAGGCTTCCAACGGTAGTTCCAAACCCATGTCACTCTGAAGGCTTTAGTACGTCTTGGGGTTGTATGTCACAAAACTAAACAAACAGACACAAATTCAGGAAAGACATTTGAGAAAATGTGGAGGGAGGACAAGGACTGTAGAACACTGAGAATTGATAATGGTCAGTGTATGAATTTTATATATGTGAAATTGCAAAACCTGAAAAAAATAATAATGATCAAAAAACTTGAAAAGGCATCCTGACAAGCAATACTTTTGAACAGGAAGAAGACACAAATATATATTACATCTAAATAAAAACTTTCAAATTCAGTGCTGGGCAAATGAGGTAGCTCCATAGGTAAGGATTCCTGTCTCACAAACAGGGTGACCTACATTGGCTTTTCATCTCACAATGTAACATCCATTATATTGGTAAATTGTCATATTCTGTTTGAGCTAAACAAGAAGCTGGCCCTCTAGCAGCAGAATTACTTTTGGCCCTGCAAAATATTCTACTTTAGACACAACCATGTTTATTTCACATCAACCTCCCCAATTCTATGATTGGGTGGGAGTTCTCTAGACTAGTGAAATGGCTCAGTCAAGGACATGCTTGGATCACATGTGGGTACCTGTGCTTGGATCTCCAGTATCAAAGCAGAAAGTTAGTCAGAGCAGTGTATTTCAGAATCCCAAGTGCTAAGGAGGTGGAGTTGTGAGGGTGTCCATAATTCATGGCTGTCCACATTGTCTAGCATGATCAGTTTGCTTCAGGCTCAGTGAGTGATTCTGTGTGAAAAAAAAAAAAATTGAAAGAGATACCAATCTTAGACTTCTGGTCTCCAAAATATATACATAGACATGAACATATAGCAACGCCCAAATCATCCTCCCCCTCCTCATCCTCATCCTCATCCTCCCCCCCTCTCTCTTTCTTTCTCCCTCCATCCCTCCCTCCCTCCCTCTCTCTCTCACATGCATGCATGCACGCACGTGCACACATCACATCATATCATATCACATACATGTACACCTAAAATGAAACATAATTTCTTTGTCATGATTCATAAATTAAGCAGTTAAAGGATATATGTTATACTTTGAAATATCTAGAAAAATTTCCAAGGTTCTGTGGTTTGTATGAGAGTTGTTTTTTGCCTATATACTTACTTTTTGAAAATTTGTCCATAATATATCTGTTTTAGCCCCTTAGATTTACTCTGAAAAATACACTGTGCACATCTTAATGCTTCTCCTTGAAAAATGTTTAAAAATATTAAACTTCAATTTATTCCACTTTTATCTTATAGCAAGTTCTTCTATATTTCAACTGATTGGTATCTCATGTTTCCATCATAAAATCTAGAAAGCAATTCTTTTGAGATGAAGCAAAGTCTACACACAATGATGAGAGCTATTTGCTTGATATATTTTAAAAGATTAAGGAAACACTTAGTAAACCTTGGCCTGATTTTCTTTTACATAAAATGTTATTTATAACATGGCATCATGAATTATTTACGAGCAGTGGAGTCACTTACTGCAGAAGTAAACAGAATTGATGATGACCTTCAGTTCACTCTACTGCCGAGAAAGCAATTCTTTCATTACATTTACACTAGAGAATAAAAGAAGCCTTTGCCTCATGAAAAAGTCACTGCCTCTGCCTCATTCCCTTTACACATCATAGGCTTGAAATTATATTTATCTATACTCAGATTGCTTAAAAGTAAACAATAACAAAAAATACAACTGGGAATTATTGTAATATGCTTTTGTTAGATAGTGCTCCATATTATCTGCTGCATATCAATTTCTAAGATTCATAAAGTCTTTAAAGTTTAAAGTAAACATTAAAGGGATGTTTACATATTGCTACCATTGCTAATTATTCTTTTGGGAGTTGTTCATTGATTAGGATAGAAGGCAAAAAGAAAAACAATTCTGGAAATTATCTTCAACATATCATCTTTAGTAAGACTTCGTTTTCCTCACTAGTATGAAAGATTATCAGGAGAAGACATTTTTTTTTGCAATAAATGCTAAAATTTTACATGTTCTCTAATTTCCTTAGTTGCATGTAACTTTGTAACTCAATTTTATTTAAAATAATTTTTAAGGAAAAGAATAGGATCAAACTTTCACATCTCCATATGTCTACATATTTCTTAATTCTGATAAGAAAAAAATTAGGAAGGAGTTGAAGGACAGGAAATCATGGTCTTATATATTATGTAAGAGAAAAATTTTTTAGTAAAGTGAAACACTGTAAGATAAAATATGAATATTTAAATTCAAATGACAACAAATATTTTCTTTGTTTTAATTTAATTAATTCATTTATTTTACATACTTGACCACAGTTTCCTCTCTTTTCCATCCTCACATTGTCTCTTCCCATGTCCCCTCTGCCTCCCCACAAATCCTCTCCTTTCCTATTTCAGTTCAGAAAGGGGCAGGCAGTCCATGGGTACCCACAAAGCCTGACGTATCAAGTTTATGTAAGACTAAGCACCTCGCCTTGTATTTAGGCTGGGCAATGCAATCCAGTATAAGGATTATGTTGCCAAGAGCCAGACAAAGCATCATGGATAGGCCCTTCCTCCCATTCTCAAGAGTCCCACCACAACTGCCCCATCTATATAGAGGGCCTAGGCCCATGCAGGCTTCCTGGTTGTTGGTTCAGACTCTATGAGTTCCTATGAGCCAGGTTAGTTGATTCTGCGGTTTTTCTTGTGATGTCCTTGACCCCTCTGCCTCCCACAATCCTTCCTTCCTTTCCTCAGCTGGAATCCCTGATCTTGTCCTTGTGTTTGGTTTGGGTCTCTGCATCTGTTTCCATTAGTTACTGGATGAAGCCTCTCTGATAACAACTGGGGTAGTCACCATTCTGATCACAGGAGATGGGCAGTTCAGGCTATATATCCACTATGGCTAGGAATCTTGGCTGGGGTCATTATTGTAGATTTGTGAGTCTTCCTTGCATCAAGTTTCTACCTGACCCAAAAAAGGGCCCCCCTTTCCTGTTTTCTCTTTAATATTATCCTCCTCCACCCACTCTTAGCAGATCTCTCAAGTTCCCATCTCCACATGCCCCCTGCCCACCCAGGAGATCTCTTCTGTTTACCCTTCCCAGGGATATCCATGCATCTGCATTTGGGCCCTCCTTGTTATCAAGTCTCTGGATCAGTGGATAATGACATGGATATCATTTACTTTACAGTTAGTAGCCTCTTGTGTGCAAGTACATACCTTGCTTGTCTTTCTGGGTCTTGGTTACCATACTCCAGATGATTTTTTTCTAGTTCCATCTGTTTGCCTTCCAATTTCCTGATGTCATTATTTATAACAGCCTTTTTGCTTCCACATTAAACAATATAAGACTTAATCAGTGTCACTATGTGATGTCTTCATCACACGCTGCAATATTTTTCCATTCTCAATTTTCTAATGAACGACACTGAAATTTTATGAATGTTCATATGGCTATTTAAAATCAGGGAGTTTGAGTATAGATTATATGGCTTAGTCACCACACTGCCTCAAGACTGTCTTTTTTAGCTGCTGAGAATAATAGTACTGCATCAGTGACTAAGCTGCTGTACAAAAAATTCATATTGCTCTATATCCTAGTAAGTTATTTAAGTTATCTGTTAATTTTTGCTTATTTAATATTTTTGAATTTTGTATGGATTATGTTAGGAGAAATACAAGTATATTATTATTCTATTACACTAAAATAATAGCTCCTTGTCTTACTGAATTATTTTTCCACCAATCTCTAATATGTTGATGAATTTAACAGCTGCATTGTCTCAAATTATTTTTTGTTTCATTGTGTTGACTATGATGACTTACGGCCATTCGAAACTGTTTCTCATCTTGCTCCCAGATGTGAATGCAGTATCTACTGTAGAATCACCAGAGAAACCCATGAGATCTTCCATACTGTGTTTGCGTGCATGTGTGTGTGTGTGTGTGTGTGTGTGTGTGTGTGTGTGTCACAAAGACAGAGACAGAGAGACAAAGAGAGACAGAGAGACAAAGAGAGACAGACACAGAGAGACAAAGAGAAAAACTGTGTTGTTTTCTTCTTTCTTTTCTTTTTTTTGAGAAAGGTACTTTCCAATTCACAAGGAAATAAGTAAAAGCTCAAAAACACTTCTTGATAACTTTATTTCCCTGACTTCCATCAGTTTTTCTCCAGTTTGATTCTGATGAAAAATCATAACCATATTCTTAGTCTAAGTGAATGAAGGAAAATATTTTAGAAATAGAGGTTCACAACAAAAGTCATACATAATAATTATATACAAATAAATATTCAACATTCAGATAATGCAACTTGGTCTTTATTGTGAAGTATTGCATTTGAAAATTATTATACTGAAAGACCCCCAGGGGAGATCTTCCCTCAGGGAGAGACCCCAGACCCGGGAAACACACCGAAACCACAGATCAGATGCAAACAGCAAGAGGCTTTATTAAATGCACAGGTACCTGGGGCCAAGTCTCTCGGAGGACTTGCGCGCCTACCGAGGGCAAAGGGGACTTTTTATGGGATTTCAGGGGCAGAGGCGCGGTTACAGAAGCGAGAAGCATAGTTACAGGGTCCCTATTGGCTGTTTTACAGAGGGCCAGGGTGAACTTGGGGTCGCGTTCTTTAATTATCAGAAGTTTGATGTGTGGCTGACTTGGCCTTGCCCAGGCCAGCTGCTTATTCTTCAAGGCCGGGGGCCCGCCATAAAATATCAACTGTCTTACTCCCAAGGCCGCTGACCCAATTATCCCCTATCTTAGGCCCGATGGCTGACCATAGTTATCTTTTTCTTCCAAGGCCGGCTGGCTAGTTAGTCACAGCTGTGAACTCCTGTTTTTCTGATTCCTGCAGAATGGCGTTTCTAAGGCCAAGTTATTGGGGGGGCATAGCATCGGCCCAACGCCCCATATCCTCATAATGGAGTGGGGTCCTTCAATACAAGTAATACTGGAAAATAAAATATTCTTGCATTCAACAAGACACAAATAATTATAAGGTTATAATATACATCTGTTTGTGGTTAATGCTTATCACCTGTTATATTTCTTTTATTGGCCTGATAAATTTTTGTTCTTTAAAAGATGATTTGCTTGGGTAGAATTAACTTTTCTTCATATTTTTGCTTAAGTGGAATTACTGATTTAAGTAAAATAAATGCTATGTTACACTGCATGTTACATGATAAATTGTATTAGTTAGGGTTTCTATTGCTGTGAAGAGACACCATGATCACAGCAACTTATGTAAAGGAAAACATTTAATTGGGGCAGGCTTACAATTTCAGAGGGCTAGTCCATTATCATCATCATGGGAAACATGGCAGCCTACAGGCAGACATGGTGATGGAGAAGAAGTTCTACATCTTGATCTGCAGGCAGCAGGAAGTGATCTGGCTCAAGCTGTTGAGACCTCAAAGACCACCCCCTAGTGACACACTTCCTTCAGCAAAGCCACAGCTATTCCAACAAGGCCATATCATCTCCTAATAGTGCTACTCTTGATTGACCAAGCATTCAAACACAAGAATCTATGGGTGCCATTCCTGTTCAAACCACCACGTACTAGTTCCTGAGCCTTATAGCCTTGCAGCCATATCACAATGAAGAGATACATGCAGTCCAATTTCAAAGTGCCCTACAGTCTATAACAATCTCAACACTGTTTAAAAGCTCAAAATCTCGTCTTAGACTTACATAGTCTCTTAATTGTAACCTACTGAGAAATCCAACTGAAAGATTAGATCATGTACTTCTAAAATACAGTGACACAGGATATACATTACTGTCCCAAAAGGGAGAAAAAGGAGCATGAGAAAATACCGGACCAAAGCAATACTGAAAACCAGCTGGGCAAACTCAAAACTCTTCATCTCCACATGTTATGTCAAACCACTGTTCAGGTCTCCAACAATTTTCAGTTTTGTTGATTACAGCACAGTTCTTTCTCATGGGCTGATTTCCCTCACTCTTAGCAGCGTTCTTCAGCAGGTATCTCAGGACTCTGGCACCACCAACAACTTGGGATTTCCAAGTCAAACCAGGATTCACTTTCCAGCTTCACACAGTAGACTCTCTGGGCCTCCACACTGGGGCACCCATGCCATACACCTGGCCTCAGAAACTTTCCTTAGTCATGATTTCAAAAGCCCTTTCTTCCATTCTGGACTCTAAAGCCAGAGGCATGCGACTGTCATGTTCTGCTGTTTTCTGTGGCTAGAATACGGTGCCCTTTTTTGGTTACATCTTCACAAACTTTGTGTTTTTGATGGGTTTCTTTACTGCCTAACCTTGGCAGTGCTGGAACTCCCCCTACATATACACCAGACTGGCTTCACAATCAGAGATCTCCTTGCCTCTGTTCTCTGAGTGCTGGGATTGAAGCCATGTACCACCATGCCTAAACCTAAACTGATTTTTAACTCACTTTTACAAGTTGGAAGGTTAGCTAGGTGGCATCTTGTCCTGAGATCACCATTCCCTTTATTCCATTTAATATTAGGCTTTCCTTTAATCTGTTTATCTCCTAGAACACAGGACTTAGCTCCATTCTGATTTCTGGTGCCGCCTTTCTCTTCAAATTATACATTTTTTTTCTTTACTTGTCTTGCTCCTCTGCATTATGGCTCTGCATAAGAATGACCACTAGCCGGGTGGTCATGGCACATGCCTTTAACCCCAGCACTTGGGAGGCAGAGGCAGGCAGATCTCTGTGAGTTCGAGGCCAGTCTGGTGTACAAAGCGAGTTCCAGGAAAGGTGCAAAGCTACACAGAGAAACCCTGTCTTGAAAAACCAAAAAAAAAAAAAAAAAAAGGGTGACCACTAATAACCACAAACCAGAGTTAATATTATGCTGTTATTATGCTGTTTTAAAATTTCTTCTGTCAATCCAATTAATCCAAAGCCCTTCAATTTATTCTCAGGCTAACTTTTCAGGCAAGGGCATAAAACATTCACATTCTTCTCCAAATATCTCAATTATCTTTAGGCCACATACTAATCTCTTCTGAAATATCTTGAACTAGTCTGCACCCCAGATAAAAATCATCCTCAGCATCACTGTCTTCCATGCTTCTACTAGCAAGCCTCATTAATCCCCACTCAAAGTGATCAACTGCTTTTCTAGTCCAAAGTTCCAAAATCCACACTCCTCCAAACAACAGCATGGTTAGGCCTACTGCAACAATCCCTCAGTCCCTGATACTAACTTATGTCTTTCATAAGGTATTGCTGTGAGGAGACACCATGACCACTGCAACTCTTCCAAAGGAAAATATTTAATTGGGGCTGGCCTACTATTTCAAAGGTTTAGTCCATTATCATCATGACAGGAAGTATGGCAGCATTTAGGCAGACATGGTGCTGGAAAAGGAGCTGACAGTTCTACATCTTGTTCTGCCAGGAAGTAATTGAGCTTGAGGTTCTGAGACCTCCAAGCCCACTCCCTAGTGAAACACTTCCTCCAACAAATGCAGTCCTACTCCTTCAAAGCTATACTTTCATAGTGTATCACTCTGTATAGACCAAACATTCAAGCACTTGAGTCTATGGGGGCCATTCCTATTCAAATTACCATAACAATCAAGATAATTTTATGTTTTACATTACAAAATGATTTCAGAAGAAATATTTAATGGAAGAAACATGTCTCTTTACTAAAACATCTGTAATGTGTTATTTTAAATACAACACCACCTCAGTATTGTAATGATCACTGCACACATTATTTAATAAAATAGTACCAATTATTTAAAGGCATGCATCTTCCTGTCTACTGTAGTAAACCTTAGCATTAAGGTTCTAAATAGATAGAATTATTGAGAGATGGTGATTTTGTGCCTCCTTCTATAAAATTCTTTGTCAAAAAGAAAGATTCTTAGACATGGTAGAAGTCTCCTTCATAGTAAATCTCAATTGCTAAACATTTTCTAATAATGTTTCTTGGCAATATTGAGACAGATTGAAAAAAATGAAACTAATTTAAAGCACTCTCTGAGCAGGGTTGGTTACAGACCAGTTGCCTAGATATAAATTACTAATTACCTAGTCAGCAAAACTCTCCTCAATTGCCTAAGCAATATAAGTAAACAGAAATGAGGTAATTTAAAAAAATTAAATTAATATGATTAAAAGCATTACCATTTCTTTAATGATTTTTTATTCTATCTTAATTTTCCAAATAAGTAAAAAGCAAATTGTTCAGCTAGCATAACCTATTGTACTTAGAAATTTCGGCAGTGGGAAACCCAGCAAGTAAAAAATTATTGTTATAAATGGTATCATTTTCTCCATCGTCATTTAAGATCCATCATACTGAGAAGCCTAATTATTTGATGAGACACACTGCCATTGCCTAGTTTTACTCTCTAATTATGACATGTTTGCCTTTCCACTGGTAATGTAGGAATTAGTTTACCCAAGCAAAAAATCAATAATTCAAACTTATAATTAAATTGTGTTATAATGAGAAAATGCTTACATAAATGTGGATTTAATTTACTATTTCTTTTCATTATTTATTTTCTAATTCATGCATAATTAAATATGCAAATTAAAATATCTAATATCAATGATGTTATAGTTTTATTAAAATCAATAATGGAAGATAGAATTGCTCAGCACATTTATGAATATGTAATAAATACAAAATTAATAAACAGAAAAATATTTATAGAATGTGTCCTTCATTCCACATCAATGCAATTTTAATGGGCATTCATTTTCTTTATTGGTGAATTGCAGATTCTAATGAGAGAGTCAATTCTTTATTTCTCAGCAACAATGGTGTTTACATATCGGTAAAAATGGGATACAAAATGAGAGGGACCAAATGTACAGTCAATATGCATATATTATTGCTCTCAATTTAATAGTAGTTTTTGGTTACAGGCAGAATGAGATTGTGAGTGTGGCTGATCAGAATGGGTAACACTTGGACAGTTACAAATATTCATGGAATTAATATGATAACTGCACAGTTCTCTCAAAATGCAGTAAAGGATGTACCATTTCTAAATTTACAAAGTGAAACTCGTGTTATGTAAATTACATGGAATAAAGAAGAAAAGTAGCTAATTACATTCCTCACACATACAGACATGTACAGCTTATGTTGTTAATGAACAGTACACAATAATACTGAAAAGTAGTATTAACAGCGATGCTTTATTACAGAGAAATAGTAGAATGAATACTTTTAAAAGCTCTCAATGAATTTCATCATATTGAGATACTAGATAAAAAGTCACATGATAATATAACTAATGTGGAACTAACCCTTGAAAACTCAGTAACTTATAAAAGAAATCCTTACTAAGACTAACAACAACAAAAAATCAAAACAGATACGCTGCCCTCTGTAAATCAGAATAAGGCAATCATCATTGGTGTCATTACATTTTGTTACATAATGCAGGTATCTGTATCTAACCAAAAATGTGCAAGAGGCCACTGAAGTTTTCTATGTTAGAAAGTAAAAGTGTGACTGTAATACACACATAAATTATTCCTAATTATAGATGACATGATGGTCTACATAGAAAAATCTAAGGAAATTTACATAAATGTTATTTCTTGCTCCAGTAACTTATAACTTGGTTTATTAATTTGGAGAATACCAAACAAATATGTACCAAACCAATTTATGTGCCTAACATTATAAGCATTTATTGATAACAAACAATAATATAACATCATTTTAATTGTTCAAATAATTAATCAACAATTATTATCTCACAAAATGTTCAGAGGTCCAAAATCTAATGAAAAAAATAAGTAAATCGACAGAAATGCAGTGTTCATTTATCAAAAAATTAAAAATTGTGAAGTGTCGTTTCTCCCAAACTTATATAAATTCCTGTCAAAATTCTTGACATAAAGTTGTTATTTTAAAATAATACCGGGCTGAGATGAAGAGGATCAAAACAACTTTCAGAAATGAAGAAATCGAGGAATTTGTTAAATTAATATTAAGAGTCATTGGATTGATTAAAGGTAGAAAAATGGAAGAGAACTGGTGACTGACTGTCCTGCAGAAATCACCGTCATTAGCACATTGCAAGTTATGTAAAATCTAGTTAAAAATCTACTATGAGTAAGCTAAGTTTAGATGACAGTATCTTTCAAAAAGTGGAAATTTTACAATTAATAGCAAATCAAAGGTTTTAAACTTCAAAGTAATATTTTGGTAATAATTAAGTAAATACCAATGCTACTTGAAGAGAAATTTAAGAAGTCAATAATTTTTCAATGTACTTCAGGTGTCTGAGGAGAAATAAAAAATAAAACATAACTGGCAGATTTTTTTCAATGTATGTAGAATAACCAAATCCCCTATTTATTTCAATTCATAGGTAAATTCCCCAGGTACACACAAACACTCATATGCATACACAGAGATGAAAACACTCAAAGACACAAATAGGTATTCAAACTAACACACACACTCAAATGTATATGCATGTATATGCATAGACACACAATATGCACACAAACCACATAAAATCAATACATGAACATATGTGCACAAACACTAATACGTGCATGCTCCTTACTAAAAAGAATCGCGGATGATAAACAGAAAAAGGCACCTGAAATTATTTGATAACTTAAAATTTTACAGCCTCAAAAAAATAAAAACAAAAAAGAAATTTTGAGTGTGTGTGTGTGTGTGTGTGTGTGTGTGTGTGTGTGTGTGTGTGCGCACACGCATACATATAACAGGCAGAGTTAAACGTTAGATGTTTTCTTCATCTCTGTCCATGTTGGTTCTTGAAGAGAACCTGGAGCTCATCATTTGGCTAAACTAACAGACTAGCAAGCACCAGGTTCAGGCCTATATATAAATCTGGAGTCCTGGGATTGTATGTACATGTCACTATGTTTTCCTTCTTACGCAGTTTCTATTGATCTGAAATCAGCCCCTCATGCTTGTGCGGTAAGTAGCTTACAGACAGAAACATCACCACAGCACCAACAGACCTACTTTTTGCTAATATAGAAGAACTGTTGAATCCTTCAACATTGCAAAAATTAAATGGAATGTAGGTATTTTGAGACAACACATAAACTTGCACGTAAAAATGCACACTCACATATCCACACATGAACATATTAGAAACAAGTTTAATTGTTTATTTGATGAAACAGTACTGATGTGTTTCAAAATGTACATGAACAAACTGTGGTGCTTTTCTACAATGCAATTTTAACAAAGAGTTGAAATTATCAGAAAAATATGATTACATACTTATGCTAATGAAGCAAAATTACTCTTAGTGACTCCCAAGTTTATCAATAATGGTTAAATCAAATACAATTATATAGTCTACATCTGCAGGAATAAGCTAGAATATATAGAGAAAATAAGATTTTCACTAGAGAAATATTTACAATCAATTTTGAACAGATTACTTATCTACCAATACATAGAAGTACTACAGATAGAATGATTTAACTCTTCAAAGCAGGTTAACATTTCTTTTTTTTGGGTTGAGTGCCGATGCTTGAACTTAGGGCATCATCTGTGTTATGCAGGTTGAGATATACTCATAGCTTTGAGATATACCTTTGGGATATACCCACAATTTGAAAGCATAAATAATTGCATATTTGTGAAGTATATAAAATTATATTTCCAAATAGCCAGATATGCAATCACAGAAATGAACAACTCAAAATAATGTAAATGAAAAATCCACCATTTCATACAATAAGTATATTTTCTCTAGAACTTCTGTCCTTTCTGTGTCTTGACTGGCTACAACTTTACAGACAGGCAGGGTGAGAAAGTACACACTGCAATGTCTGACAGAGAGAAAAGTCAGGCTACAGTAAAATTATCTCAAAAAAAAGGAAGAAAGAAAGAAAGAAAAAGCAAATTTAGATGTAGGCTCTGGGCACCCATATCACTTAACCCAGTGCCCAGGGAAATAGAGTTCAGGGAAAATGTGAGATTGGGTGAAAATTGGATGCTAAAATCTTCTGGATGTCACAAGCCCTCTAATGCTTGAGTGTTGACCTCAAGAAATTGGTGGGTTTTATAATCAAATTGAAATGTATGATAAAGATAGCATTTGAACCAAATGAGTGAAATTAAAGCCATGGTATCTTTCTGATGCAAAAGCGTTGTCCCAATTGTGTTGAAACAAATCTTCTGGGAATGACAGAGTTTTCTTGGGGCTCAGATTTGCATATTTAAGCTGACAATTCTTTCCTCTTGATGCATAATTATATTCACTTTAAAACAAATCAAACTATTACATATTTTTGCATATTCATTTTTATATATAATCAAAATAATTTATTCTCCACTGGGAAACATATGTATGTACATATGTGTGTGTATGTGTATGTATATGTGTGCGCGCACATGTATGTATATATATAATAGTGTTTATAATTCTTTCTTTCGTTTGATTTTTTTTTTTTTTTTTTTTTTTTTTTTTTTTTGCTTCTGGTTCCTAGTTTAACTCTTTGGTACTAGTTCTGTAGTTTCACCTGTAATAAGAAAACACCAAACCAATGAGACAGATCTCATATCCACTCCTAAAAATATATATATATATTTTGGTCACTTCTGACTACTAATCTACCTACATTCACTCCTTCTATGACCCACTGATCAGCTGGAATACCTTCTCAGAATCTCTGCATAACTGTGATTGATAATTTCATCATGAGCCTAAGTTAGAAATACGGGTAGGAACAGTTGATTAGTTATCAGAAAGCAGACTTGGAAAAAGTTCAAATTTCTGTTTATTTTCATTTTGTAGTGGATTTTTTAAATAATTAATGAAACATAATAACATCTAACATATTCTCATTCTCCCTCTCTGTCTCTCTATCTGAATCTCTCTCTCTGTCTCTCTCTGTCTCTGTCTCTGTCTCTCTCTCTCACACACACACACACACACACACACACACACACACACACACACACACACAGGCAGTGTTCCCAATACACCCTAATATGAAAGATTTTACCTCAGTAACAGGCAGATGTTGACTATATGGATGTTTGGAAAGAAACTTTGTTCTTTTGAAACAAGAGAAGCATTTTTCTAAACTTCTGAGCCATCTATCTAACCTATTGTTTAACACAAATTTGTATAAGCAGAAGAAAGTTCATCTTTGTGGAAACTACAGCATAATTGTTTGAATGGTTATATATGACATAGATATATACCTACATTCAGAAAAAAGTGATTCAAGTTGGAAGTTGGAACCGATAGTACAGAAATATCAAAATGAAAATGTATTAAATATTAACAACAGTATTATTGTGATCTTTTTGTCTTTTTATCTTCCTCTGAAAATATACAAATTTAGATTTACGAATTTATGGTATTAAAACACCTTCAAGTGTTCTATAGAAATATGGAGGGATTTTGTAGTTTGTTTTGTCAAAAATGAGAAAACAGCATTACATCACCAATGTTCCTTTTGTTATTGATGATGACATACATAGCCATTAACATAATCTGCGATTATCTCAACATTTTTGTGGTTTTCTAATGACCAGTGTTTTCAGTGTTTTTAATAACATAATTATATTATCTGTTTTCTAAATTTGAAATAAAATATAAATGCCCTGCCATTTATAAAGATTTTTCCTTCAGTATATTTCAAAAGAAAGATACAATAAAATTAATATAAGTAAAATGTAAATACAAAAGAACATCTACCTGTACTTGTCAATTCTTGAAACTTCATCATTCTGTAGAAAAGTTAAAGGCCTATATTCTTTCATGAAAATGCTCTTAACTACTTCAACATTTTAAAGATAATTAGTAATTATTTAATAATTTGAATTCCTTGACATAATATAATAAAATAATAATAATTCAGATGAAATATAATAGCTTTGATTTTTATTTTCTTAATTACTTGATGGTCTTTACAATGTAGTTGGAAAACGGAGAGATCAAACATTTTTTTCCTTAAAAAAGTTGTTCCTTTTTGTACTATGATTTAGATACATGTTGTCACTCCTGAAAATGTTCTTAAAACTTTATTTCCAATGCATAAAACAGTATCATAGGCTGTGCTCCCCTTGAAGAGATGAGAGGACATGGAGCTTTTTCGTTCATGATTGCTTTCTTCAGAGAATTAATACTGGTCTTGTGGAATGAGTTAGGTTTGCAGGAGTGGGCAGGATTAATTCTTACAAAAATCACATGTTTTTATACAATGAAATAGCTCTCCTATCTAGAGTGTCGATGTGAGATAGCACTCAATTTCTTTCCATAAATTGTTTGCTTTTGATGAATAGCTTTGGACCATGATTTCTGGATTTTCATAGAAGAAATGAGTTTTAGCTCTTCTGTTCTCCTAATTGACTTGAAGGTCACCTTCGCAGGGTATAGGGGAAGTACTGGCGCAGTAAAATCTCATTAAGGGAAAACACCTTCTTCTAGAAAATAGAATTATAGAATCTATGACCTTCAAGGAAACCTAATCTTCCTGCTGGCATACCAATGACCTGGTTAAGGGATGACTCCTCAGCAACGCCAGACAACCTTCAGTAAGGCAGATCCTATGCTAAAGGCATAGTGAAAATAAACTATGTAATTTTCTTCCCTGGAATTCCTGCCTTCCTCCTCTTCCCCAGCCCCTGATAGAAGCTTTCTGAGTCTTCTCCATTTTCAGAATTACTCAGAAAAATAGAGCTTTTGTCTTTTTCTAGGAGTGTTTTCCCTAAGGCATGAGTTTTACTTATTATTGAAAGCTCCCCTCTCTACTATGTAGGTAGCCTTCATACCATCTTAACACAAATCATATGGGTTTTTCTTTTTTCCATTTTCTTCCTTTGGTGCTGTAGAGATTTACAGCTTGCTTACTCTGGGGCTTTCTTTTAAACTCTAATAATAATCTGTAGTCTAGCTAAAGAAAATAAGTGGACATGAATTCTTCATCTCTTCCCCTTTCACCTTGTCATCTTTAGCAAATGTGGAAGCAACATTTCAAAATCTTTGTTCTTAGAATGAATTAAAAACAAAACAAAACAACAACAACAAAAATAAAGCGCTGAGTGCTACTATTTGTTACTCTCTGCTCCCCAAGTGGGGACTCACTGTGAACAGCAGCCTCAGGCTTCTGCAAGGATGATTTGCCCCCTTCCATGGTATACCTGCCACAAACTCAAAGACAAAATAGTCTTCTTTACTTCAGTTTCATCAGTCTTGAAATTTTTCCACACAATTAGAAAAGTAAAAAGTTAGCTATTTTTCTGTAATATAGCACAAGTTACTAGTGATACTAAAAATAATACTGTGTTAGAAGAATTGTATTTAATTCAGTTTTCACATACATATTCATTACTATAGAAACACATAAAATTTTAAACTTCTCAAAAAGTAGAGACAGTCTGGGAGCATTCCAGAACCTTTACAGATTTGAAGTCAGACGCTGAACATATAATTCAGTGTATGGAGTAACAACACAAAGATGGACCTACAGTTTCAAATATCTCATAGACTTTCGAGAATTCATAATGTATTATGGTTATTGATTTTATTTGTTCTACAGATTAAGCACAATGAAGATATTGCCTACTGTATTAAGCTCAAATACATATTTTATTTTTATGTAAATGAATATGAAAAGCAAAAAATTTTGAATGGGAAACAAAATATCAGTAAAAAGTAATAATGAAATTATTATAGAAGAACAAAGTCAATAAATATGACTATTTTGATGTAATCATATTTTAAGTAAATATGCTTTAGATACATTATTTATACTTGAATAGAAACGGAAGAAATCATGGTGTTATATGTAAAAAAAAAAGAAAATACAATCAAGCAAAATAATTTTAAGCAAATCCATTTAAAGTACTTGAGGTTATAAAACAGCATATAGAATTTATAGATCAACCATTTTAATTTACAGATGTAAAATGCAATTTAAATGAGTTGACCTATTAAATTGAGATAACTAATAATACATAGTATAGTTCTTTTACCTTTAGCAACTTCTCCTAATTTTTTTTCTCTGTATCCCAGAGCATCTTTTCAGTAATGACTATTCTGGTGTTTGATAAGTATCCAAATGTGCAAAAGTTATTTTAGCACTTAGTAAAGTACTTTCTGATTTCTTACTCAAATAGAAGATTTTGAATGAGAGAATAAGGGACATGGGTACATAGGATAGAACAGATGAGATAAAAGGGTGAGTCTACTTTTCAACAACTGCTACTCTCAATATTTTACATTGGTATGGATTATTTTGTATATTGGTCCAAATAATGTTTTTTATACTATATATATGTTTTTATTCTTGTTTAAGGTATGGAAACTATGTAGCTCATTTTTAAAAGTAATGTAAAGTTTTAGACTTAGAAATGTATTTAGGATAATAAAGAAAGAAAGGTTATCCAAAACAAACACACTTATAGTCATGTTATGTAAGTTTTCAAGGTCAAACAGAGATATATTTTAAAGAGATAGTCTTCAGACACTTCAATGATCTACAGAATGTGACATTAAAATGTTTTAATAACTTAAGGCTTTTCATGACAATGAAACACATCTAATCCTGAGAAGATATATTGCTGTGATTGGTTTAATAAAGAGCTGAATGGTCAATAGCTAGGCAGCAGGAGGTATAGGCAGGACTTCTAGGCAGGGAGAGAAAACTCTGGGAAGTAGAAGAAATGGAGTTGGGAGCCAGAGACATAGAGGAAGCAGGAGGTGAAAAATGTATATCAAGGACAAAGTACCTAGAGAAAGGAAGTAAAAGATGAAAAAAGATTAAAAAAATGAGGCAAAATATAGATTAATATAAATGGGTTAATTTAAGTTACAAGAACTAATGGGACAATCCTTAGTTATAGGCTGAGCTTTCATGATTAAAAATAACTCTCTGGTGTCATTATTGGGGAGCTGTTGGTGGGACAGAGAATCATTACCACTTCGTTGTTGTTGGTGCTGGTTGAGGTTGTGGTACTGTGTGTGCGTGTGTGTGTGTGTGTGTGTGTGTGTGTGTGTGTGTGTGTGTTTGTGTGTTCTTCATTTGGTTTTGCTACTATGAGATTGTTTATTTCCTGGGTTTTCATAGTTGTACTTAACCTTCTATTGTCTTCTGTAGGGCTGGTTTGTGTTTGAATACTGTTTCAATTTGATTTTATCACAGAATATCTTGTTTTTTATAGTAGACTTTGGTTGGCATCTGTGGTTTCATATATCCTGCAGGATAGCTGTCTAGGCCCTTCTATATTTTAGAGTCTCCATAGTTGACACAAGCTCAACTATGTTCATAGCAGCATTATTTGTAATAGCCAGAACCTGGAAACAACCTAGATGCCCCTCAACTGAAGAATGTATATGGAAAATATGGTATATATAAACACAATGAAATATTACTCTGCAGTTAAAAAAGATATCATGAAATTTGTAGGCAAATGGATGAAACTAGAAAATATCATCCTGAGTGAGGTAACCCAAACGCAGAAGGACAAACATGGTATGTACTCACTCATAAGTGGACACTAGATGTAAAGCAAAGGATAACCAGAACTTCTGCAAGGGAAATGATGCATTCCTGGTAACAATTTCTGTAATAGTTAGGTTTTCTATTGCTAAGATAAAACACTATGGCCAAAAGTAATTTATGGAAAAAAAGTCTTATTCTCAATTACTCTCATGTCACATTCAAGGGCAATAGCTTGAGGCAGAATATAGATTCAGGAACTAATGTTGAAACTATGGAGTTGAAATCATAAAAATACTGCTTACTGGGTTGCACCTCATTGCTTAATAAGCCTGCTTTCTTATACAACTGAGGACCACCTTTCCAGCAAGGCAACCACCCACAATAGGTAGGCCATTCCAAATTAATGGTTAAATTATTGCCCAAATTGCTGCAGAACATGCAGAGTCAGGAACCATCCATCTCCTATGTGGGTTGTCTGACACAAATATACCTTTTAATGGTTTTTGCAGACATGGAGAACTTCCTTATTCTGGTCATGGCCTATGACCGCTATGTAGCCATCTGTTACCCCCTTCATTACATCAGCATCATGAACCCCTCCCCCCCAAAAAAAAGAAAATATTTCAAAATCTTGTTTTCATGTTTATCTGGTGGAGGTATTTTTCTCTGTTGAGTTTTCTATTCCCAAATGTCTCTAATGTGTCAAGTTAATGAAAATTACACAACACAATGTGTAATACTCATACCCAAATTCATAGATATGAACATAAATGCATATATATATGTATATATATATGTATATATATGTGTGTATACATATATAATAACTCATACACACATTCATATGTATGACCATAAATGCATACATATATACATATATGAATAATCCACACACTAAATTAACAATACATCTTTTCCAGGAAAGAAATAGGTGCAACTTAACCTTACTTATGATCTTTTTCTTTTCAAACTACTCATATTTTGTCTGCGCAGCATTTTGTTCTTTATTCTTATAGACTTAAGTTTTAGTATATATATTTCACAATCTGAATGCTCCCCTGTTTCAAAATGTCCTTTACCACACAAATTAGTGCAGTACTTTTCATTGCAGTCTCACACAAATCCTCAGGACATATGTAGAATGCAACCCAATTTCCTATTCCCTCATGAAACCTTATGAGCCAGATATCCTTTGTGTTCTTCTCGGTTTACATGTCTTCCAAACTAGAAGAATATTGTATTAAGGTCTACCTACATTATTCAAATTTCTGTCCCAAGATCTTAATTTTTCTATATTCTTCCTCTAAATCAATTGCAAATGCCTGTAAACTACATCCGTTTTATGAGCAATTGCCTCACTTCTTGATATCTAAAGTGTTAGTTAGCTAGTTTGTGTGCCATAGTCTAACAAAAGCAACTGAAAAGAGAAAGAATTTATTTTGTCTCATGATGGGCATGAACAGTCTATTAATGTGGGGACACATTGGTTTCAGGGGCTTGAGACAACCTGATTCTAAAGTCAAAAATCCCTGATTGACAGTGTTCAGTTCACTTTCCACATTTTATTCAGTCCACAATTCTGGCATATGAACTACAACTCTTCAGTTAATGTGTGTCCCTCATCATTAAGCTAATGCAGCGATTTCCCAGAGCCTCGTTTCCTAGGATCAAGACAATATTCTTGAATTAAACATCATATAATTCATTTTGAGTGATTTGCTTTGCTCACTAGTTCATAAATGACCATTTTTGAGGAAGAAAGGAAGAATGACCATCCTATAGACAAGATCTAGAAATCTATTTGTAGGAAAATGTAGAAATATATACTTTAAGAAGTTGTAAGGTAAAATTTTATTTCTCTATGTTCTTAACTCAAGAACACTTAATTTCATAATGTGAATGGAATTAGCATCTACACTTTTCTGAGTGTGTTATTTTTTATTTAATATCTATAAGCATTTTTTGTCCTTTGTGCTAAAGTTAAGATCAAGATTATATTACACATTATATTAATGTATATGCAGGCTTTATATTTCTAAAGTTTTTAAAAAGTAAATATGAAAGATTATTGGCTTTTATGTACTGATGTTACTCAAAATTCAATTATGTGTCCTTCTTAGCCTCTATTTCAGAGTTGTTTATTTCTTTCTTTAGATACATCACTCCTATGTCAGACCCAAAGTAAAATAACCGTCTTCAGGGTAAAAGTGCACTATAAGCCACTTGTTTTGAGCTCCAAGTGACATGACTTGGGATTATGGTTTCACAGTTATGTTTTTCCCCTTCTATTATCATGAAATCCACCTTGGACTTCTTGAATGTTGATAAGTCTATGCCTGTTTGGATGGGCTAATCACATATCAGCTCTATTGGAAAGGGCTTTTGTGCTCCTTTGAAGGCTAACAAGAGCTGTTACATTTCACACTTTTATAGGTGTTGTGGTCCAAAAAGACTTCTTTTATCAGAAAAGTTCTAATCATCACCTGTCTGTGAATCCACAGTATGAGTGAGGGCTTAAGCCAGTTATGGATGCAGAGGAACCAGAGGTGAACCCATCACTCAACATCTGCCTAGGGGAAACTGAGGAAAGCTATTTATGATGTAGCTGTTGAACTCTTCATTTTTTTTATCTCTCCACTATAACGCTATTGTTAAAGAATTCTTTTTCTATATATGATGACTATAATTTCCATTTTTTTTATTTATAATATTTTTCTCAGTT
The DNA here is from genome assembly GCF_049852395.1 of Peromyscus maniculatus bairdii. NCBI lineage: Eukaryota > Metazoa > Chordata > Mammalia > Rodentia > Cricetidae > Peromyscus > Peromyscus maniculatus. The sequence continues at coordinate 21,559,411 of NC_134866.1, read as the reverse complement.
TATGGATGCTTTAACCATATTGCAAAAAAATGTACAAAACTTAAAATTATTTGCTAGATTGTTTAATAATTATCTTGAAGATAAATGACAATTTGAATACATCAATAAGAAAATGTCAGCTCAAAGGAACCAAGTATAGGTTTCATATTTTGAAACAAATAAATAAAATGAAACAACCAATCATCAAACAAAAAACTAAAGCAAATACAAAATAAAACAGCAACAACTATCATGGCCCAGAATGGCTCTTGAGAGGTTAACATTGTCAAAAATCAAGAGACACTCTATTGTAAGCTAAAAACTAAGAAAAATTTAGTTGGGAAAAATCATAAATTTTGATATCAGCATTCAGCAAGTGAATGCAGAAGAATCTTATTTTGAAGTGGATGAAGAGACACAGCTGCTGTCATTAAATAGTTTTTCACAAATAATAACAAATATTATGATAGTCTATCCTGATATTATTGGTTCTTTTCTAGTCTAATATATCAGAGCAGTTATTAGTGTACATTAGCTTCTACATGCAAGAAATTACCCTTTTATCTTACTTTGAAATCTCAAATACTTTCCTTAATATCCTTTTTTCTACTACTTCTGTTTTAATTCTTATTGTGACTATCTGCACAGCTATAACTCACATATGTGTGATTTATTTTTTAATTATATGTATGTGTTAGTCCTCAAATGGGTATGTATAGATGTTGCACCCACATCAAGGAGCTTGCAACCGGCTACCAGCGAACTCCTCCTCAAGCCTGATATGCCTTTCTCCTTTACACTTCACAAGCACTTTAACTCATACATGCTCAATTTGCTCTCAACACACACACATGTAAACATAATTTTAAAAAACACCTTTCCAAATCTCAGAGACTTGAAGCTCAATAGTTTCCTTTACAGTTGTCGCCTTGGTGATCATCTTACTTCTTAATGCCACTTACTAGTTTGTTTTGTTCTGTCTCGTTCGTAATTGTTTTCAGCAGCTTTACCACAGTGTAGCTAGCTAGGTTTTAGGATACTTCCCTGTGGGAATACCACCATAGTCTGCAGTAATTCCCTTAAAATGGGTATCAGTGAAACAGGCGAACAGGACACTTTGTTTTGTGACTTTTCCAGCTGTGTGAAATTTTCTTCCATGCACAAGGATTTAGAAAGTTTGTACTCCAATCTTTGACAGCCATGATGTATGTTTAAATTATTATTTAAATTATTATTAAAAATTAAATTATTTACCAGCGAGGTAAAATATAGTACCACACTGCTTCTCTTTTTTATTCTCTTAGTATTTTATTCCTAACTTACTATATCCCTCAGGAATTAGAAAATTAATACATGATCCATCTGAATTTGAATAATTTTAAGATGTCAATATATTTTGTTCTGAAATGTTATGATTTACTTCTGGTTGTTTTCTATTATTTGACTGTATTTATTCAATTATTTACTTCTAACTTTTCTTTATAATGATGGATTCCATACATTTTTTTTGTAATATAACTCTTGCTTTGCTCTTGTTTTTATTTATTTATTTTACTTTTTTTACACTGAACAATCCCTGTGTTTGGTCATCATTTGTATACTATATCCCCCTTTTTCTTTTTAGAGATCTCTGAAGGTAATCTCTTTTGCTCATTTTTTTTGTAACCATGATCAACTTGCCCTAAACAATGACAAACATCCATAACCCACTGAATGACCAAAAACCATCCACCCCACCTCTTGGGAATGTGGACGTTTGCCCGGGCCCAGCCTCAGCAGTTTCGGGGGTCCGAAGGATGGGATACCTGGAAGGTACAGTAAGGACTTAGAGGCAATGCTCATGCGAGCTGACAGGTCACTTCAGGCTTATTCAGTTGCTAAGTAGCTTCTTTGCTACAGCTTCTTTAGCTTCTGCTTTTGTCTTGGTAACCTCAGTCTTTTATTAACATAAGCAAGGGGAAACAGGAAAAAAAAAGGGGGGGGGAATCACTCAATACAAAATGTTCTCATAATTCCAAAGGTTATTCTTAGAAAATTACCAACATATTCTTCATCATCTTTTACTAAACACAGGAACTACCCCAGACTTAACATCAAAGCAAACATAATCTATTTTATTACTAGTGATCATACTTGACCCAGAGGCTAGCAACATGCAATTTCGCAAAAAAAAAAAAAAAAAAAAAAAAAAAAAAAAAAAAAGGTAAAAATAAGAATAGTGGTTAATTTCCAGTCATTTCCTTCTCACACAGCCTGCTCTGACCTTAAGACCACTGCATCCACCTAAATTCCTCCTCAGCCCTCTGTAAACACCAAGCCCTGTGTCTGGTGGGCCACAATGACCTCCGACAAAAGATCTGTCCCTGCAAGTCAGCAAGTTCTGTCTTTCTTTATCCTAACAATTCTAAGGAAGTCCTGATCCAATTTTCAGAGCTTCCATGAAAGGAAACTCACCTTTCCTGGCAACTCTTTTCAATCTAGGAACCCAATAAAACTTGCAGCAATCACTCCAACCATTACCACATTGTCTCCACACTCCTTCAGGAAGAATCAAAATATCTGGATTAAAATTGCCATCTCCCTTTCTTGGTAGAGGCCACTATTTTCCTCCTATTCTAAGTTCTCACACTTCCTGTTTGTCATTCCATCTACATGTTACTCCATCCACAGTCTTCAGCCAATACCCCTTCGGGTCTCAAGTTTTACACAATGCCCTTGGAATATCCTCAGAAATTGACTGAATTATTCATCATGGCCAATTTAAGTCCAGTATGTTGATACACATCAAACCATGTGCTATAGTTGACCACTCATTCAGTACAGTTTAGAAAAGTCTGAAAAGCTTCCCCAGGCTTCAGGTTCTTTCCTATGACCTGTATAACTGCCTAAACCCCAGCCTAGGTGATCATCTCTGTATAATTTCCTGTGAAATTTACTTTACTCCTTTCCTGCATCATAGAAATCACCATTGATCACAGAATATGAAAATCAGATAGAAGAAAAAGACTAGCATTACAAGAATTAATTATATGGAAAAGAACATAACATGTGCACACCATAAAGCATGACCTTGGGACATGTAGGCATTTCTGCCTTGGACCTCTAGAGGAATGCTAAGCAGAGCATCTGGAGGAGAATGCACGGAGGGTTGGTGGTCCACAATCTCAGGTCCCCTTTTCTCCAATCTCTGCTAGCAGCATGTCAGGCATCTTTTTATGCTGTCCCTGACAGACATTGTTTTTTTAGACTGCTTTCTCTTTCCTGGGGGAGCTAGATTCTATACGGGAACCTAAGAAAATTAGGATAATGGTAAAGTCTTGGCTAGAATAGTCTGTGAGGACAGATAGTATCAGCCAGCAGACTTGAAGCTGTTCTGGATGTTGAACTCTTAGGAAACTGCAACAGATGCACTTTGAGAGCCTGTATCAGCTGGGCCACCAATTTTCATTGGTGTCTGGTCCCCTGACTATGAAAACATGTATACTTTTAAATGTACATATTTGCATTAACATGATACATATTTGTATATATGTGATTCACACATATTTGCATTAGCACAGTATAGAATATGTGGTATGCACAAGTCAGTTAAAGATGATTTTTTTTTGGTTTATATTTGAGCAGGTAAAATATATGTTACATGACTTGTAGTTCATCTAGGTTTATTTTTATGTCCGTAGCCAGGATTTCAGGGGGGTCTTCCCCAATCAAAACTGATTTTCTTTAACCCAGAATGAATCCACCATTTCTCATTTCCTGTGGAAATAAAAACCTAACCTCTCCCCCAAAGTAACACACCTTTTGACTTAAATTTTAAAATCAAGACACTTTAAAATTATATACACTGGTTTAATCTAGCAGTCCTCATAATCCAGTTGTCCTAGCAGCCAAAGACAACACAATAACATACAGGATCCAGACCTCTTTTTTTTTTCATATTTGCATGGCTTTTCTCTTTTATGTTATTTTATTCACTTTCCCCATTTTTTGTTTTTGTTGTTTTTTGTTTTTTGTTTTTCAAGGCAGAGTTTCTCTGACTAGCTTTGGAATCTGACCTGGAATTCACTCTGTAGACCAGGCTGGCCTTGAACTCAAAGAGATCCACCTGCCCCTTAAGTGCTGGGATTCAAGGACTTTATTATTTTAAAACTACATATTTCGTTTTATGATTGTCTATATATTCTATTTTATATCCTAAGCCTATGCATATTTTTAAACACACTGTAACCTGTTAGAGGTTTTTTTTTTTTTTCATCTGAATCTGATTTTTACTGAGCATCTGTAACTTTTTTGTCTATATGAGCAAACTTTTAACTGTTATGTAACTTAGATCATGGTACACGGGGGGGGGGGGGGGGGGGAGGCTGCCTCCTCCCCATCTGTTCCCTCTAGTCTCATGGTGGAGGTACATTTACTACCAGCGTTGAGAGTCATGTGTATAGCCCAAACTCTGGGAAGTCTCTGGGTCTACATCGTCACTAAGCAGTGTGTCACCCACCCCACATAAACACCATTTTCTGATCATCAAACAAATATTCCACAGCATAAACAAACGTAACATACCTTAAAATAATATTCCTCGACATTCTCCCCCCTTTTTCTAAATAAAAATGAAAGGTTTTAATTTTAACAGAGCAAAACTACTTACAACAAAATCTGTTATCAAGAAAGAATTAAATTTACAATATTTACTCCATTTATGTTTAAAAAATTCAGAAAAAAATCTCAATTATCTATCTTATCTTGTTGAGGAGAGTATAGTTTTCCTTGGTCATTTTTCATTTTTTAACCAGTCAATAGATAATGATTTGTAGCTTTCATTGACACACAATTATATTTTGAGGAGAAAGTGTCAACATGTTACTTTTGGCCATATGCATTCCAATCACTTCACTTATGGTAACAATAATTTCTTGACACTCAATATCATCATTTTGTCTCTAAGTATTTAAATAATAGCTATTTGACATTTATCAGTTGCCTGAATTTTGGTCAGTTTTTTGTATTTGTTGTTGTTGTGCAGCTTTGAATTTTTCTTAATGTTTAGAGTCTTGACTGCTTCATCATAATCTCTAATAATCCATATAATTTTGCTTCAAATCATATAGAAATCAGATGTTAAATTATCTAGATATTTATTCCATTTATGAAGAACTTACTATTCACGTCTAACTCTGAACTCAGCAGCTTTCTGTAAATTTCTCCTGTTTCTAATAAATGCTCTTGGATAAACTTTGTGTGGCACTTTTTCCACCTGTATGATTCCAAAATAAATCAGCATATATATTAGAATTCTAGAAAAATTTAAAAGCTACAGAGTGATTATCAAATATTTTAATGGCCTCTTCCAAAAGTAAGAGTCCAATTTCCTTTTTAATTTATTTGTGCTTAATTTCCAAAAGAAGTAAAATAAAAATACACAAATGTTGAGTCAAACATGCTATACTGTGTGGGTTTTTTGCACTTGGAAAAATTCCAGCAACTTCAGAGAACAACTGTAATATTTCACCCAACTCTGTTCTTATATAAGAATAAAATCTCTTTACCTTTCACATCTGTACACCACTCAAAAGAATAATGGCAGGGAGGAGAATACAAATTGTTTTGCATTGACCCAAGTTTGATCTTTTGTTAGCAATCTCTCTGGGGTTCTCAACAGTGAATTGTTACCTTTAAGAACATTATCCTTCAAAATGCTTCAACTGTCTTTTTTTATTTTTATTTCACTTCAGAAAAATGCATGACCCAACTGACAGTAATAAAACAAAATCTGTAAAATGATCAACGCCTATTTGATCATAAGTAAAGATTGCATTAGCTGAATGCTGACTTGGGAGATATAATTTATCATTCATTTTGAAAGGTTAAAAACTGGCAATTTATATAAATGTGAACCAAGAAATATTTGTTGAGAAATTCATAACAAAATCCAATTCTACTTCCTCTGTACATGTTATCAGAAATGAAAGAAAGATGTGATATATTTAAATGTCAGCAGAGTTAAAAAATACATTCTTAAACTAAACTCAACATATTTTATTTTTATTTATGATTTGAACTGTCATAAGGAAACACCCTAACAGTGTTTCCTTCTGAACATGAAGATGCTTTGACTTATAGATTCTGATTCCTTATTGTTTAAGATTTTTATTTTTAATACATATTTGTTAAGTGTATGAGAATTTAATATATGCATGCAATGAAGTTTGATTATGTTCATCCCCAACCTTCCCCATAATTCTTCCCAATGAAATCCCTCTACTTCTCCCAATATACTGTCCTTTATTCTTTTATTACCCATGACATCCAAGTAGTGCTGACTCCATATTCATTGGTGTATGGCCATGCCCTAGAGTATGGTTGTTTAGTCAGACTTTTCTATATGATTCAAACCAAGGGGAAATATGAATTTTTTAAGTTATCTATAAAATAGCAACTGCTGTTAAATTACACTTGAAAAGCTTAAGCCTGAGCATAACTAGATCTGGGGAGTCAATGCCTCCTTAATTGAAGTAAGTGCAAAATAGCTCTCTCTCTCACTGGTGATCATAACTTGTGGCTACTCAGTCCAAGCGTCCTAAGCAGTCACAATATGTCAATATACATCTGGAAAACTCCTAGAGAGCTGAAGGTCATTAGTCCTTTACAAACACTTGGAAAATGTTTCTTCTCTCAGTGAGGGAATCATTTGCAACCGCAGATCAATTCAACAGCAAGACTGAGGGAAATACAGGCAAGCAAAAGGAAGATAATCTTCCTATTACAAACCTTTTTTTTTTTTTTTTTTTTTTTTTTTTTTTTTTTAAATCTAGGCTGCTCCCAGGAGATACCAACAATAATAAGGGTGGGGTTTCCACATCGATCAAGGTAGTCAGGAAAGTTCATCAGGTGAAGCTATCTATTCTGATGACTCTAATTTCTGGCAAGTTTGTGTTGAAATCAATCAAACAATGTTTAACCTTCCAGGGGTCACACCCTTGAAGAAAAGTGACGTTCCCTTCAGTAGCTACCACCAACTCTATGTAGCTCTTCAGTGAGGGGTAGGAGCTTGGAATGCCCTCTCTATTCCTTGTTGCAATATTGATTAGCTAGTTTTTGTGCAGATTTTGTGGAGGCAACCAGAGCTGCAGTGAATCCTTGAGTGTAATAGTCTTGTCCTATCCAGAAGACACTGTTTTGCTCCAGTTCTCTAATATCTCTGTTTCAGGTTCTTACAACCTTTTAGTCTTCTCTTCCACAATGTTCCATGAGTATTCAGGGAAGACATATATATGCCTGTATGTATGTATGTATGTATATATATATATATATATATATATATATATGTGTGTGTGTGTGTGTGTGTGTGTATGTATATATATATGTGTGTGTATTTATATATATGTATATGTATGTTTGTGTATATATTTGTATGTATATGTATATATACATATATAATAATAAAATAATAGCATTCATATGTATAGTCCTTGTTTAAAAATATTATGCATTTCATAGGTAATATAAAGTCATATAATATGTTATATACATATATATGATAATTTAATTGGTGTTACCTTACAATAGGGACACTGTGCCCTGGGATGGTCTATATGTCAAATTACTCTGATTGGTCAATAAATAAAACACTGATTGGCCAGTGGCTAGGCAGGAAGTATAGGCGGAACTAACAGAGAGGAGAAAAGAAAGAACAGGAAGGCAGAAGGAGTCACTGTCAGCCACCGACATGACAAAAAACATGTGAAGATGCCAGTAAGCCATGAGCCACGTGGCAAGGTATAGATTTATAGAAATGGATTAATTTAAGATATAAGAACAGTTAGCAAGAAGCCTGCCATGGCCATACAGTTTGTAAGCAATATAAGTGTCTGTGTTTACTTGGTTGGGTCTGAGTGGCTGTGGGACCAGCTGGTGACAGATTTGTCCTAACTGTGGGCAAGGCAGGAAAACTCTAGCTACAACACTGTCCTTTCAGAACCCATAAGGTGACAAGTAAAATTCCCATTGCCAAATGAGGAATATTTTTCCTTGAGTTGTTGGTCCAGGGTGTCCTGGAGATTACCCAAACATTTAAAACTATTGCCACTGTTTTTGGTTGTCCACAGGAACTTGATAGTATGACCCTATTGCTGAAGGTAACACACAGTTTGCTAATAGGATGTGGAAAATCAAGTTGGTACTGATCAAAAAGCTTCTTCCTTGATGTTTAGCTTTCATAGTTTCAGGAAAGGTTATGGAGATTTTTGTGACAAAAAAAATTTATCAACAGTCTCATCGAGTTGTGAACCTCGAATACCATGATGATGACTATTCTGGGAAGATATGCCCACCAGTGTGACAGTGGTGCCAATGTTAATGGGATATCCAACTGTTTCCTTTCAGAGTTTAGTCTTTATCCACAGGAAGAAACAAACATCTGGTACTATAAATATAGGTAAGAATCCACACCCATGGAACTCATGGACTTTATTGTGAACCTACTAGTATTATTTTGTAACTGAACCTAATTTTAAACTTTCTTCTGACTTTGTATCTGTTTCTCCACAGAGGGCACTACTCAAGCATCATTCAGTAAACTGAGTAAACTTAAGATAGAAACTCACAACCAGCTGGAGTGAAGAAAGTTAGAATCTACAGGGTACTCATACGAATTTGTGTTTGAATTTTAATGAGTGACATATTGGTAAATCTTAAAACACTAGCCTTTCCTTGCAAATATGGATTGAAACTTTTATTGGAGAATATGCTATCACTCATGATGGACATATGGTAAAGTTGCCCTAGATTGTCCACATGTAAGGAAAACTGAACAAGGCATGTGAACACACATCTCTAAGCCAATGTGTGCTGTCACTTATAACCACTGCCTAAAATTGCTACAACAAAGCATGGAATTTTGTAGGAATATATGTGTGTAATGTATTCTTTATAAAATCAACAGTTCCTTTTGTTACAGATCAATGTGTAATACCTTTAAAATATAGTTGATAAGGTTTTCATCCCCTGCATTTTCTGTTCTGGAGAGTGAATCGAGATCTCTGTGATTGCTAGCTGCTCAGTGTCTTCAGTTATATAAGCAGCTTTCACTGAAGTCACAAAATGATTGTCAAAGTTACATAAGTATAATCTTAGCCTTGATAAAATCCAAGAAACAAATAATGCCATGGAATGTGATTAGCGCTCAATACTATATCCTGTTTCAGTGTCTCCGAATGAATGTATTATTGCAATACTCTGTAGGGTAAACCCTTTATGTTTTTATGTACTACATACTAAGCTGAAGTTCACTGGAAAGCTTTATACTTCTTTTTCATTTCTAATACAATTCTACCTGCTTACTCCTAACTTAAAATGCAAGCTACATCTGTGGAATGAAATTAACCTCTGTGTACCCTCCTGCAGTTTACCTTCCCATCCCTAACAAGCTATGCCCATCTCCAATGTTTGCTTTCTCTCTTCTGCCATGTATGTTCTATTTTCTTTTCTCCCATTACCATTAACCCCATTCTCCCATAATCAAGAGAGGGCTTTTCTAGTTTCCTAGCTTCTGAAGGAACTCCAGTTTAAATACATAAATCAATACACACAAAACTTCACACCGAAAGCCATATTTCCTACCCCAAAGACCATGTTCAGCACCCACAAAATGAAAATGCAAACAGAAACATCGAGGGGAAAAATAGGCTGAACAACAAAGTGCAAGTAGGTAATAGAACCAGGTTGTCATACAGCAAAGACTTGAGGATTGTCAAATAAAAATTTCATCTGTCAATGATTGCTGCATTAGTATTAAAATGAAAACCCTGGAAACATCCAATATCATGCTATTACATGCATGGATCTCAAAATATCTATGGTCACCTACACAAGACTTGACAACATTGAGCCTGTCAGAATGCCAGCATTGGTGGGGGAGGGGCACACAAAGCCACTACACCTAACTAAAGAGATTTTGGAAGGTGATGGCAACTGGGGAAGAGATAATCATTTGTCTCTAAGGATGTGGCCCTTGTAGGTTGCACAATTACATGGAATGGCCTTATACTCATGAATTAGTATGCTAATTGGACTCTGGGATATTTAAAAAAAGAGGAAATCAAGCTAAGAGAGAGATATGAGAGGTGGAGATTTATAGATGACTTTCAGAGACATATACATATATATGCATGAAATAACAATGAAAAAAGAGACTATTAATTTGAAGGAGAATGGAAAAAAAGATATAAAAAGGTTTGGAGAGAGAAAAGGGAAGGGATGAATGTATTTATATTATAATATCAAGAAAAATAATCAGTCATAAATAAATAGGTTAGTAATAATTTGCATTACTTATAGAATGATGGTTTGTCTTTTTCTTTTACTTTTTTTTTTGTATATGATGCTTGAGAATCCACAGGTAAGTTTATGTGGTTTGATTTTTTTTAATTTATTGCTAAGGGTCTAGAAAGAAGAAATGAGTCCTTTAACTATTTATGTCAAAAACTGAGTAGAAACCTCAAACCAAATATAGTATCACCTTTTATCTTAAAGACAATCTGTCTACAAGGATTTCCTAAAATGTTTCTAAATTTGTTAAAATCTTCTTCCCATAGAACACCAACCCTTGATATAATCTAAAATATCTTATGTAAATTTGTCTTGGAGTTTGAACAGTCTCCATAGAAAATATAAAAAATTTAAAGCCTTGCTTTTCTTCCAAATTTAAAAATAAGTAACATTTAATGGGTTCTCACAATGATCTTGGCACTTTTCAGCTCCAATTAACTTCTATGAAATTTTAAAAACTTTTCGTCTTTGCATTTTAGATAAGGAATTTCAATAAATGTAGTACTCAACATTGTAATTTTATATCAGTATCTCAAATGTTCACTGTACAAATCAAAACTGTTTTCCTCTTAGCAATTCAAGTATAAATTGGCATTTAAGATTTGCAAAATTCATGCGATCATATTAACTAAGAATTTATAGTAAATAATTAGTTATATGTTATAGAGTTGTACTTGCATATATAAAAATGGTCTTCCCCCAAATGGGTAAAATCAATTCATAGAATTCTCATTAAGCAAATTATTCTTCCATTAATCCATATTTATGTCTCCTCCCCCATATAAGGCTTTCTATTTTGTGTTTACTGAATTTTCATATATGAAAATGAATATAATATCAAAAAAGAAGAGAGGTAAAATTCTGAAAACATTTAGCATGCATATATATGCATGCTAAAATGTGATGGATAGCTTTAAAACATATGGAGGCTGACCCTGGTAAGGTGATAATGGAAGGTGCATGAAAAAGCAGTTCTTCTAAATTATGGTTTTAAATAATGCGATCTACCAAGAAAGTGCATACTTTTATCTGTTAAATGTCAGTATCTTCTGTTGTTTTAGTTATTGTATAAAAATAACATATTCTATTAATATGGAAACCAAAAATATATGGTTCAAAGATACACACACATACAGAGAAACAGAAAGAGAAAGATGAAATGTATCCCTTAACGGAGCAGTCTGCAAATCCAGAAGACTGGATCCATGGTTTTTCTATTCTTGGTGAATCCCTTCAGACTCCTAAAACAGCTTTTTCTTCCTCATCCTATCTAGATATGGCTTCCTTGAAATCCCATGTAGAAATGAAGTAATCCCCTCACTCACAGAGCTTTATGCATACCACCTAGACTGTCCATCCTGAAGACCTTACTTCCTACAACTGTCTCAACCTACTCTCTGTGATTAATACATAATTTTGGTAGCACAAACATCTAGACAACAGCCTGACAGTCAGCATTTTAAGCCCTTGGGACGTTTGGTTGCACTGTATACAGTCACTGTATAAGACAAGAATAATGACAGAAAATACGGCACTGGATAGCTATGAATGAGTCTCCATAAACTTTTTCTTTTTTTGATAACAGAAATTTGATTTCATATAATCATCATGTGTCACAAATATTCCTTGGCTTAGTTCAACCATTTGCAGTGTTGATCTCATTCTGTGTGTCCTGTTCATCATATAGCAAGTTTCGGGCTACCTTTAGCATAATCTGCTTTTTCTGAACTCTGTTCTACATTTTACTCATGACTACAAAAAATAGCATCTTGTATATTAAGAAATGTTGAGGGAATTCAGAGGAAAGAAATCTCCCACTGGAAAGTTAAATAGAAGTTATTAAAGCCTTTCACAATTTCCTAATCACTACTTTAGTTAATATATTCCTTCATTCATTAGTTAATTCATTCACTCATCCATTCATCAGAGAAAAGATGCCCTTGGAGTAATGTGCTTGATAGTATTCTGATTATAGTTGATACAACAGAAGCAGTAGGAACAGTCTGTTACTCTCACAGAGGTTACATGACACATAAAATCCAGAGGTGTGGAACCCCCTGCAAAGTGTATATCTACACACAATTTCCATGCCTAAGCCTCAGGGAACACTGCTGAAGAGGGGACAGAAAGGTCGTAAGAGCCAGAAAATCATTGAGTGTGCTGTTAGATTGCATCTCCTAAATATATCAGAAGCTATACCCATAAACTCTCACCAACATGGTGGCCAGAGTGTCCTCAGCACTGTATAAAGAAATATTAATAACTGAAGAAAGTCATCTGAAGGTGGAGAGGTATCCTTCCACAAGGAAGAGCCCACAAATTGGTTGTTCAGTGACAAATATTCAGCCTTAACATCATACATAATTATTAACCATTTCTTATTACTATATACTCCTCTGACAGTGATGATAATAAGTGTGTTGGGTATACTCTATTGCTTTTATTTTTTCCTTGTCACAATTGTTTACTTGCTTTTTCTAACCACAAATAATAAGTTGAAAATACAGAAAACATACTAAAATAGAAATTCCTTTCTAAATTAATATTTTACTATATTCTATCATTATTTATACTATTAACAAAAAATGTAGCATTTTCATTTTTCTTTTCCCCATGAATTCCAAATCTTATTTCTGAACATGCCAGTATTTTTAATATGTTTTTATCCAGGACATATTTCTACTTATTATATCACATATGTAAGTATTGTTTCATATGTTTGACTGTATAATTTTCATATATTATACTTTGATTTATCATATATTTGTCTTCTGTAAAGATTTTATTATTTAAATATTAGATATAACTTGAAAGAACAAGGCCTATATGTAACCATAAATTCACTCCCTCTGCACTCTTGATTTCTCTCTTTCAACATTTCTCCCTGTTCATAGAGTGCTCAACGTGTCTTTCTATAGATGCATCTAGATAGATCTCTCTATAGTTCCCAATGTTGGAGATTGATAGCAACATGCATAGGGTCCTATGACAGAGACATCTTCAGTTAATCCTCACTTCCTATTTTTTATGTTTTCAAACTCAGGCAGCCTTAGATCCAAGTGATAGCTTGTATGATTGATCTTCAAGATCAAAACAATCTGGATTGCTTTTTAGAAATGCCTTCATTTTTTAGACATTCCGTGTTGGAATAAAACAAAAGCATTCTTATTTCATTGAAAGATGATGGGTGAATGAAGTGATTTAAAAGACTAAGATAGGCATCAGAGTGCACTCTGATCTCTGTAGGTGAGGGTTTCAAAGTTCTTTCAATTATAGTATAAAACATCATTGCAGACCTACCATATTTGAAACTGAGAACACAGCTAAGAAAGTACAGTACAAGAAAAAAACCATATCAAGTTAAAACAATACAGTTGTATAGATTGGTACTTCATTGATAATATGTTTTATTCAATTACCCTGAAGAAAATGTATACTTCAGTTCATAGTATGTATATTTGTTTACATTGAAAATCCCCTAATAATTAACTAATAGTGACTAGTAATCAGAATCCTGCTGCTCCTGCTGCTGCTCTTGGTGATGATGATGATGGTGATGATGATCATGATGATGATGGTGATGGTGATGGTGATCATGATGATGATGATTCTATCTCGGTGTTCCTTTGAGGAGTGTGTGGATGTCTGTACATGTATAGGCCTATTAATATAACATAAACAGCTATCAATTGGTTGTTTTTTTTTTAAACAGGTAAAATTTGTTTTATTTCATAAACCATCAATTAGAAATGATAAAAATATTTCCTAGAAAAACAATTTAATAATAATATATGAGTTATTTTGTTAATTAAACAAATATGTTATTTTGTTAAAAATTCTATTCAAGCCCATGTTCATTAAAATAAAAATATTACTGGGCAGTAGTGGCGCACGCCTTTAATCCCAGCACTCTGGATGCAGAGCTAGGAGGGTGTCTGTGAGTTTGAGGCCAGCCTGGGCTACAGAGTGAGTTCCAGGAAAGGCACAAAACTACACAGAGAAAACCTGTCTCAAAAAACCAAATAAATAAATTAATAAATAAATAAATAAATAAATAAATAAAAAGATTGCTGTGTATTATGTGAAGTTCCTTTCTTTGTTTATGTGATGTTATGGTTGAATTGTACATTAGTATTTTAATTAATTTGAAAATATTATTTAGGTGTAATCTGCTTTATAAACCTAAGTTACTGCTATAATTATAATCCTTTTGAAATAGTTTTTCTAATCAGCACTTGAAAATTTGTTTTGACTGTTGTTTTCCTACCAGTAACCACAGATTACTCAAGATTGAAAGAAAATAAAATGACTCTGATATCCAAATTGTAATTTCAAGTAAATCAAAATACTCTGAATAAAATTAGTCAAATGGCCATTATTGTCACTTTATATTATAAATACAGAGACCAGTCTTTGAGCTAGAGAAAATGAGGCTTATTAATTTAAATTATATTTACTTTCTTCCTAATAGTATTATGTTCAGTAATATTCAGGAAATAAGAATATGGGTGTATCATTTATCCAAATACCTTCTAAAAGTACTAAAGTGGAAATATACATATTTTATTACCTTTCAAATGATAAATGAGGATTTTACTTATTAAAATTATTGCTATAGTAATTTTTGATTCAAGAAAAGCCAAAATATAGTGATTAAAAAGTAATGTATGATAAAGTTCTACTGCAACAAAAATAAATGTATCATAAATGAATTTGTTAGAATTATTTTTGTAATGCTAGAAGCATTCTGCATGATAACAGCATTGCTGCTTAGCAGTCTCATAAACTATTGTCCATGAATATTTATCTTTTTTTTGTTTGTTTTTTTTTTTTTTTTTTTTTGGTTTTTTCGAGACAGGGTTTTTCTGTGTAGCTTTGCACCTTTCCTGGAACTCGCTTTGGAGACCAGGCTGACCTCGAACTCACAGAGATCCGCCTGCCTCTGCCTCCCAAGTGCTGGGATTAAAGGCGTGTGCCACCACCGCCCAGCATATTTATCTGTTTTTAATAGTTCAATGAAACAATTTAACTAACTCTATCTTTTTACATAAACATTAAGAAAGAACTTCAATATTATCCCCTTATTTGCAGCAAATTTCATTTACTATATGAGAAATAACTGATCAGTGGTATATGAAACAAGATAAATGATTAAAACTCCCATATTATATCTGTGAATTTCCTCACATAATTATGTATCCCCCTCCATTATTTATACAAAAAGATCATATCATATCAGAGCAATAGCATTAAATATCAGATTTGCTAATGATTTTGCTGAACTGTCTACATGCCTTCTCACAATATAAATATGTATAGTAGTATGTAATCAAATTAAATAAAATCTAAACTAACATAATCTATGCATATATGACACACAGTATATGTTGATATAATAGTCTTATCACAGTGCCATTTTCGTAATAACAAAATAATACTACATCCCCTTTGTACTTCTTTATTTTCAACCATGCATAATAAATGTCTTTTATGTCCAACATGAAATACGGAAACAGTATCAGCATTGAAGTTTTGTTGGAGCGGATAAATTTGGAATGTTATAACAGCATTAGAATCCCTTAAATTTGCATTCTACTTCATAATATTAGTTTTTCCTTGTTTGTTTTTTGTTTTTTGTCTCTTGAAAACATTAGGTTCTTTAAATAAATCAGTTCTTAGCTAGACTTTCATATCTTCTTCAAAGTCTAACCTGAAACCTACCTTATATGTCAGAATTGAGTACTTATTTGCTACACATTTTACTTTATACATACTCAGGAGTTTATTTTTTAATTACAGTTTTATACATTGTTTTCTGATTTCTAACAGAATATAGGATTTATGAGTATGAGGACTCATTCAGTATTAAGTCCTTGGGATGGTGAGTAATGTCTGTCATACAGAAGAAGACAAGGCAGTATTTATGGGTTGAGCACACTTTGTAGACATGGTGTTACTGGAAACAAATGGGAATGTCATGTCTTTGAGAAAATGGTACCCATTTAAATTGTAACAAAAATTTTGGGAAATTGTGTAACACTTTTATCTCGAGCTACTTTTTCACAAAGATATGAATTCTAGTAGAAAAGTCAAAGATATTCATACAATTTATGCTTAAATTGTAGTGATTGTCACAATGAAAGAACGAAATGGAATCTGCTGCTGATTTGCAGGGCTCTAATAATTTTCATGTGAAATTGTAAGATTATATCACTGAATAGAAAAAGATTAATGTGTGCATGCAGAGCATAGTCACTGAGTCACTTTTTTCTCTCTCACCCACCCTCCTTCTGTCCATCCCTCCCTCTGTGTGTGTGTTTGTGTGTGTGTGTGTGTTTGTGTGTGTGTGTGTGTGTGTGTGTATGTGTGTGTATAGGGGGAACTAGAGGTCCCTGTCTGAAAAAAAAATGCACTATGAAATGATATTAGAGGTAAGTATGGAGTTTAAATAGAAATAACATTTTAATCAAATCAGTTTATTATTGAAAACTACGGATACCTTTGATAAGAAAATATCTTGAGTTTATGCGGTAGATAAAAAGATATGTATAACAAGGCAAATGATGTGAAAGTTAAAGTGAATCAGTTCAAGGTTAGGACATAATTTTCAATCAAAATATGTAAATATTTTAAATTTTCTAACCACTATTGATTATTTTCAAAATATATAATACTTACTTACCAAAATGACATACATATGTAAAAACATCAACAACACATGGTTGTTTACAAATGTACTAATAGCAAGTAAAAGGATATAGGTGTTAATGAACTCTACTAACATTGAATATTTACTAATTAAATCTTAGTAGAGAGATAATTAAGTGATCACTATTCTGTTGTTTTAGTATGGGAAATAATTCTCATACATATTTTCAATTAAGTAAAATATTTAAAGACAGAAAAGAAATTGCCTTTTCTTTTGGGTGACCACAATTTCTAATCACATTTCAGAGTTCCTAATAATTTGGCATAGAAACAAGGGCATCGAAGCAGGAATTGTTTTCTTCTGACATTAAATGAACAAATGAAATGGTTAAGGCACAAATTCAAAAACTACAATCTACATTTTAACAAGATGGCAATCTTTCAACTAACAAACATCAAAATCTAAGCATATTCATGACAACATGAAAAGGGAAACTGTAACAGGAAGGAAAAAACAAATGCTTTTGTTGTCAAAATCTACAACAGAGACCAGATTAATATATTAAGATTTGCTTGAAGGTGTAGACAGCCATAACGACACCAATTTGTTTGTGTAAACACAAGTTCAGTGATGTTTGCGTACTCTGAATTGGATGCATCAGATCTGTGAATTTTATTATGAAAATAGCATCTGAATAGAAATGCATATATGAATATAATGTACATATTATAGATATATTTGGATTATATGTGTGCATAAAACATGTATGTTTTTTGTGTTTAAGTGAGTATGTGTTTACCAAAATATTCACAAAATCTCTTCTCAGATGATACAGGATAAAGAGAATACCATTGCTTATGAAATCCAACAACAAAATGAACATGTACATATTCAGGTTATATGCTTTTTTTATATTGATATGTCATGTAAATGCTAACTTTTATAGCGAGACAAAAGAACCAATTATATTTCCTTCTAATAATATCTATTTTCTTTTGTATAGAATTGGGGAATTATAATATTAATAAATACTGGAGTGGCAATCATTTATTTGTCTTTAACTTTCCCCTGTAGGAAACATCTCTCAGGGAGATATCATGGAGATCAATTTTAATGAACTGTCATGAAAAACTAATAAGTTGAAGAAAATAATTCAATATATAGTCAATTAGCTCCATTGTGTTTTAAGTACCCCCTTCTTTAAATTTAAATAGATTCTTTTCTCAGACAGTATGTCCTGACCACAATTTCCATTCCCAGTATCCTCACCTCCTCCACTCCAGCAAATCCACTCCCCTTCCATTTCCTCTGCAGAAAAGAACAGACATCCAAGAGATGTCAATCAATCAGGACAAAACAAGATACAAAAAGACAAGGCAGAATCCTTCCCATCAAGGATGGATAAGGCAACCTAGTAGGAGGAAAATAGTAGGAAACAGAGTCAGAGAAAAATTCGATCCTACTGTCATGAGTCCCACATAAACACCAAGCAAACAATCATAACAATATGCAGAAGACCTGCTGCAGACCCATGCAGGCCCTGTGCTTGCTCCTCTCTGTCTCTCTCACTCTGTCTCTCTGTCTCTCTGTCTGTCTCTGTCTCTCTGTCTCTGTCTCTCTGCCTGTCTCTGTCTCTCTCTCTCTCTCTCTCTCTCTGAGCCCATATAAGCCTTGTTTAGTTGATTAGGTGGACCATGTTCTTCTGGTGTTCTCCATCTCCTCTGACATATACAGTCTTGCCTCCTGCTCTTCCATTGAGGTTCCTCTTTGAACTTCCTTCATCAAGGTTTATTTTGCAGATGTAACCAACTTTCTTATTAAATAAGAAACACAGAACCAATGCAAAGAAGAAAGCCAAGAGATCAGAGCTAAGAGTCTTACCTGCCTGCTGCAGGTAGCCTCTTAAGCCAAGAGACCTCTCCGAAAGACAGACCTATTTCCTGTCTGTTTGTCTTTATATATACTTTCTGTTCTACCTTCTCATTGGTTGTAAAATCAACCACATGACTACCTCATCACTGTCTGTTATACAGCCCTGCAGGTCTTCTATGGTATTGAGATTAAAGGCATGTGTCTCCGATGTTGGCTGTATCCTTGAACACACAGAGATCTACCTAGCTCTGCCTACCAAGTGCTGGAATTAAAGGCATGCACCACCAATGCCCAGCTTTTGCTATGGCTCTAATAGCTCTAACCCACAGGCAACTTTATTTATTAACATACAATTAAAATCACATTTTAGTACAAATAAAATACCACCATATTATTTTGTAGGTGTTTATTTTAGAAATGTGAACTGCATGAAAGTTGCATCAATGTTTTAAGTTTGAATTCTTTCCATAAAACGTGATGAATTTTACATGTATATACAAAATGCATGGCACAGTATATGATGTTCAGCACAGTAATTACAATCAACTTAAAAATATAGAAAATTAATGCAATGCAGACATTGAAATATTAAGAGTTGAAGACAATAATGTAGATAAACATAACCATAGAGTTGTGTCAGTAAATTAATTCAAATATATTTATAATGTACTCTGGGGTCTTCGTTGTGGATTCCTGGGAATTTCCCTAGACCCAGGTTTCTCCCTTAACCCATAACATCATTCTCCATCAAGATATCTTTTTAATTTCTCTCCCACTCCATCCCTCCCCCATCTTGACCACCACATTCCCTCATGTTCACATTACTCATCCCCTACCCTCTATTGCCCCCCCCCCCCAGTTTACTCATCGGGATTTCCTCTGTTTCCCCTTCCCAAGGTGATCTGTACATCCTTCAATAGTGGTGAGGGTACCTGAACTGGCCTACCCTGGTAATCAGATTGGTGAATACCCTAACTGTCATCAGAGAGCCTTCATCCAGTAACTGATGGAAGCAGATGCAGAGATCCACAACCATGCACCAGGCCAAGCTCCAAGAGTCCAGTCAAAGAGAGGGAAGAGGGATTACATGAAAAAAGGGGATCAAGATCATGATGGGGAAACCTGCAAAGACAACCTGAACTAAGCTTAAAGGAACT
This sequence comes from Peromyscus maniculatus bairdii, assembly GCF_049852395.1. NCBI lineage: Eukaryota > Metazoa > Chordata > Mammalia > Rodentia > Cricetidae > Peromyscus > Peromyscus maniculatus. Next base: position 21,539,428 of record NC_134866.1, on the reverse strand, counting down.
CACAAACTTTAGATCCACAGATATGGAACCTTACATGGGACCCGATTAGAACCTCTGCATATGGAAGACAATTGTGTAACTGGATCTGACTGAGGGGCCCCTGGCAGTGTGATGAAAATCTATCCCTGGGGCATGAGCCATCTTTCTGGATCCCATTACCTATGGTGGGACACCTTGCTCACCCCTGATAAAGTGGGGAGGGGCTTGGTCCTGCCTCACTGAAGTTACCAGGCTTAGCTGTCCCCCCATGGGAGAGCTTTTCCTGTTATAGGAGGGGATGGGGGGAGAAAGTGGGGGGAGTGGGAGGAGGGATTAGAGGGAGATCTGTGGTTGGTATGTAAAAGTGAATTAAAAAGAAAAAAACAAATGTATTTATATTTTTATGGTATTTTAGAGATTGGTGGTAGTTATGCTCTATTTCTTATTTCTCAGCATATACTCAGTTTTATTTTAATTTAGCAATCGTCCATTTGCCCTTTGAAAACTATCTTATGAAGTGAATATGTACTCATACAAATCTTGATTTATTTAGGAATGTCTAATTCATCCCTCAAATTACTTTATAATCTATAATGTGGACTGTATAATCATCTTTTTCCTCACTTCTTCTATCCATATTCTCACTTTCATACACTTTATATGCATACTTTTCAACAGAGAAGTCTGACTGCAACAGGATATAATCAAGTTCATCCTTTTTTCCTGTTAAATGTATAATATATGAATTATTGAAATACTTTAGGCCTACTTTACATTCAGCATGATCCTTTGGTTATCTCTTTCAAAAAACAGGAGGTTTAACAAAGATTTCACTGTTCCTAAAGTACGCTTACAGAGCATCAAAGCTCCATCAAAGTATTTTATTTGCAGAATTATTCCCAGGTATAAGACTATGAAAGAGTTTTCATTAACACATCTCTGACAACACCAATTTCATACTCATAAAATCATCTACTGTATTTTCATGTTTCTTGTATTTTTTTGATCCAACCCTGGGGCTTGTACATGAGAGGCATATGCCCCACCACTCACCTACATCTCCAACTTAACATGTGATTTTTTTTGCTTTGTTTGGCTTTATTTTGTTTTTCGATTATTAATTTTTTCCATACAGTATATTCTGATTTTGGTTTCCTTTCCCTCTTCTCTGCCCAGATCCTCCGCACTTGCCCTCCAAACCAGAGCAACTCCCTTTCTGTTTCTCCTTACATAGCAAACAGGCATCTAAGGGATAATTGTAAAATATAATAGGACAAAACAAAAACAAACTAATTAGAATAGGACAATGCAAACAAATAAGGACAAGAAACATGTAGACACAGATACCCCATCATTTCACACACTCACAAAAATCATAGAAACATAGGAGCTCATAGGATTAATATGGTGATATTTTATTTGTACTGAAATGTGATTTTAATTTTATGTTAATAAATAAAGTTGCCCTGGGGTCAGAGCTATTAGAGCCATAGCAAGAGCGTGATGGTTAGAAGAGCTAGGTAGATTTCTGTGTGTTCAGGGATACAGCCAGTATTGGAGACATACGCCTTTAAGACCTGGAGGGCGGTACTTACAGGCAGTGATAAGGCAGTCATGTGGTTGGGTATACAACCAATGAGAAGGCAGCACAGAAAGACTATTTAAAGACAGACACACAGGAAGAAGCTTTCTCTCGGGGAAGTTAGGAGCACTGCAGGAGGTAAGATTTTATCTCTGAGCTCTGACCTCTCGGCTTTCTCTTTTACATTGGTTCTGTGTTTCTTATTTTAATAAGACGACTGGTTACATCTACATCTGGCCCCCAACTTGACAAGAATCCATTAAAAACTGCCTGGGGCCGGCTCCCTAGCTGGAGCAGTCGGTTCCCTAGCCCCGGCCCAGGTCTGCTTGGCCTTAGGCCGGACTGTGAGCTGCTTGCTTAAAGCCAGTGCTACAAACAACTCAGGCCTGCCCTGCCAAACAGGGCCCCTGCCTGTAAAGCCAAGTCTTGACTCGGCTCAAGAGGGAACAAGTGGCTGGATTTAAGCTTTAGTAGGCTACGCTTTCACTTTCACTTTCGCTTTTGCTTTCTCTCTTGCTTTCTCTCTTGCTTTCTCTCTGTCTCTCTGTCTCTGTCTCTGTCTCTGTCTCTCTCTCTCTCTCTCTCTCTCTCTGGATTCATACCTAGGACACTAGGTGGCTGTTTTGAAATTCGCTCGGATTTCTACTGTTCTACGCAGATTTGGTAAGTCATAAAGGAAACTATTTAAAAGACAAATTTTTTCCACATTTAAAAAAATGGGTTTCCTGTGTACATTGGAAGAAAATTGGGTTTTGTTTGAAATTTTAGGCAGTCTGACAATGGAACAACTATATGAAAAGATTAGTATTATGGGAATTATGCAGTTTATCACCATGCTTATTCTCATTTTACTATTTAAAAAGATAGTCGATTTAAGTGCCAGGATAACAGCTTTAGAAAAACTTGTTAAACCTGTAAAAATTCAGACAGAAGAAATTAACAGTGAAGTTGGTTCAAGTTTGGGATCATAAGGTTACAGAAAGAAAGCCTGTTTTCACACAGTCACCCTTAATTTATCCTGTAACTGTACAGCAGATGCCTGATCAAATGGCTACACAAAATATTTGGGCTCAAATTGAATTGATGGATTTTAAAAGGCTTAAGGAGGCAATAGTATCTTATGGCATGCATTCCCCATATGTAAAGCAAATGTTAAACTCTTGGTCAACATATAATAGGATTGTACCACAGGACTGGCGGGACCTTGCACAAGCTGTTCTGGAACACAGCCAGAGACTTCAATTTCTAACGTGGTTTAAGGAGGAAGCTAGAAACGTAGAAAAACAATGGAGGGATAAAGGAATACAAGTTTGTCAGGATCAGCTTATTGGAGAAGGCCAATATGCTTCGGTACAAACACAATGTTTATATGATGTCCAAACCCTAATTTTATGTCGAATGGCAGCCTTGAATGCATGGGACAGAGTTGAGGAACCAGGAAAAAAACCTGAGTCAATCACAAAGGTTATGCAAGGCCCAAAAGAATCTTTCACAGATTTTTTAGAAAGACTGGCTTCAGCAGTACACAGAATGGTCTCAGAATCAGAAGCTAGTAAGGCAATAATTGAAGCTTTGGCATTTGAGAATGCGAATGCAGCATGCAAAAGAATAATCAGGCCGTTAAAGGCAAGATCTGCACCTTTGGAAGATTGGATTAGAGAAACAATTAATGTTGAGGCTGCTGAGCATGATGATACGTGGGTAGGAGAAGTAATTTCAAAAGGTTTGAGGAGTGTTAGATGTTTTGGGTGTGGAAAGCAAGGACATTTTAAAAGGGACTGTAAACAGGTCATTCCTAGAAGCAATGTTTCTTCAAGGAACAATAGCAACAGAATGCCCCTTCCTTCTGGAGTATGCAGAAGGTGTCATAAGAGAAAACACAGGACAAATGAGACAACTGAAAAAAAGGGACAAATCATCTATCCCAGGAAACAGAGTGAAATGGCGTATGGGTATATATAATCTAAAAAATTTTATGTCTTCTTAAATGTTTGTTTCTGCTTTTCTCTAAAGATTTAACACTATTGGTCTTCTAATAGTCCCAGTTCAATTAAAATTTAAAGCTGACTTTGGAGTTGGAGAATGGCTCTCTCCTTCTTTAAACTCAAGCATGTTGTTAAAAGGAAAATGCAAACTCCCTGTATCATGCCAGAATAAGAGCCATCTTCTGCTATGGTACAGGACAAAAGCCAAATTAATTAAGGGACTATTCTATTACTAATCTCAACTCTTTGATTCTATTCTGATTCTTTAAACTTTTCTTAAAGTATAAATTTTATATCAAAATTTACAAGATTAATATATACATATACATTTTAAACTTTGTTAAGTTTATGAATGGTCATATAGAGTACTAACTAATTCTAGAAAAAAGGCTTCAATTAGCTGCATATATATGTCTTTGTGTTCGAGTCTCTTATCAGTTTTCTGCAGGAAATCACGGCCAGGCCTAACATCAACTGAAGTCTCCAGGAAGAAGATGGGGCCCCACAACAACAACAATTCCACGTGGACAATAATAATATCACTGAACTGACAAACATCATCCACAGATCAGCTTTGAACTACAAGGTGCTCAGAGCAATTTTGAGATGACTAGCTGAGATGATCCAGTCTCAAAGACTACTTGAATAAGGACTTGAGATAAACCCTGAACTTTGGCTTTATACACAGACTGGATAATAATGAAGGACATAGTTACCTTTCCTAGAATTTGATAATTAACCTAAATTTTTCTTTCAGGATAAAGATAACTTCACCCATACCCAGCAGGAAGCAATTTTAAGAATTCACGCCCACATTCCCAAAGAGGTGGTGTGGGGCGGGTGGTTTTTTTGGTTCTTTTTAATGGGTTTTGGGTCTGGGAGAATTTTCAGTATTTAGGGGGGTTGGTTACAAGTTGTTGTCAAGGGTTAGGAAAAAGGCTAAGCAAAGGAGATTAGATTTAAGGTTCTTGTTTAAAAAAAAGAAAGAAAGAAAGAAAAAAGAAAAAGACAATTACTAGTTTTAAATACTTTACATTATTACCAACTATTAGGATATAAAGAAATGAAAGTTAGCCGGGCGGTGGTGGCGCACGCCTTTAATCCCAGCACTCGGGAGGCAGAGGCAGGCGGATCTTTGTGAGTTCGAGGCCAGCCTGGTCTACCAAGTGAGTTCCAGGAAAGGCGCAAAGCTACACAGAGAAACCCTGTCTCGAAAAAACCAAAAAAAAAAAAAAAAAAAAAAAAAAAAAAAAAGAAATGAAAGTTAGTATTTAGACATTACAATAGAAATTGCAGTCATATTAGATATGTTTTAAAAATTGAGCAGATATATTTTAGACAGGTCATCTTCAAACCCTTCAGAGATCTACCAAATATGGCATTTAAAATGTTTTAATAACTTAGAAATTTTTCTTTTTTGAGACATGTCGGCTCCTGGCAGTACCAATATACTTCAGAGAAAATATGGGCATTGAAGAAACTGCATATGGAGTTAACTTTCATTGTGGCAAAAGTTAGCCACTGGACAACAAAGTATCCTCAAATCAACAGGAAAAAATGGACAGACAGAACACGAAACAAAGGACTACGGATTCCTGCCAAAACAAGAGTGGTTATGGCTTTATCAGAAGGCATCTTCTGAGGCCAGGACAATATGGCACCATCCCTGAAGTGGCCTTCACAATCCGGAAAAGGTACAGTGCCCTTTTCTTCGAAGGCAACTGAACAGGCAGTGGGCCGATGGCTTCTGTTGTGCAATGGAACAGCAACTGAAAGCTCACCACGCCTCTCAATAGTAGACTGGCATTTAATAGAGCGATGTGGAGAAGAAGGGGATGCTGAGATGAAGCCATATATACACAGCCAAGAAGAATGGACAGCTGAATTCAAAAACCATCAACAATTTCCAGAATTTAAAATCCTGAATCATGACATGACACTAGTGGAATTCAGGTGTTTCTGGTACATGGACTGCTCTCACCCAATGTGAGGTTGAACTGTTGACCTTGTGTACCACCTACTTCACAAGTGAGTCTGTCAGATATGATAAGCCTATAGGCTGAAGATGATGCCCCAACACTGCGAAGAAACCTCAGGTGACTGTCCAGGCAGCTGGCTGTTTCTGTCAACTCACAAAATTTTTGGAAGTTGCTTTTGTGCACTTCCTGTTTTTATTTTTGTTAGCTAATATTATTTCCTTCTTGGGTCTCTGAGGGAGTTGAAGATTAGTTAGTTATAGTTGAAGATTAATTAGGATAGAAAGTGAACTAGATACATTTTGGACTTACTAAAATAGGATAGATAAGGGAATTATTGGCTCTGATTTGTCAAATACAAATGGACTAGACATCGTTTAGGAATTTGTTACTTGTATATATTGTATATAGTTATTGTACTTTTGTATATAGTTTTTCTTTTGTTAGTTATAACCTTTTGCCTTTTTTCTTTTTATTAAAATAGAAAAGGGGAAATATGGTGATATTTTATTTGTACTGAAATGTGATTTTAATTTTATGTTAATATATAAAGTTGCCCTGGGGTCAGAGCTATTAGAGCCATAGCAAGAGTGTGGTGGTGAGATGAGCTAGGTAGATTTCTGTGTGTTCAGGGATACAGCCAGTATTGGAGACATATGCCTTTAAGACCTGGAGGGCGGTACTTACAGGCAGTGATAAGGCAGTCATGTGGTTGGGTTTACAACCAATGAGAAGGCAGAACAGAAAGACTATTTAAACACAGACAAACAGGAAGTAACTCTCTCTCGGGGAAGCTAGGAGCACTGCAGGAGGTAAGATTTTTATCTCTGAGCTCTGACCTCTCGGCTTTCTCTTTTACATTGGCTCTGTGTTTCTTATTTTAATAAGACGACTGGTTACATCTACAGATTAACAACTGAAAATAAAAATTAAATTAAATTTTCTTTCTTACTATTTTGAGAAAGCAAAGAGATGATTTCTCTGATGATCACCACCGACACTTTCTTCATCTGTTTTCTTCCCTCCACACATCCACTGTGCTGCTTTCTTTCTGTGTCTCCTATTCGCAAATGACAGCTCCTCTTCTGCCTCAGGTTACAGAGTTCTAAATACATTGCATCTTCTAGTAAAATGGGAAGTCCTCTTTCTTCTAAGTAGTTTGAATAGAAACCATTCAAAGAAAGAATTCCATTTTGTAAAGAATACTTTACAAAAATAGTAAATTTAAAAAGTTTGTATATAGGACATAAAATGTTGCAAAGTAAGCTAAATTTCAGAAGTATTCCTATTTCGTATTATTCCCATATGAGTAACCACTGGATTTCTCTGCATATATGCCTGGATTTTAATACTTCTGCACACTTTAAATTAACCAAGCACATTTTATTTTTTATGGTGTAATATAACACAAATATTTCAGTACACAGCAAAATTAGTAAAAACAAAAGAAGGAATAAGTAACTTGAAGGAGCCTGTGCAGTGTGGTACAATAACAGTATTATTTTAATTTATATATGCTGTTCTAGTATAAAGACACCCAAATATATGAGTTTTGATTATCATTTTGTCTGTCTTGCCATATGAAAATAAAAGTAAAGATCTCAGAATTCTGTTTGCATGGACATCATACTTCATGTGCGTCATCTCTTATGACTACATTTTATTGTGCATAAAAGTCATGAAAATATATAAGGTAGTCTATTGAGTGTTGTTCCTAATTTCTACTATAGATCTGATATGTAATAGTATGTATCTTGTGATGCGCACTATAGATCTGATATTTACGTAATAGTTTGTGTCTTATATCATTATACAGTATTATATTATATGAATGACAGCTAT